>NW_008794888.1:10300214-10312872 GCF_000699145.1 Aptenodytes forsteri | reverse complement strand
AAAAAAAAAAAAAAAAAAAAAAAAAAAAAAAAAAAAAAAAAAAAAAAAAAAAAAAAAAAAAAAAAAAAAAAAAAAAAAAAAAAAAAAAAAAAAAAAGCCACCCAAAACAACCAAAGGGGTTTTTTCCTCTCTAATGTCCTTCTATTCATCCTCATCCCTCAAAAGCTGTGTGTGACATGCAGTATCCCTTTGCCCAGAAAGCTGTCTTTATAAGCACTGCCTCTTACGGCAGTGTGGAGCAGCGGTGTTTCCACATGAAGCAATGTCTCTGTATCCGTAGCAGTCTTTTTAGCATGGAAACGATCTCTCAATACTGCAGCTTTAATCTCTGAAAATAGGCCAAAATATTATCTAATGTAGCACAAGAGCTGCACAATCCTATTTGTGGTAATACTATGCAGAGGTCACCTTTGCCACACTTCGATCAAGTATTGAAGGGAAATGGGATTGTTACTCCTCTGGCTGCCCAAGTGTGTCCTCTGGAAGCTTAACTGGATGAAGAGAAGACGTGCGTCTCCGATATTGACAGTGAACTGAAGAAATACTTCACAGACCCTTCATTTGTATAAAATGTGAGCCTTTTTAGCAGCTGCTGAACTGGCTGAGAGATTATTGTACTTACTACATAGTCAAAAAAGAGACAACTTAGCAATCAGTATCTGGAACCCAAAACTTAGAACTGCAGTCTGGATGAGATTTTTTCTCAAAAATCTCAAAGCCCTGCAGGAGTGCTTTGCGGTTTCCAGGACAGAGATGTTGCTTCAATGATTTACCCGGCCATGACGGCTGATATGCATGAGGGCAGAACAGTCTCTCATTGCGCCGCAGCTATACCAACTCTCCAGTGCTATCAGGCATAAACCTCGTCTCTTCCAGTAAAGTAAGTGTCAAAGACAGGGAACAGTCGTGGTAAAGTTGTTTTACGTGAGCATTTTTTGGTACGTTAATCTTTCAGCTTTCTGTAACTCATGCCTATTATATGTTCATAAATGTGTTTATGCCACCTTATACGTTTATAAAGTCATGCTTCACTGTTACATTTGAACACACCCCACATGATGGAAAGTAAGACAGCAAATACCTTCTGTTCTGATTTACCTCTTTCTGCCTGAGAAGAAACAAACCTTTTATCTTCACCTCATGTATTATTACTAGCAGACTTCTGAAGTATACACGTAAGATTCTAGACTCGGCTGTACTGCACACAACTTCCAGAAATGGTAAAAGATTTAGTATCTGCTTTGTCTGAGGCTTCAAAGAGTCTGTGTTTCTGCTTTGCTTATAGAAATAAAATCCTTAGGAACAAATTCCAAATCGGATTTTGAATGTAATTAGTAACAAAAGAGTAGCAAAATAACTTTTGAGGAGGAGATTATACTAATATTACTAATCTAGTAGCTCACTTTATTTGATCCCAGTGTCTTTTTCTACCAGTCTGTTCTGTGATACTCAGTAGCATCACGGTATTTTTCTACACAGTATTTTCAGAACCCTAATAAGTTCCACTTATTTTTCCATATTTTAAAAAAAATGTACTACTGTTGAAATGTAACTGCTTGTTGTAACTGGTTAACACAATTGTACAGAGAAAGCAAATGAAGTCTGTAAAATTTCATGAAGAATAGGTTATTATGTAAATTGCATGCCAGGAAGAAGACCTGGAAAACTGAATAACTTGTAGTTCAAAGGAATAAGCAACCTTTCACGTGAAAGTTTCTATTGAAAGGGTGATATATACAGGAATCAGAAGTACCTGGATGCACAAAGGTACAGTATAATAAAGGGCAACGCTCAACTGGAGAAAGATAGTCTTCAAAAATGACATGATGATGTTCTGTAATTGCCTTTCACTGGCAATTTATCAGTTACATTGAGTAAAAAGCCTTGGAAGCTCAACTTAGGTTATGAAAGAGTATTATTTCCATTCCGTGCATCATCATGACTGATTGAGAATATAAAGACCAAATTACTTTTGGATGCATCTGCATAACTCTACAGCCTGCAGTGATGTAGCGCTGTTTTATCTGGCTATATAATTCAGGGTGGTTTTGTTTACAAAATAGCCCTGTGGATTTCATGATTTCATGATGCATCTTTCTTCTTGGGCTCTCTCTGCAGGAGTAAATGGAATAAAATGTACAAAAAAACTTGGTTTGACAGTACAGGCAGCAAAGTCACTCTGAAAGCACCAGAAAAAAAAAAAAGTGCTATTCAACTGCATTTGGTGTGAAAATTGCAGTACTATTTATGCAGAACTAGACAAGTCATTTAACAAACGAGTATGCTCCACTTTCACCTAATTCCAGCTCTCTCCTCAAAAATGTCTTGGGAAAAGAGAAAGAAACAGCAAAAATTTTCCTTTCAGTTTTGCAGTCAAAATTCTAGTTTCCTTCCCATAAGACTATCTGTAGTTAGCTTTGAGTTCTTCTTTTTTTTTTTAATGGAGCTTTTACTGATAAAGATCTGCAGAGCATAGGAAATGCCACACACAATTTTAATTTGCTCTTCTGATAATTTGCAAATTGACACTGTTTGTTTTGTGTCTGTCTGTCTATTCTATCCCCAGGGTTAGCGGACTTTCTCCTTTCATGGGAGACAACGACAACGAAACCCTAGCCAATGTGACCTCAGCAACGTGGGACTTCGACGATGAGGCTTTTGATGAAATCTCTGATGATGCCAAGGACTTTATCAGCAATCTACTAAAGAAAGATATGAAGTAAAGCTGTTGGACTTGATAGACTTTTCTATGTTTGCATTTAGCTGAACTTGTCATTCTTGTTTCCCCACTGTGAATCTCCACATCAACGCCGGCACCTCTGGCGATACTTTATAAGGAGCTGTGTGTGCCCGTCTCTGTGTGCAGCTCTGGTTTATTTTACACGCAGGGTGCAGGGTCTGAATGGAGTGCTTTCTTTTACTTGCCTGCTCATTCTGCTTTTCCCTTCCCTCGGGCAAGATGCACCCTGAGGTTTTGTGTGGCTACTCTTATTTTCACTGTTGTGTGACACAGATTCCTGCATGACACGTTCCGTCTTGATCTGAATGGGTTGCAATTTTGCCAGATTTATTTCCATGTGTTGCTTTTAAGTGCGGTACCTGTGAGTAGGTAGCCTTCCTATAAACCTAGTAGTTGGGCAAGAAAAAAAAAAAAAAATCAGAGTTGGAATCCCTGTTTACAGCAGACTCTGAACAAACCAAGGAAAGGAAACGTACTTCTTCCAATGAGTTTGCAGTCGGATGGATGGATGGAGAACAGAGGGTTATTTATCTGTGTACCAGGAACAAAGTGAAGAATGGGTGTGGCTTGATTAGCGATTCGGACATTCCTGTTTTGTTAAATGTTCAGTGCTGCAGGGAAGGAGGGTATTAAGTAGTGGGAAAGGGGAAATCTCCGTAAGTGACAGAAAGGAGATCTGGGACAGGGTTCTGCCAGCATGAGGTAGCTGAATCATTGCCATTGTGGCTCTGCTGTATGTGTTCCATGCCTAAAACATATGGCTTTTTGTACTTTGTTTTATAATGTTTTATTAACACTTAAAAATGCACAGTTTTCTCTCAAAAAAACCCACAGAAATTGTGAAAGTGAGTTTAAGAAGCAAGCACGGCTGGGAAAGCAGTGCCATGTGATCTATGTTGCTAAATTTAGGCAACAGAAAAATCAGCTCTCGGAAAAGAGAGCGCAAAATAATGTCAAAGCAGGTAGGTTCAACTATTGTTAATGACAACACTGACTAGTCTTTTTATATAAAAACAGGAGTCGCTTAAATTGTACTCAATGTCTTCAGCATCCTTGGCTGCAAAAAGACACCAAAACCATGGAAGCCAAAAAACTTTCCAAAGATAGGATGAAGAAATATATGGCCAGAAGAAAATGGCAGGTAATGAAGAGGACATAGAATTGGGCTAGTTATCCTAATAAGTCTCTTTATTTCTAATGTTTATGATTCTGAGAAACATGTCATGCCAGGTGGTTTCTGCTGCTGGTGAAAACTCCAGTGGGGCCAGAGTATGAATGCAGTAGAGCAGGTTTGGTTTCTACGGGTGAGCAGTAGGAGGGTGCACGGCTACATACGTGTAATACGTGATGTTTCCATTTCAGACTACTAAAAGGCATATGAGTTCAAGTATAGTTTTTCCTGTTCTTTTGGGGGTATGACCATCTCTCCTCCCTGCCCTCTCCATGCCTCTGAGGCCTGGGGGATTATGTTATCCTTAACAAACCTGAACAGCTAGGGAAAAGCTTATCTGCCTGGCCTCTCTAAAGATGATGCCTCATTCTGTGGTGGTTTCATTCTCCTAAGCCAGTAGTTCTGTCCTGTTGGAGCACCAAGCTTCTCATGGATTTGGTCAGATTGGCTTAATAATTTTCTTTGACGTATTTGGTCTCCGTATCTTCTTTTTTCTTAATGCTGGAACTGTTGCAGCAGGTCCATCTGTGCCGTTCTGATAGCTAGGGGAGTTGATGCATAAAATCCTGGATCCAGCCTTTTGAGTAGCCTACAAAATATTCATTTATGTAAATCTACATTTCCTGTTACGTTCTACTGTACATGTTTCTTAGGAGCTCATGTACAAAAATACAAGTGTCCGTACTGGAGGCAACGTAGTTTGAGCATATTTTAGTATCCTGGTGGTTGATTCTCGAGCCTGTCAGAGGTCTGCTTCCATCATGCAGATGGTACTTTCTCATTCATTTCATATCAGCTGGTTATTCATCCTTGATGAAACTCAGTCCAGCCCATATAGCTGTTGAGAGAGCTGTCCGCCACCAGAGTTAAGTTCCAGCTAAACAGGACATAGCTTTTTTGCTGGCCCTCTTCTCGCACAGTGGTTTTTATCCGCAGCTAACAGAGACATTCATTTAGGTATGAGTTCATCAGGGGAAGTTTATATCTGCAACTAAATTTGGTAATTCAGACCAGCCTGCTCTGTCTCTCCTAAAACAACAGAGCTATATATAAGCAGTTTGTCCACGATTCCAGTGAGGTTTGCAGAGATCCCAGATAATTTGTCCGAAGCACAATTGTTACAGAAAATCACATGCCGGTTGGATTGGACTGATCGGAAGCCTTTTATGTTATGTCTTAGAAAACAGGCCATGCTGTCCGAGCAATAGGAAGGCTGTCGTCCATGGCAATGATTTCTGGTATGAGTGGGAGGAAGGCCTCTGGGAGCTCGCCTACCAGCCCTATAAATGCAGACAAAGTAGAGAATGAAGGTAAGGAATTTTGCTGCACCATATTTTTACCTCTCTGTGAATCCTACTAAAACTTTCAGCAAAATTTGAGAGACCAATCATTAAGTTGGTTATTCCTGCTCTCTCTCTCGCTCTGTTTTTATCTTTTTTTATTTTAAAGAAATCTATCAAAAATTCATTGTTCTCATATTGTTCTGCTACTCAAAATGCCGCAGTATAAGTACCGGCAGTAAACTCTTCTCTTTCTAAAGCCAAAGAATTAAGGCAGATTTGTCAGCTGCACATTCTATCAGTTTGGGAATGCATGTTTATACAAAGATTACAGTGATGTATTGCCTTCTCATGCAAGCGAGCAAGCAATAAAGTATTAACACTTGCTGTAACCAAGACGTGTCCTCTGCATTAACCATGCTCCTCAGACAGGGCCATTTAAGAACAAAAATAATGCGTCTACATTATTCCCCTACGTCCCCATTTGAAATGTGGATTTGTGGTGTGTAACAACCAAAGGTGCAGATGTTTGACACTTCTGAAAATGCAGCAAGTCACTTTGACATATCCACATAGACTGCGGGCCTGATACAAGTTGAACTTGTTTACCCCTCTGACTAGCAAAAGTCCAGGTTCGGTTAGAAACAAATTCAAGGGAGAAATAAAGATGATTTGTAGCGTGGTGGCCTGCATGTTGATTTCATTCTATTTATGGCCTGAATCCTTGTCCAGCTGCGAAAGATTGGCACAAAACTAAGCAGCTAACGTCCTCACTGTCCCATTAGCCTTACAGAATTAAGTGAAATAAAAGATGCTTTCATTACCATCTGGTAATTAAAAATTTAAATGCATCTTTTGAGAACATGCCCTGTAAAATATTTAACTATCTCTTCACTCTCCTCCAGATGCTTTCCTTGAAGAAGTGGCTGAAGAAAAGCCCCACGTAAAGCCATATTTTACTAAAACCATCCTTGACATGGAGGTTGTGGAAGGAAGTGCTGCTAGATTTGACTGCAAAATTGAAGGTACTTTGAATTAGCATATCTGTTCCTTTCTTTCCTTCCTTGCCAGCTTTCTGCATTGTGCTGTTGTTTAACTTTTTCTTTTTTTTTTCTGTATTATTGTTGAGTTGGTGCCATTTTGCTTTACCAATATCTGCATGTCACAGCATGAATGTGTTGCAATAACAGAAATTATTTGGAGCTGCATGGGCTTGTTCGGTGCTTGCCATAGGACAGAAGTCTCCAAGAGTCAATGTGTGAATCACTAATTCAGAATAGCAAGTGGGAACAGTAAGATGATTTTTGAGGGTAGAAACAGTAAAAACAAGATGCAGTGTAGTACCACAAATTGCAAGAGTACGCTCTTAGAGACTGCTAACCAGAAGCCAAGAATAAGTAGGAATTCACTCATCTGAAATGACAGACAAGTTTCAGACCGCAAGATAACTTTAAGCCATACATACATTGTATTAAAGGCAAACAAGTCCTTGACAGTGTATTTGCATGAGAAGTAATGATAATATCATTGCGCTGGTTACAAAAGTCAAGAAAATACTGTATTGTTGTTTGGTTTTTTTAACTTACAAGTTCAAGAAAGCAAACTCAGACTGGAATACGCAGATAGAAAGAATAAATTTATGAGAAAGCATTTAAGGAGCTTGGGCTTAGTCAGCCTAACAGTCTGAAGGCCAAGACTGCTAGCACTTCTGTTGCAATGAGATTGAACCTTCTGTATCACAGCTGTTGATGAAAGCTAGAAATTGTGAAGAGCTGTTAAAACAAAACATGGATAGTCGGTACCATACTGCATGTGTGTAAGTTAGACAATTTCTAATCTTACAATGAGGTTCAGAAACTGCCTCACTGACCTTCTGCTTGTTTGTTTCTGTGCTCCTAATCTCTTTCACTGCCTGTGTTTCCTACCTCACAGCGGAGATGTGAGGATGGATTATTGTTGCTGATGGATGCTCAGCGTGAGGGGTATGTGCATAAGTACTGCATGGAATAAAATATATGGATGTACCACGGCTGACGTTCCAAACTTTCCAGTGTATCACTGTAATGTTCGTTGTGTATTAGGGATTCCTGCACTTTATTTCTGCTCAGTGGGAAGTCATCCTCCCGTCACAGTCCAGAACCTGGCTGAGGCAACAAGCCTTCAATTTGTTATAGCAGCCAAGAGTACTGTATAGGGGATTGTTCTCCAGCATGCATTGTACAGCCCTGCTCTGGATCCTTCGAGTATAGCAGAGCCATTTGCTTCACAAAAGGCTCCAAAACTCCTGTTGAGATGCATAATCAAAATGCTTTTCTTAGACTCGCTCGCTTGTCCTAACAAAAACAAATAGGAAATGGGAGTGCCACGGCCACCGTACAGGACAGGCTGGTGTGTGAGGAGCAGATTAGGAGGAGGAAGATTCAGAATAGCCACAACAAAGCAACCTGAGAAGGATATTAAATTGTAGTTGTAGTCCAAAACACCTTACCCTTGAAATTCTGAATCTCAGTGTTGGGAACTGTGGTTTCCACATAAGCTGCAACGTAAGGTGAGCCCCAAACACACTATTAGAGTCCCTCGCTGGCTGACGTCCGGGACACACAAAAAGCTGTCTGCAGTCACTGCTGAAGTAGTGGAAAGTGGAATCTAGTGAGTACCTCAGTGCTAACTTCCAATTTTTTGCTATTCATAATAAAGTTGTTCCAGGTAAACGTGAAGTAAAAAAGCCTCAGATCATCTACATTTATTTTAAATAGAAGTCAATGAAATATTTGTCTATCAACATATTGGTATGTCCATGCACAGACGTAGAATTAAAGCTTAAAGTAATTACCGATTAGTTAATACTCGTTTATTGCAATTGCTGTTCTCTCTCCACTATTGCAGGCTATCCTGACCCTGAGGTAATGTGGTACAAAGATGATCAGCCTGTCAAGGAGTCCCGTCACTTCCAGATAGATTATGATGAAGATGGGAACTGTTCTTTGACTATTTCTGAAGTATGTGGGGACGATGATGCCAAATACACCTGCAAAGCTGTTAACAGCCTTGGGGAAGCCACGTGCACCGCAGAACTCCTTGTGGAAACAATGGGAAAAGAAGGAGAAGATGAAGATGAGGAGGAGGAAGAATGAAACAAGGCTCAAAGAAAAAAAAGATGAAAAAAATATATTTAAAGACTCTCCTAATAAGGCTCAGAAAACCAAGTTATCAAAAGCACCTTGTGTGATACGTAGGTCTTTGGGGGGTTGTTTTTTCAGCGTGATCAGTTGATACCTGTTTGCTTTATGTATGGGCATTAATTCAAATCAGCAGGCAATTTTAAGTTGCTAGCATGATTGGAGTTACTTTAAGCAAGACATCAACTAAGTTGCCCAGTCTATTTTTAAAATCAAATGTACAGAAAACAAGTCTACAGTTATATTCTGAACGTCTTAAAGAAAAACAGTCTATTTACTGAGCTCATTGCTCTATACCATCACTTTCCTCAGCCAAAACTGCAGCTAAGTTGGCTCCCCAAGATCTACTTTACAAGGAATCATTTGCCAGACACGCAGTGAATCTCTCCAGTCCTAAGAAACAGGCTGCTCCCCGAGTGCTATCTTCTATAAGGGAAGGTCTGACACAGCCAGCATTGCAATTTGTATGTTGGAATGGTTCATTTTTCATTTGTTTTAACAGAATTTCACGGTCCTAACTTCAAACTACCGCCCTTTCTCAGTGCGCTGTTAGTGCCGTTGTGATACTGGCTAAAGTGAAACATCCAGGTGGTTTCCTGAGATACTTCTGATCTTGCTTTTAACCGGCTGATCACACCTTGTCACCTTTCCCTTATAGAACCCGTCACTTCCGTGCAGTTACAGCTGCCTAGTTAAGAAACAGACTGAAAACGCAAAGACTGAGAATATTTGCTGTTGTTCTGGTCAGTCTAATAATGACTTATGATTCATATATATGCTGCTGTGAAAAAAACAGGTTATTGCACAACCAGTAACTTCTATGTGCGTGTGTGTGAATGGAATCCCAGGTTAGTTAAAGTTTTACTTGCATTTATTTGGTGATTGCAAAACAGATTTCAACTGATGATAAGCTGGAAACTCCCACAGATTTTTGGAGTAGCCAAAAAGATAGTAGCCTGGATTACAAACTCCTTTATACTTAGCATTTTCCAAAGAATCTTAACCTATATAGGACCTATTTCTACCTTATGAGCTTGACTGTCTTGTTTTTGTCTTGAACCTGCACCAGTAAGGCTGTTGCGTTTTTTAAAAATGCAGAAAAACAAAACAAAACAAAAAAATCCAAACCCCAGGTTTTTTCTCAGAAATGGTTAATGCACTCAGACCTAGTAACTTTGCTTTCCTTTCACAGTATTGGCACTTTTTAATTTTTTTTTGTTGTTGTTCAGAGGTAATATCAGAGGCTGCAAGGTGATATGCATAATCCAAAACCAGTGTGTCTTATATCTATGTATCATTCCAAAAGTGATTCTTTTTCTTTTCCACTTTGTGTGTGTAAAGTGCAACCGTTTGCATTTCAAGGGTTACCTCTTTAAAAAAAAAACATTACCTTAAATCCTCACCACTAAGTAGTCAGTGTACTTTAATACAGGTGTGTATAATATCAACCTTAGGTTGTTTGATATTACCTAGTTGTGTATGTGTTTCATATGATTTGCTCTTCTACATTCAAAGCTCAACTGATGTGGATGACACAATGGTTTTTAACTGCTTTACTCTTTGTTGCTAAGTTCAGATTGCCAGCATGTCTTTTCCTTTTCAATTGATAAAAGCCTGTTATACTAAACACAGTATTGCCACAATTCCTTATACAGAAAGGTTTTGAATCTGATTTAGAGCATACAGAGCTTTTCTCACGTTTTTTTTTAATGTTTTAGGCAACAACGGGGTGTATTTTGTACCTAAATGAAAATACGCTAATGTTCTCCCTGTTTGTTAAACCATCAGAATTGCGAAGATGAGAACGCTACGGCTGTAGTTACTCACAGTTCCTAAATAAATAATACCACAAAGCATGCTCCTTGTATACTCTATTGCAGGCGTCACTGCGTTCACGTTGGCTAAGCATATCAGTAACAGCGGTCTTCTCCTATTCTGTCCTGAGACCTGCTTGGCACAAAAATGGATGAGGTGGCAACAGTGAAACCTCCTCGATCTTTGTGGTGCTGCTGCACTTCTCCTACCCCATCAGCGCAGGCTAGCGCCGTGCGGAGGCTGCTCTGCCCGAATGCTATCAGGTACAGCCTGGGGCCGACACTATTTGTAGCCGTGTGCTCTGCCACACGTCTCTGGCCTCATCGCATCCTTCACAATGAACAGAATTGTAAATGTGGATGGGGCACCATGACAGCCGTGGTTTTCTTTTGCAGTTAAGAACTCCCTTACGGGAGTTCCCGGTGGGGAAACGTATAGTTCAGAAAGACCGTAAGAGCAAGACAGAAAAAATTCAGGGAAGTCTAAATGTAGATGTGTACTTACACCAATGTTCCTAAAAACTGTAAAGATGAAGATATTTAGCAAATGTGCTTGCGCTGCCTTTATGCAGACTTCTTCTAACATGCAGTCCAAGACACCACGGACCATGCAGGACCACACAGAAACTCCCTACAGCAAAGACTGTGAAACATCCTGCTTGTAGCAACACGTTTCTTGAGCAAATCTTCAGCCCTTGGAACAGTCATCTTTGCAAGGTGTGCTCTACTCTCTTGTGAATGTGCCTAACTTTACTCATTGGCTGCTGGTTTCCGTTCAGGTAGGCACGTGCGTAAAGCAGTAAAAGGTCCGGCTCTGATGGCCTGGTCTGCGGGCATGGCAAGGTCTGTGGGTGCGTGTACTGGGTGTCAAAACCCAGACTCAATATTGGTGTTCCTGCACAGATTTTTCCCTTCCCTCTCCTCCTTCACTAGTCCTTCCACGTCCCACAGGCTATAAACTGCCTATTTTTCTTTTTCCCCTAAGGACATAACTAGCTTACCATCTCCCTGTTGCCTCCTATTAACACCCCTTCTAGTCTGCAGGAAACAACGACCTCCACTTCAAAAAAGATGTGATATGTATCTAATTCAACTCTGAGCAACTGACTCCAACCTGTATTTGACCTTGAATTTTTTGTTGTTTAAAGAATAGAAATCTATTTCCAGTGAAGAAGGATATTTTATGTACTTGAAATCCTGTCTCATTTTGCCAGCCATCCTAATTGGTCTAATAAAAGGTATTACCTCTTCCTATAAACCTTGTCTTGCTTGTATAGTTTGCAGAAAGCCACTCTTGGGGTGTGGTAGGGTTGAAACAATCCCCAATAGCGGAGGTTATGCAAGACATTGGTACTGCCCACGATGGACCACTTACTACTTCTTGTATTTCTTTTGTATAAAATTCAGTCTTGTCAAGAGACATGGAAAATTTGGGACGGGCCACTGATTTTCACTACTCGGGTTTCTGGATTTGCAGAAACTTCATTTAATTACAGGCCTGTCCAACCACCCAAGCATCCTGTGCGTATTTCTGGTTGATGAAGAGACCTTTGCTAATTGTATGCGTGGCGTGCAGAGACTTCCGTATCACTGTTTCTCTTTGCTCACAAGGAAAACGGCGCAGGACTTCATAGCTCTCTCCTCTGTACTGAGTGTCAGGCTTTGAAAATGTAGAAAATTTTTTTAGTTGCATACATGAATAATGAATGATCTGTTTCTCTAAAATTTCTTGGAATATTCATCGGAACATTGCACTAAAACATTTCTGTTTGAAAATGAAATTCTCATAAATCATCTTTGAATTTTGAGCCCTACTGACGGCAAGAGATGTGTACGTAACGTCATGAATTTATTAGGCCACATAAATACTTATGTGAAAGCAGAATTTGCTGGGACGGGGAAGGAGACTTATGCTGTTGTTCTGCACTGCTCATAAACGAACTGCACCATAACCAGCATGAAAAATAAATTGAGAATTGTTTCTGGAAGTTAAGTAACTTCACAGAATATTTACAATTTCTGTAAGAAAAAAAAATAAAATTCATGCTTTCATTGTAACTCTTTGGAAAGCTGGTTCTAGTTACATCTCCCCTGAAGAGTACGCTTGAATTTGTGTTGCTATCAAAGCAACGCTATCCAGGTTTTTGCTATTGTATAGAACTTCAGCAGAAAATGAGTTACAGCTCCGGCTGCGCTCGGCTTCAGCAGCTTATTCAACTACAAAAGTGATGAAAACCTACTAAATATTCCTAAAATAACTTCAACTTGAAAACTAACGCTATTAATTTCTCTGAGGAAATGACAGACCTATTTCTTCCCGCAGGAGGGAGACCGCAGAGGGCCATTTTTAACCTTTTTTAAAATGTGATCGAAAAGGTCGCTTATCACCGGGCCGGGAAGCGCCAGGCCTGCCCCCCCCCGCGTGGCGCCCCGGCCGGGCCCCGGGCAGCGCCGCGCGCCACGCGCAACCACCC
>NW_008794888.1:10266585-10299392 GCF_000699145.1 Aptenodytes forsteri | reverse complement strand
GCTGTCCCGGCGGGTGGAGCGGGGTCGGGGCAGGGCTGGGAGGGGAGTTGCTCTCCGCCGCAGGAGTTGGACTAGACGAACTCGTTAGGTCTTTTCTGTCGCTGTGCCCTTTCTCTTGTCTGTCCCCATCCTCCCCTCCAGTGCATGCAGCTTGAGCCGTGCCTGCCCGAGTATCGGATGTGTCCCTCGTGCTATCAGTGGTCGTGCCTCACGCTTTCGATAACGGTAAAAAAACGCAACCAAAACCCTCTCTTGCTGCTTCTCACGCTGGAGAGGGGCTTCTTGTGCGTATGTGTAAAGCTGCTGTGCTTGCTTTCTCGGTTCTCTCCATCATACGCTATGGCGATAAGCCAGGGCTGGTAAAGGTGCGGTGCCTGGCTATTCCCTCGGAGCGTGTCCCTGGTGCTGCCCCTGCCCTGCCTGTGCGAGGCCTCTGCTAGACGGCAGCAGCTCCTGGGTGTGAGCCTGCTCAGCACCGGCCGAGCCCCTCTGCGGCATGTCTTCTTCCACTTGCCCCTTCCAAAACGAATTAAGCAGAACAGCACGGGTGCATGTTCTCTGGGAACTGCTGTGTTTTATAATTGACGCCTTAATTTGCTCTGCAACGATTTTCTCATGCAGGTGATTGTATAGATCACTGTTCTCACCTCACCACGTCTGTGGTGTGGACTCCAGCGCTTTTCAGTAGAGGTGAACCTAGATGCAGGGAACTTATCCGCAGTGGTACTTAAGAAGGCAAAGCTGTTACCCTTTAGAGCCCTGTGAGGTTTCCCCGTAAACCCTTCAGCTGGTACATACTTTGGGTGAAGTTGAAAGCTGCTGCTTGCAACGCGTGAGCTCCTAGGCCAGCTTGATGCTCTGCTCTTGCCCTGTGTAGCAGAATGGAGGCTTGGGCCGGTTGGTGCATGCTTGGGTGTGTTCTTAGGTGCAAAAATAAAAATAGTGACACCTGGGGACTCTCAAAATTTTTATAAAGGAGACTTTTTTATCTTTTTTTTTTTTTAAAAGCCTAGAGTCTTATTGTAACGTGGATAGATTTTTGGTGAGAAGCTTTTTTTTTTTTTTTTTTTTTTTAAAGCCTGTAGAGTCTTATTGGAATCCAGTTAAAAAAAAAAAAATCATCTTTTGGAAGACTGAGGATATTTGGGTGGGAAGAAACAAGAGCCTTTAAAATGGATCCCAAATGAGCCTGTTTTCCACTAGATAAATCCTGGCGGGTGAGGAGTCAGGCAAACAGACTAGTCTCACTAATTTTGGGGAAGATTAGTATAGAATTAGTATAGATATGATTTATTTCAATAAGGCAATTGGACATGATGATTCTTGTCTTTGCTGGTGACAGCTGGTGCTATTTCAGCTTTTAAGGTAGTTACACTTTGTGGAACAAAGGTGGCTGAGAGGGGAGAGCTCAGTTGTTGTAAGGTGCTCATTACACCCATTACCCAATAGGCGTGTTGCTGTGAAGTGGAACTGCTAAGATTTGTGGCTCCATGTGATATTTGCAGGGTATTTCACTCAGAGGGGAATGATAATTACCCACCAGTTTGATAAAAATGAATCTCTTGTTTCAGAAATACGTAATTACATGAGCAATACAACACAGGACAGGCAGTCAGGAGGTCTCCTCAGTCTTGTTGTGATGTCCCTGCACGATGTTAAGAAGTTAACCTCTCTGAGCTCTTCTTAGAAGTAAAAACATTTGCCTGCTTATTGGGCTGCTCATATTTAATTCACTTACATTTATGAAATACCTCAAAAACCTGAGAGAGAAATTGCGGTATAAATTGAGAGTTTCTTTAAAGGTCCTGAACTTTTTATCATGGCAGGCAAGTGCCTGAGCATATGAAATATCTATGTCCTCAGAAGAAAAAATTAAAACAAATCCAAGTGTTAGAAACTCAGAAATAAATAGCATAAATCTGTATTTAGCTTCCCGTTGTCACGTAAATCTTGATCATGATGTTGCCTGTTTTCCTGATTTATACCAAACCTCTTAGAAAATTCCAGTCTTGGGATGTGGCTTATGGTGCTTTAACATGAGCTGCTTTTTTCTGGACATGTTTGATTAGATGATTTCTGCAATTTGGGGAGCTACCGTAAGAGTCCTGTGATCGGGGTTCATATCTCTTCTGTCACTCACTGCCATTCTTTTGGGGTAGGTCACTGAGGGCTCTGACTGATAATTTGTCTTCAAATGGATGAGGATTTTGTGTTTCCCCTGGACACTGCTGAAATTCCACAATATACAATGTTGAGCTTAGAAAAAAACCTCAGTTATTTTCTTCTTTTAAAAAGACTTCATAATAAAGTAGTTTTTCAGGAATTGGTTGGCAGAAGCTCAGTTGCTCAAATGAAAAGATTGATACACAGCTGGTGGCAGTAATTAGTTAGTGTCCCCGTGTCAATCAGAGTGCTCAGACTTAGTTTCTCAGACAGCACTGCCTTGGAAAGAGAATTGTGGAAAGAAAACACCAAATATTTGAAGGTGCCCAGATAATGAAGTGATGCTGTAAAAGCACATGGCATTTTTAAGAATTTTTTTTAAGTGGGTTTTTGGTTTTGTTTTACAAAAAGGTGGCTTTTAAACTGAAGCATACAACAGCTTTGTTGTGCAATAAAGAGGTGGTAGAGTAAATGTTTTAAAATCATAGTTGCCTTAGCTGTTAGCTTTATTTAAAATGGATCAAGTAACAATTGAAAAATCTCTGCATAATTATTATATTTACTTTGCATTTATCTTGACTTAGCTAAAGAAAACATTGATTCTAAAAAGAATAGATCTTATTTCTAATTTTATACCATAGTGCATGTAGTATATGGATTCCTAGTAATTCAATGGCTTTTGCAAGAGCAAAACAGTAGAAAAAGTATATATACCTGTGGATCCCTAGGTGAAGCTGCATATACTTACCATTTGGTTCACGTGCTTGGGTGTTTTCTTTCAGAAAAGGGGCCAACATGACACAACAGGGAATAACCAGTCCTGCAGTTGGTTCTCAGCTGTACTTGCTCAGCTTTTTGACGATGGTTCAAAGTGTTAAGATGTAGAAAGCGTTGCATCTCTCTTCTCTTGCATTCAGTCAAACTGTTATTTTCCCATCACAGTGTGAAGTCATGTAGCCGTGCCTGACCTGGCATAGAAAGCTCATTCTGGAGGCATAGATGCAGCACAGAAGTTATTTCCTAAGAACTGTAGTTGACTGAAATCACTGAATAATGGGGGGCAGGGAGGGAGGGCATGCTGTTAGAGTTGAGTGTAAATGTTTGATAAGCTGCTTTGAAATGTGATTATGTTTCTTATTTTTAGTCAAGTGCCTTAACTGACTAGTACTTCTGGTAGAAGTAGCTGATGGTGGTATAAACAATGAATTTCAAAAGGATTTCACTCAACAAGATAGATCTTAATGTAATGCTTTTGAATTCGCAAGGGTTCGTGTTATCAGTGTTGAGCAAAGAGTGTCTTAAGTTTCATTGTCCACGTCTTCAGTGACTGGTTGTTGAGAGTCAAAGTACACTTCTCCCTTTTCAGGTTCATTCACTGCATAGCTTTGCTGTAATCTCATGCATAAATGATGCAGAACCTCAGTAAACTTTGCATGAGAAAACACCTCTTTATAATTTGTAAGAGAAATAAAGGGAATTAAACTGAGGACCTGAGCATGAAGCTTGCTTATCAAGTCTGAGCAACTGAAAGTAAAAAAATTGTGTGTATGCAGTATTTATTTTCCTTAGTTTGGATTAATCAAAGAGTGTAAGAGTCTAGCTTAAAGTTTATGTGCATGGCAGTGGTAATTTAATGAAATGTAACTCCAGCTGGTATATCGGGTACACTTTAGTGTCTAGGTCAGAGAAAGCTGGAAAAACTAACTTACAGCTTAGGTTCCATGTGACAGTGGTGCCTTTTGCTGCCCTTTTAAACTTCTTGCCGAGTTTCTTTTTCAGTTGGTCTTCCTCGCTTTCACCTACTCCTATTCCATTTTCTCTAGTCATAGAAGGTGAAGAATTATTTAAGAATCACAGAAGCAGGACAGAGGTATTAAAAGCTTCAACACAAAGTAGGCACCGCTTTTAATTTTGTGCAGATTAATACTTTGATCTGTATTAAATGCTTTTTGAAGGACAGTAATTTTATTATTAAAAGAGGGATGTGGTCTTTGGTGATGGAAAGTACAGTCTTTCTGGAGTTGGTGATCCGGCAGGGAGGGTGGAGATGAGCAAGGGGCTGGAGCTCCTCTGGGAGCCACATACTTTACCAGTCGCTTGGTTAAGGTGAGAACAGTTTGCAGGCACAATGAAGAACTGGTATCTTGTGTAACCTGAGAAATTGTTTAATTCAGCAAAGTTTCTCAACAAACATGGAAGTTTAGGAAAAATAGAGAAACTTGACAGATATGAACAGAACAGTGTCAGCCTGCTCTGATTTACTATCCTAAAAGAGAAGCAGTCAGTGTTGCAAGGGAGAGTCCTTAATACTATAGCACTTACTGATTTATTCTACGCTGAAGTCCAAATACCAAATTAATTTGATTTGTTCTTTGTAAATGGCAATTACTTGGCAAATGTTTGTCTTTTGGTTTCACAAGACAGCTTTAACTGAAATAGCTTGTCACTACTGAAAAAAGGGAGGGCTTGTTTCTCATTCCTTATTTCTCTCCCCCCCCTCCTACTGCTTTTCTTTGGTGCTAGTCTTCTGAGAAGTTCAGGCAGAAGTGACATAGCTTTTCTTCAGTTGTACTAACAAATGTTATGAACACAAACTTGGATGCCAGAGTTAATTATTGAAAAATCTGAACTTTACAGTGTATTTCAACCAACTATTACATTTGGGACAATATTTGTATATACTTCATAATACCTAAACTAATGTGGTACTTGTAAGCATCTAATATGCTGTAAATTGAGGGAATTTCTTCATCTTCCCTGTTACAAAACCACAGCTGTAGACTTTTTTCCGAAGGGTACAAAGCTATTGCATAGTTAGGGGAGTTTCTACATGTCTACACACACTTCCACTGAGGTGCACCGTTGTTAGCAGAGACGCTTGGTGACTGTTAGCACAAGCTTTGTAACAGCACTTCTGGGTTTGGAGGGAGGTGGAGGTAAAGTAGGGTAGCATTAAGAGTAGCTGAGGGCAAGACAGCCAGGATGAGCCTGTCAGTGAAAAGTTTGGGAGCCACTGGTAAGGATTCCCACTTCTCATTGACCAACCCCTTCTCCCCATGTTTGCCACAAGCAATTGGAAACTAAAGTTAACTATAGATGTTAATTTCAAATTAAAAAGTGGTTTACCAGGGTGTACCCACCTTAGTTTTGTGGCTTGTCCTAGACTTCACTGAAGAATTTCTGAGGTTGTGGGCGAACATTGACTCTGGACAGCTGTAAAGTACTGAACATCTTTCAGACAGTACTGAAAGATGTTACTGCATCAGCCAGGAGAGGAGGAAAAATTTGTAGGGTTGCTTCCTAAATTACCTGAGGGGAAAATCAGCAAGGTTAACAGTTCACATTTTTTATAGTATATTTATAATATAGTATATATTATATATATATTTATAATATAGTATATTTGCAGTTATATAGGCACTACTTATATAAGCCTCTATATGTTTATTGCTTAAAAAGAAAAGCTGGGACAGGAATGGCGTTTATATATGTTTATTGCTTAAAAAGAAAAGCTGGGACAGGAATGGCCATCGCTGCCTTCAAGGCTTTAGCAGGCTCAGTTTTCTTGCAGTTACTTATCCATAACTGTTTCTCATAAAATATATGCTAGCAATTAAGCTGGATGGTCTGTCATAAAGTCTAAGGGTTTACTTTGAACTGAAACATTAAAATGAATGCCTTCTGAATCTTAATTGTTTATGTCATACTTCTTTAAGTTATGGTATGGTAAGAGATCTTTGAGTAGCAGTAAATGGTTTTCTGCTTAAACTAAACAAGACGTGATGCCAGTCTTATTTAAAATGCCGTGAATACCTTCCATAACTAAATTAAATACAGCTCACTGAAAAATAAACTTAGACATTAAAGATATTGGTACCATGTTGGTGCTGAAAGATGTTTAAAAAATGCATAATCTTTAACTTTGATAAATTTGCAGAGAATCCAAATATTTAATGTGTTCGGTTTTGCAGAGGGTAGGCAAAAAGTTAGTATCTTCCAGGACAGTTACATGCCTGTTGCTTTCTCAGATACCGAAAGAGGGATTAAGGATTTCTTTGTATTTATGCTCCGCTTAATGTCTCCTTATCTTAGACTTTTTTTTTCCTCTCTTTCAGATGGCTTGTTATTGCAGTTGGTCTAGTTCGAGCATACCTGGCTAAAGGTAGCTACCATAGCCTTTACTATTCAATAGAAAAGCCCCTGAAATTCTTCCAGACTGGAGCTTTGCTTGAGGTAGGTGTAGTCTTCTTCCCTAGAGTTACTAATATTTGCATGAGTGTTTCTTTAGGAGAGATAAGGCAGCCTGTGAACAGTGCTGTCTAGGTACCTGTTTTTTCATTAGCATTTATAGAGTGATTTGAAGGTAAACATAAGAAATATGCCTCACACAAATGCTGAATTTTTCCTTTTAGCAACTGGTGAGGGAGCTTACTGTCTGCTATTTAGCTTGGGGAGCAGAGCTGAATATTAAGCTTAATCTTCGAAATACAAATATTGAATCTTAAGCTCTTGTGACAAAACTAAATGTGTTTCTGAATTGCTTCATTTGAAATGTTAGTGATTGAATTTTTCTTTTTGTTCTAGATTCTGCACTGTGCATTTGGTAAGCTTGCAAATTTTCAGTTTTATTATTTTTATAGAATACTGCAGTTTTAGCAATATATTAGCATTAAAAATGTTATGGTCTGTGAATTGCTAGATTTAATTCTTGCATAACTCATTAATTTTTGCTTGAAGTAGATTCCAGTTTTTTACTAAATAATTTGACAAGTTAAATCACAAGAAGGAAAATAGTGTAACAGGCTTTCAGTTACTTGACATTCTGTTTTTATCTAGATCCTTCCAATGCTACAAATCTTAGAGCAGTTTATAAATGTTTTATAGTAGAGCATTACTCTCCATCTCTACATCCTATAATCTTCTGTACCAAGCTGTCTTCCCTCAAAAAAAAAAATATTTCTAGCTGGAAGTAACTTAAATTCCAATAAAAATAACATTTCAAGCACTAGAACTTTGCCCACATCCATAGAGCATAGGTACGCATTGTAAAATTAGGAAGGGGTAACCACTCTGTATCCCAGGTTCGGCTGTGCTTTAATGGAACTGTTTGGGAGAGTAAGATTTACTTCAGACTTGACTCGACAATTCTTGTTAGCCTGTACTATGAGGCTTGTTTGTTAGCTTGGTAGCAGGAACTCAATTGTGTATATGTGGCCTGGGGTCAGTAGCAGTGTCGTGGTTCAGTCAACCTGTAGAGTCTCACATCTGGGTGACAGGATTGCATCTTGTCTGGTTTGTTAGTCATCATGAGTAGTGAACAGTTTGGCCTCAGCATTTGGATGTTTTGTTCGTGGAACAGATGATGTGTCACAATCTCTACAAGATTAAAGCCAATGTTCTGAGAGCAGTGCCTGTCTGCATACCTTTGCTTAACTCTGATTTTTCTAAACAATCCAGTCTTCACAAAGAGATGGTCTTATGTTCAGGTAGTTGGTCTTGTGATTTTAAATATAAGTGTTTGAGGTCCTATCTGAATGTTTGCTAGCTATTATTTAAAGACTAAGATGGCATTAAGGTTCATAAAGCTGCAGCTACAAACCTGCTATTTCTCACGTATCGTACAACCTACATACTGGAGGGTGTATCACTATAGCACAAGTAGGTTTGTATTGAATTCCTGTGCAAAAGATACTTTTTTTTTTAATAACCAAATGTGGTCATTGGAAAACTTAAAATCATATACATAAATTTGTCAGCAGAGGGCAGTCTAATTCTGTATTTGATAAAGTAGTTCTGACCTTCCTGATTAATTCAGTTAGTCTGAAAATGTTATCTTATAAAGGCAGTTATCTTATAACTGCCCTACAAAGGGCAGTTTGTAGACTGTGCACAGATCATCCCAAGAAATGAATGATCTTGTACTCCTCAAATTAACGTAAAGGCTTCTCAGAATAAACTATATGTATCATATAGTTGCCTATGCTGCCAAGGCAGTCTTTCCAATACAGTTTTATTTTACTAAATCTAAATTACTGTTTTTTACCAGAATATTCCATACTTACTTTTTAAAAAATTGTAAAAAATTAATAGTAAAATGTGATTTTTTTGAAGTCTAATTTAACAAGTGGCAAGAATGACAAGTTAAATCTCAGAACACGGGGCAAAAAAACTTGCAAATAAGATGCTATTTTACCATCCTAAATCTATAATGCTCTACTGTTTTCTTAAGCTAAACTTGTGTGCAGATGCCAATGTTTACTAGGACTAACTCTAAGAAAGAGTGTAAAAAAATTTAATTGGATTATCTTTTCCTCACACTTTAGATTATATGTCAACACAAATCAGTGAATAGCAGGAGAGTCCTGTGTTTCACCTTCCAGGCTGGTGCAGAACAGCAGACAAGATGAGTGTACCAGCCTGTCTGTGTGCAAAGCTAATAATCCTGGCTCAGTTGATTTGAGGTGTGGATTCATCTAGCCCATGTTATCCTCAGTTGCACAATTTAATATTAGTGAAGAGAGCCATTAGTGAAATGTTGCAATATTTTATACCATTATAACTCTTATCGTTTTGCTTTCCCTAACAAAGTTTTTTACAAAAATCCCACTTATTTTATAACTGCCCATGGATTTTTTTTCCCCCCTGTTAATGGAAGCATTTGTCAGCTAAATAAAATGAGGGGTTTTTGCACAGGTGCATACACTGCTGCTGCCTGCTGTAGTCCTACTGACTCTGGTAAAAGGAGAAACAGGAAATTTGCAGATTCCTTTGCCCCTGCTAAACTAATTGCTATAACTAGAGCTGTAATTCTCTGTCAGTAGAGGAGCTTATCTGTGACAGATGGCTGTGTGTATCAGCGTAACTTTTCTCTACACATCTTTTCAGTAGAATCTGAAATGTTAGCATCTGTGAGGCAAGTTCTTCAAAATATGAGGATTGATAGGGGAATGTCTCTATCAAGCATGATTGAGAACAGAACTTTGGCATGTGGCAAAGATTTAAAAAGTGAAGAAGGAGGGCTCTGCATGGAGAGGAGGTAACATGTAACCCAGAGACTAAGAGGAGAGACTGAAGGACAGGCAAATGGAAAGTGAACATGCAGTTCCTTGACTTACGTAGCAGACAGAAGCCAAGTGTATGAATGGCATTGATAACATGGAATAGCTTCTGCCTGGAGGAACTTGGTGTGGAAAGAGGTGATAGGAGCCACCAAAATGAAGAAGCAAGAGTAGTACAGGGAGTTTGTGAAGGGAATGGAGAAGAAAAGCAAGAAGGCTTTGGTGAGTACAGGCCCAGCCTACAGAATCACTACAGTACCAGCCTTCCTACTATAGCGATGCTTACCAGTAACCCTCTGGTAAGCCAAAGTTAGCACTGGTTGACTTTGCTTTAGCCTGCTCAGTTAGGAGGGATACGATGGCTCCACCTGTAAGCTATGCATACAGCCTGTTCTCAGTCGCGAACTCCCTGGGAGAGAGGAACCACTTGATTGGAGTTGGAGGATTTCCTGCTGGAGGTGGGAGGCTTAGTCCAGGATCTGGAAGAGGTCTGGGCATGGCTTACTTGCTGCTTGGTTCTGGACCTGAGCCCCCTGTCAAGCACCGCTCTAGCACGTGCAGCGTTGGATAAGTGGTGACAGATATTTTTAAAAGTACCAAGTTTAAAATTGTCTGTCAGGGACCTTTTAAGTGCAATGAGTAAATAATTAGAAGCAAGTAAAGTTTACGTAAATTGTAGCTGGCAAGTCATTTGTTTACGGCATAGATTGGCATTGTCTTAGCTGTAATGAAAAACCTTGTTTGTCTTACCTGTGAGATAATCTTGGATGGTTCCTACACAGTCTTTTTGGCTTATTTATAGATTCCTTTGCAAGAACATTAGTTTATCTTGCTTAGGAAGGGTTGATCTAAATTGTATAAAAGAAAAGGTCTATTATATTGTAGGAGTGAGCCTTTAATGAGTACAGACTGTGGGATTTTATAGCACCCCCTTTTGTGTTGTCTGAGTAACAGAAATTCTGCCCTGAAGTTTTACAACAGAAATTAGATTATGAACAATACGCGATAAAACTGAAGAGAACCGTGTAGGATTTTTCCCTCTTTTTACTCAGAAAGAAGACTAACATAATGATGGTGTGACTGAAAATAATTCTAATAAAACTTGCTTTTGGGTTTTATTCTTTCTTTCTCTTTCACTTTCCAATTTGGTCTTACATCTTTCTGAGGCTGTTGTGTTGCTTGCTGTGATTTGCATTAGTTTTAGAAGCACTTTTTACTGTGTATTAGGAGCTGCAACTGCTCTTGCATTTGTCTTCATCATGCTATTGGAATAAAATAAAACTTTGTGCTGTGAAGTTTAGAAATTTTGTGTAATCTTGCAGTCTAAAACTATTCCTGCTCTGTCAGACCTGGGTGTGTAGGATCCTTTTAGTGGCGGTTTAATCAGCACCTCAGAACTTGCTTAGTGAAATTTTCTTACCAGTGAAATCTGCTTCCTTGCAAAATTGTTTCTGTACCTACCAATGCATCAGCTATTCCTTGGGTTTTGTTTTGTTTGTTTAAAAAAGTTGTATTCCCAAGAAGGAATTATAAACTTTGTATCTATCGGATTATGGGCTAGATTAGCGTTTCTTCAAAGTAGTTACGCTTTTTGCTTCCTGTTTTCTGGGATATACTGTGCAAAACATCTTTATTGTTTTTACTTTCTAAATCATGGTAATGAAGAGTAATCTTGGATATTTTTATCAAACACAGTTTATTTGAAAGACTGTTTCCCAAAAGCTGATTGATTGAAGTTGTCTCATCTTATTCGGCTGTTTTGTGTATTAAGGAATGTGCTATGATTGCAACGAGACCGATTACTTTTAGTTGCATTTTGATGCACAAAGTCTTGTCAGGGGATTGCATTGCATTAGGCTGTATAAACACACCACAGGACAGACTTCATACTCTCAAATTAAAAAAATTAAATGCTTTCCGTCCAAAAATTTCAAATAACTGGACTTTGGCTTGCCCCACCCCCACCTCCCACCCCGATAGTCAGAAATATTTACTAATTGCAAAATATCTTTCAGGCATTGTTCCCTCTTCTGTTGTTCTGACTGCTTTCCAAGTGATGTCAAGGGTTTTCCTGACGTGGGCAGTAACACATAGTGTAAAAGAGGTAAGTTAAGCTACAAAATAGAAAAACTAATGACCCATGGTGAAAAGCAAGTGTTGATCGCTGTCTTATTTTCCTTAAAATGACTTCTGTTTGTACCCTAATGTGAAATTGTTTATGTGAATTTCTGTGGATCAAAAGAAATAAAAATAAATCTGACATCATCTTTTCTTGACAATCAAATAGACTGAGGTCTGATTCTCTCACTGTAAGACATCTAGCTCCTGAATAGATTTTGCAGTCCTTACTGAAAGTTAAAGAGGTTCCAGTGTGTAATATGGAACCCAGAACTTGGGACAGCGTTCTAGTATTGATCTCACTAGTGCCATAATTAATAGCAAAATCTCCTCACTGCCCCCTCTTTCATACACAATTTGCTTTCTTTACCATTGCATGTGGAAGCTCCCCCTGAACTGTTTGTGCACAGCAATGCCTGGATGTTCTCCATTATCACTTTCCAGGATAATCTTCCCTCTGTCCTTCATTCATTTTTTCTTACATTCAGGCGTAGGTAGGTTTTGGGGCCTGCGTGTTTTTTCTCATTGCTTACCACACCAAATATTGCTGTACAAATCTCTGCAGACTCTTTTGGAAGCATTCTTATTTGAAAATTATTCCTGACAGTTATTTTAAAATCTAAACATGCTTTAACTGATACAGATCATGCTGACTGACTCTTTCATGTCATCTGAATACCTTGTAGTAGCCCAGATATGCCGCATCTGTGCTGTTACTTTAGCCAACCAGTCTTACTGGTTTTCTTCTCATTAAAGAAAGAAATTAGTCTTGATGCCAGTGTCAGCATGGCTGCCTGAAATAAGTGATAGTCATCTAGTGTCATATGCGTAAGACCTTTTGTGACTTGACATGGAGAATGTCTTGAGGAGCTTGTCGCATTACCAAGTCTTCAGGGAAGCTGCTTTCTCTTCCTTACTCCAAACCTGTCATCAGAGCGTCCATCAACATGTAGAGTAACATAAGTCACTGTAGTTCCTAATAATTAACAGTCCTTTCTGATATCATGATGCTTGTTTGTGGGGAGCCTTAGTTTCATGCTATTTAAAGTGGAGGAATGCTATTTTTCTCAATAAACTCAAAATCTTGTAAATATTTGTCTTCTGTATGGATTTCACTTTTGGTGCAAATAAATGTACTCCAGACTCTGTTAATTCACTGGAGATAAATACTAGATTTTGGACAAAAAAAAGCCGTAATGCCAAGACATTAGATTTTAGATACATGTATAAAATATTTTTAAAGAAACATGCCTGTAGTTTTTGCTTGTTACCTTTATAATGTTGGGGTACCTGGTGCTTCATAGAGAACAGCGATAATCGGTTTTTATGAATTGTCTCCTGGTTATGAAGTAACCCAAATGTTAAAGGTTGGATTGCATGGATTAGAATTATT
Organism: Aptenodytes forsteri; assembly: GCF_000699145.1. NCBI lineage: Eukaryota > Metazoa > Chordata > Aves > Sphenisciformes > Spheniscidae > Aptenodytes > Aptenodytes forsteri. Next base: position 10,286,660 of record NW_008794888.1, on the reverse strand, counting down.
CCATGTGTTGTCTGTTAGACATCAAAGGGAAGTCTGTAAAATGATTGTGGGTTAGGTTTTTTGAAACTTATGCCCACATTCTCACCAGAGAAAACCAGCAAAATGGGAGAAAATGTGAGCAACAAGTTCAGCCTAACATTCAATTTTTAACAAGGCTTTTTTTAACAAGGATTCTTTCAACAATTTACACGAGTTTTTTCCTCACATTTGTGTGGTCTTTTGGTTAAAGTCTTGCGAGAGACTGTATTATGTGTTACTTCTTTTTAATGTCTTAGAAAGTGGGCATAAGAATGGTAAGGATGAGGAATCCTGTGATGAGTTTTTCACCTGTGACTTAGAGCAAATAAATCAAATGAAGAGGCTGTATTCTGACCCCTCCCCTTCCCCCCAACCAGAGAGCATGCAGTCTCACCCTGGGGAGATGTATTGAAAGTGTCACGAGTGTTCTACTTTTTCTAAAGGGCTGTCTGCACAAGTGAGCTCCATGGTGAAGTCCAGGATTAAATTCTCACACAGCTTTATGGAACCTGTAAGCTATGCAGTTGCATGATGAGGTTCTTGTAAAATAAAACGCAGTTTTCCTCTTTAACTTTCTGAGTGAGACTTGTTCAGTATTTTGCTTTTCCAGACTGTTTTCATATATAATATAGTTAAAAGAAGAAACATCTGTATTGCATCCCTCCTTTCTGTCAGAATACACTTCTAGATACGTGATGTGATTTGAAGCATGCTTCTTGCCACTAACATGTTTGTGCTTTTTGTTGAATTTAGTGCTGATGTGTTGTTAAATTCGATATGAAAGTATTTATAATAAATGTTAAAGCATGGCAAATGTTAAAGCACTGCACACTTTGGGTAGCAATGAGATTCCCCTTACGTCTACCATATGAGTAGCTGTTAGCTTAGTGGAGGAGGGCCTGGCATGTAATACAGTACTTGTAATCATTTTGTCATTACATTGGAAAGGAATTGGTTTGGTGAATTTTACTGTTTCTTCTACAAAGGAGGGAAGGGAATGAGCGGACTGGCATGAAGGGCTAGAAGAAAGTAGGCAGAAGGTGCCCTTCAGTTCAAAGTTGTCTTTTTTAATTTGTGTGAACAATGAGATCATCTGGTGACATCATGGCAGGCCTTCGTAGAGTTCCATTCTGATAATTCTGCACCCAGTTCTGATGGGTAATTAAAAAATGGTGTCAGCAGTGATTTAATGCTTATCCAATTGGGTGCAGTTACAGATAAGTTGCAGATAAGTATAGTATATATTTAGAGGAACCTTTCTAGAACAGACAGTCAAAAGGGGTGGTGTGAAGATGACATGTACAGCATATTGAGTTGGTAATTAAGACTCCAGTATCTGCGGTTGTGAATTGACATATTCAGTCAGTAGTAAAGCATACTTAAAGAGGGAAGAGCATCTTAATTTATGATATTTAAGACTAAGTTGTAGTAAAGGAAGTCTACGCTGGAAAGTTCAGACCTCTCAATGGGTGAGTGCAGTTGAAAAGCCTGACTCATCACTGCTTTACATCTGTGTAAAATTTGAGTAATACTGTATAACACAAATGTCTGTCAGGCCCTTTGTGCCTACTGTGAAGATTCCTCTTTTTTTTTTTTTTTTTTTTTTTTAAAATAGGTGTACCAGAGAACCAGTGCTCTGGAGGGAGGTGTGCTGTTTCATCATTATAGTTGCATAGTGCTGCTGGTTTTACTCTTCTGCACTGGATTACTTAATTATGTGGTTAGCTGAAATTTTCTGCAAATAGTTTGTCAAACTGTTACTCGTAACGTGGAGAAATCTATAGAATTTCCCTTTTTGCGCGTAAGGAGAACAGTAAAAATCTCTCAGGCTTTATTTTGTCAATTCCCAATTCTCATCTTTGCATCGTAAAAGGCTATGGATTCTCTTATATCTTAACAAACATTGTCTGCTATTCATAGTATTGAAGATAAGCTACAGTATATTCAGGACCCTCCTTGATGATAAATTGGTTTGAAACACATGCCAAAAAAATTATGCCCGTGGTATGATTAACCCTTATTAAGGCAGTTGGACAAATAAATTGTAAATAAAGTGTAAAATGTGCTTTGACTCTGTCTAACACCTCCTTCAACGACTGGCATGAAAAACTAGAGGAAGAGACATTGAGTTCTGAGGGCAGCATTGGGCTTAGTGGTTTATTAAGGGTCTACTCTTTATTGGATGTACTATCCCCTTTATCCTCAACTTGGAAGAGGAGTGATACAAATGCAGCATTAGCAGTGCCTAAATGAATGAGACTCTTCAGAGACTGTTTTGTAAATCAGTTCCCAGGGGTTTGATAATGTGCATCTCAGACATCTTTATTTGAAGTATTGAAAAATTTGTCCGTCCTCGAAGAGATGTTCTAATAGTGACAGACTTCTGACAGACCTGTTAGTGTGTAAGAAACATACTTTTTAACGATGAGCAGTGGAATGTATTTAAAACATGAGAAAATGCACAGTAGTCTTCTGTTCCTTACTGCACCAAATGGAACTATTTGAAAACTGTATAGGTCACTTTTGTATGAAAACTACCGCCAATTTCCAGTATTCTTCCTTCCTTAAATAGGGACACAAAGCTATAAAGGCATAATCAGTGATTCTTTAAGTGACCTTAACAGGGTTGTGTGTGTGTGTTTTATAATGATGTGAACTGTTTTAACAACTTCTAAACACAGTTCTAATAATAAAGTAGGTGGGGAAAGACTAGACCTGAGAAGGCCGTGTTACAGAAGTCCTGTGATAGAACTGGATTGTAACTGCCAGATTTTCTGCTTCTACATGTATCATTCACTGTTAGCTTCACAGTTTCTTGTCCTTGCTCATGTTCTTGGGTGCTACTTCAAGCTCCAAATTTTTGTGTTTTGTTTGTTAGTTTTACTGATTTCTACAGTTAGGGAAGGAAGTGGGGTTTCAAAGTACAGTGAAATCTGTGATGCATAGGTTTAGATGAACTCACTAAGCTGCTACTTCTGATTTGACCAGAAGATGCAGCTCTGGAGTGCTTGTGAAGCATGTTGCTTCTTGGGAACAGCATCATCTGTGAAGTGCTGTTAACTTTTCCAGGTTGAGAAGTCAGTCTTTCTTATAAAGCAGACCCCAAACAGGATTAGGATCCTGTAGCAATGTAAAAATAGATTTGGTCTCTTCTCTGAAAATCTTCAAATAAATTTTGGATTTTGTTCTTTTATGATGATGTAAGGGGGATTAATATATAAGGAAATTATCAGTTTCATGTGGAAAAAGGACAAGATGCATTTGCTGCAAAATGCAATGAAAGTGACTTGAAATTCTATACGCAGCAGAATATAGATTAACAGCAGCTCTACATTCCAGGATATCCCGAGATTTCTGTATAAATCTTTCTGGGGTTTGTAGTCTGTAACAGAAAGCTTTTTATGGGTAATCCTCATGAGCGTTTTCACATGCAAATATATGATCAGTCCTCTCCTACTAAAAGGTTTCTGATTGCCCATATATTTTCTTGTTCCTTTTTTTTGTTTGTACATGTACTTTGCCCAAGATGAATAGAGTGTACCACCCACACCTACTGACTTCCTTTTCCCTTTTTTCAAGAGTTGGAGGAAAAAAGAAAATGCAGGCCCCTGTGGTTGAGCTCTTTTTGTTCCCACGGTCCACTGAATTTGGGCTCAAGGTACTCATGCAGCTGAGAATTCTGTTGAAGGGGAGGGAAGGAGGGGGAGGGCTGCATAAAAATCATGTTTGCTCTCTCAAGAGTTTGTAGTGTGGGTTATGTGACCCCATATGCTTCTTCATCAGTTATTCCATCTGAAACTTAAACCTCATAATTATGCTCCCAAATCTAATAAATCTAATAATTAATTTTAAAATATATGCTTTTGAAGATTAACCTTCAAAATATGAAGGGAGTGAAAGCTCGTTCAGTGACGTGTGTCTGAAATAAAAGCTCTAAGAGGTGTAAAGCAGTGAAACATAATAATGCCTTGAATATAACATTAGAGGAACTATGCTGGATACAGTAAGCAGAAAAAGGAGCAAGGAACAGTGAAGCAGATAATTGTCAAGCTTACCTGAGGTGAGACAGTCTGAGCTTCTGTTTCTTTTCTCCTCCTAGCCTATGTCCTGGTGTTAGCTGTTCTGGTGCTGCTCAAGATTAGGACCCAGTTTCTCATCTGTAGAAAGAGAACAGTGCTTCTACTCAGAAGTAGCATGGACTAGGATCAGAATATGAAGTCTAAACCAGATACCAAGTGTTAGACTAATGTCTTAGCATCCTTTCTGCTTGCTGCACTAGGAAGCAATCATAGGACTGAAATAGAAGCTGGTACTGTATAGGAATGGGAAGAGTTATGAGTTGTTCTCAGCATTTTAGGGATTTCTTGTACTAATTTATCTTGCATAGGATGGGAGATCTTAAGTTATCTGATCACCAAGCAGAGCTGTTCTTAAGCAACTAGAAAAATATGGAGCATGATAAGAAGGAGTTTTTACTGTCGTTACTGATGTTGCTTTTAAGCTTATTCTTGGAGTCTGTTTTCTAAAATGGTGCAGTAAAGCAACCCGTGGGAATTGATTTCTTTGAGGTTTTCTTGGGTCTGGTGAGTAATAAGTAATGCTTGAATTTATATTGAGCATTTTTTCTTTCTTACAGGTACAAACTGAAGATAGCGTTCTGTTGTTTGTGGTGGCCTGGACAATCACTGAGATAATCCGTTATTCTTTTTATACGTTTAGCTTGTTAAACCATCTCCCTTATCTCATTAAATGGGCCAGGTAGGTGGCATAATAGAAATCATAGCCTTAAAGCACTGATTTGACAGGGATATTTATCTTGTAAAATAGTTGCAGTACAAAAAATTAGATTCTACCTTGAGGTAATTGCCCTGTTTGTGAATGTGACTTCCTAGCTTCCTTTCAGCAGATTTCTGGCTTAAAAAAATCTATTACATTGTAAGCTGAAAGAGTAGTTTGTCAGAACTCAGTCCCATTTAAGAATTGATTGTGTTTATCAGAAACTGACATTTAGCAGTAAGGGGTAACAGTAAGTAAACTGACATTTAACAGTAACCCTTGAATCCAAGGGTTGTACTTGAAACAATCTGTAAACTCATTGATTAATATCAACTGTGTTTGACCCCGTTTTAAGTAATATAATGACCTCTACCAAAGAGTTCAGAAATCAAAGTAACAAAGTGGGGGGTGGGGGAGAGCAGTTTTAAAGATTAGTTTTCAGATTCTCAAAGGTAATCTTTAAATAATTCAAACTGATTGCTGATTTGAATACTTATCTTGCAATAATGTTCACACCTTGCCATGTTCTAATCAAATAAGAGCTAAGGGAAATAAATACTGAGTTGAGAATTTAGAATTTGAATATCCATAATAGCTTTTAACAAATACTTTGTCAGAGTTTGTCATAACTTTTAATCCTTTCTGTAAATGTTTTGTTCTAGGTACACTTTGTTTATAGTATTGTATCCAATGGGAGTCTCGGGCGAACTACTCACAATATATGCTGCACTACCCTTCGTCAGGCAGTCTGGCTTGTATTCTATTAGTTTACCTAACAAGTACAATTTTTCTTTTGACTACTATACATTCCTGATCCTGGTTATGATCTCTTACATTCCAAGTAAGTATGAGTGAGTTAGGGTTTGTCGTTTGTTTTTTTGGTTTTTTTTTTTTAGTATTGAAAGCTGTAACAGGAAAAGCTAATAATTGTGGGATTAACATACATATAACTAATTTTGCAAAATTAATTTTGAAAATTATCTAAAGAAAAAAGAGTTAAAACTGCAGGGATTGCTTTCTACCAACACCTGCAAAACAATAATACATGTTTTTTCTCTTACACTTGGAATATTAAATAACTATGGTACTTCTTGGCAAATGTTGACATCTTCATTTTTTTTTCCCCCCACTTACAGACTTTTAGGAGAAGAAAGTTCAAAACAGCTTCTAAACATTTAGTTCTTTATCAGGAATAAGAACACTGCTTTTGCATTAGTGGGTAGGGAACCATTTCTGTTGAATTAACTTGAATTGACATAATCTCTGGTTGATGTTTCTATAGATGGAATGAAGATTTGGCTTTGCTGCTTTGAAATGGGGAATAGGAACATGGAAGCTTTTAGCAAATTTATATGTGCAAATAAAATCTATCATGCAGAATAATGTAGTGATGATGTTGCTGCTGTTAGCTATCTCTGCAGCTGTCTTTACGTGAACCTTGTTGTTTGTGCAGAATGATAAACCATATTCAAAGATACAAATTTCAGTAGTGTGGCTGTCTCTAACAAGCACTTACACTTTCAGTGAACCATCTTGTAATTCTGACATCAATGTTCACAAGTTTTTCCAGCTGTTCTTAAAAAAAAAAAACCCACCACTTTTCATGCATTTGTTTCTCTGTCCCCCTCCTCCAAAAATGGTGATGTTATTAACTCCAAGCAGCCAGAATAATATTTTTTGTTTTAGTCAAAATAGCCACGAGTATTATTTACTACTTGTGCGGTAGCTAGATCACAGTTGACAGGCCACGTGGGAGAGAACCCACATTGAACCCAAGTAACAATTTTAGCCCACTTTCTCAATTAAAATTTGTGTCTTTTAAATGAGGTATTTTCTGTGATCCGTTATCGTTTGCTGGATGTGTAACTTGAATGCAGTCTTTTTGAAAAAAATTTTTTTTTTTAATTATTATTGTGAATTGGTACATTAACTCTTAGAACCAATTGCTTGGACTCAAGCAGTCTTAGGTGCCTTTTCACATGAAGGTATTCATGTGGTGTTCCTGAGATACAAGAAAAGCAATGTTCATTGCAGTCACCGATTGCACCATAGTTTGGTTGTTCATTCCTAAAAGCTACCTATGCAGGAGTTACGCCTTCTGAACCCACTGCAGATCTTGGAACTTTTGGGAATGTTAATATCACAAGGAAAGCAAGCTTTGAAAACTGTTGTTAAAAATTGAGGTTTTACATTCTTGATAGTTGCATCTTACTATTTACTTCACTTTAAATCTCTAATTTAGTACTTGGCTGTCAAAATTGACATCTTGCTAGAAAAGATGTCATTAAATTCTTTTCATATAATGGATCCCCATTACTTAGACTTCTAATGGAGAAAACACATGGCACTGTATTCTGTTATGTCTCTGGACAGCTGTATTCACTCCTTAACACTGGTGGAGTGAATCAGGATAAGGGGCAAACAATCAGGAAATGAATTACAGGGTAAAGCAAGCCAAAAGAAAAAATGTTGACCTGAAAAAAAATTTAGTACACAAATTAAGTAGACTTTGGCCGATGTTTATGATGAACACTTTGCGTGTGTAACTGATATAATTTAGGCTGATGCTGACCTTGTTTAATTTTCATACGGTTCACAAAGGTTTAGTGTCTCATGGAAATTTCAGCTTTTGCTGTTTATGTATGTATGTTTTCCATCCTCTACTTTGTTGTTTTGCAAACATACTGTGTAATACAGTCTTAGAAATAGGAGGAGAAAAAGCTTTGCATGGAGGATAAAGAGAGAAGAGATAAAAGAGGCACCAGTTTGTATAAAGTTCCTTAGATCCTGAAAAAGTGACACTAGGATTGTAAGAAACGAAACAAATCTGGAAATGTCATTCTTTTGGAAGGACTTTTTCCTCCCTGCAGCGTATTTTCTTTCTATTGTGTGTGTGCAGTTCAGGAAACTTTTGTCATCCTGCTTGTACTTGCAGAGTTAAATAAGACATTTTGCATTTAATTAAAAATGTGATTGCTCTAGCAAAAAATAAATAGTACCTGAAGCCTAAAGACAATATCACTTATTCTCTTGAAAGAATAAAAGGCAATAGATGACTGGAGCGGAAGGTGGATAAGCATGTTTTCTTTTAATAGAGAATTGGTGACCTTGAGCATGTGACTGTGCATCTTACATTGACACGTAAGCCTCACTTCATACTTTATTTACTTAAGTCTGTTTTCTCTTCAGTCTTTCCCCAGCTGTATTTTCATATGCTACATCAGAGGCGAAAGGTACTCTCCCACACTGAAGAACACAAGAAGTCGGAGTAATTCCAACTCTTTTTCAGAACTTTTCAAACATCAAGATGCTGCAGATTTTCAATACCCAGCACATTTATAAAGAATATACCAGGATAAAATAAGTCAGAGGTAAAAGACCAATAATTTAGCAAGAATAACCAATATATCTGATTTCACTGAAATTCCACAATGTAAAACATTGAAATAATTTTCCGCTTGCAGTGCTTCAGACAACTTTTAAAATTTATATGGCTTGGCAGTTAGCCTTTACCTTTTCCTTAAATGATGTGCTAAATGGTTTTCATTTATTACTAAATGCCTGAAGGTTGCAGTATGAGTGATGAAGTTGTACCCACTAACTGCTTGAATTGGGATTATATTACTGATACCTCTTTTTAAGTGCTTGACTGCATGCCAGAAACTGTATGTATTGCTGTGAAAGCAAACAATATGCTCTGGAATACTTTAGGATTTTGTCAGAGACTCCAGTGGACAATGTAATCTGGGCAAAGTGTTTGAATTTAGAAATGTAGGTTGCATACTTAAAAGGTGATGGGAACAAGAACAGGAAACCAATTATGGGAAATGAGGGGAATGTGGTTCTTTAGGAATTTAAACAGTAGGGTGTCTGATCAGAAAGTTTTCTCTGAAGATCTTGTTTAAGGTGATTACTCAAATGCTAATGTTAATTCAGAGGCTATGATGCTTATCTGAAACATTAAAACTCCTTTAAGTACTGCATACCTTTTTAAACATTTAAAAAAAAATATAATACTAACTGTAATATTTTGGTGATATCAGTAATGAATCTAAACAATACCCAGAAACAGGTGCAGTTCTCCCTTTTTTACTTTAAATTATCATCCCTAATCACTGTCCACTATCTCAGTGGTACTCATCTTTCAGTGTTGAGGACTATTTGGTCTACTGTGGAAACATTTGAGGGCCTTGTTCCTCAACCTAACTTTTCTCAAGTGACTAATGCGTATCACTCTGGCACATCCAAGCAGGCAGTTCCAGGCACTCAGCTTCTGAAGTGTTGCAAAGTAAAAGCTCCTTCTTTGAAAGCAGATTATCTCATGTGTTACATGCTGCTTTTGCAGATTGGACAAGCCTTCCCTCATCTGTTCTTTTGAAAGAGCAGAAGACCATAGAAAGATCAATTTTCCTAGGTGCTTTCTCTAAGTTCTCAGGCTAAGCCTTCCCTTGGGAAGGTGAAACAGAAAATGAAAGAACTGAGAAAACCTTGTGGCAAGGCGGAATGCACTAATGCTGTGTGAGCAGTGCCCCGAGTTCTGAACAAACTTTTGACTGGGGGCGTGGGGGCGAGGAATGGAAGGGACAAAGGGAGCCAGGAAATGAACAGATTTCCAATCAAAGGCAAAAGGAAATGTAGGTTATGGTCTTTGCTCTATTAGGAATTGATAGTTGAATAGTCCTGTCTTCCCAGTCAGAGCCACTAGACAACAACACAAGGGCTTCTCTGGCTTCCCTCTTGTAACATCATGATTTAGTGCATAAATGAGGTGTGACCACTACCATGGTACCTGCAATACTAGTCTTGTGCTGTGCCTGCCAGCACCTCCCCCTGGACGTGGCCCATAATCTGCGTCCCAGTTACTTGTGCTTGACGCATTGCAGCTCTCCCTAAACATAGCCAGTAAGCACTAAGGGCACAGGCTCTCTGTTCTAGCACTTGGGGAGAGCTGGATTTACAATTATTTTAGTTTATGTTTGTCAGAGCTGTATTTAAAAAAAAAACAAACTACTTTGCATTCTTCATTTCCTCTGGCTCCATCAAAAAGTCTGACTGAATTTTCCTAGCGCTCAGTAACACGTATAACACCTTTCCTGTTCAAAACAAACAGGACTATTGTAAGCAGGGAGAGGGTAAGAGACAATAAGGATCTTTGCTTCTATTTTAAACCTTTTGGAGACAGTTATTGGCTGTAATCAAAAACGCTATGGCCATATACAACCTTAAACTGGTTTTGCATTCAAAGATGCAACAATTTCAATTCATTTCTCCATTAGGTTATGTGGTGCTTTGTTGTAGTGATCTGAGAAATGTTGCATTATACTGAACTCATTGTTCAAAAGTGTAAACTTCCACCTCTGAACAAAACCTCTCCTTTTGCTTATACTTGCTATCAAAGGAGTTAGCATTTCTGAAGGATGTCATCTAAAAGATCTGATTTCCTGATGTACTTGGGTTACTGGATATTGTCGATGCTCAGCTCCTGAACTTTTCTTGATTTGATTTCTGTGTCCAAATAAAAGATTTGGTTTCAAATTTGTTGGTCCAATTTGGAGAAAAAAATGGCTGTGTAATATTCCTATATGAAACAAACTCATAGCTCTGTAGATGAGAAGGATGTAGTATAGATCTGTATTAGATAGCATTGGCACTACGGAAAAGCAGAGGGAGCTGCCAGTAGGGAGAAGGCTTGTACAACCAATGTCTTTACTGAATAAGCTTTATTATGGAATATTTACTTTAATTGACAATATTAATTTACCACACATGCAAATAAACTACAGACTTTTAAAAGAAAACAGAGTTACTTTTCCTTTTAAAAGATAAAGAAATTGCTTTGATAGTAAGAAGTCTTATCAGCAAAGTTGACTTAAAAATTATATTCTGAAGTATGAACATGCAGTTAGTATGTACAAGAATTCCAGCACTTCAGCTTGCAGTGCTTTTTCAAGTTTAGCTTCTGTGGAAATCACTGGAAAGTGATCTTGAGCAAGAACTGTAGTGCGATGCCCTAATACTGTTTGGGTTTTTCCCTAATACTGACTTCAGTCACACGTATGGGTGTTTTCCTCCTCGTAAAATAAGAACAAATTTCCCCTCATCTGTCACTGAAATTGTAATGTGGTTTATGTGAACTTTATAACAGAAGCTTTGATTAGTACTCGTTGTCACAAATCTAGAGGGTTTTTTTTTTTTCCCCCCCACAGACTATTTATTTGGCTTGCATGTTTTCCATCAGCATCACCAAACTTCCGCAGCAGCCTTGTTTTCTGCTTTGGTAGTCTTTGTGTTGTGCGGACTGGTTCAGTCGACAATACTTTTTATGTTCTGCCGTGCTGGCTTTGTCCGAGTTAGTCATTACGCTCTAAAAGACCAAGGTTCTTACCAGTGTATAGTTTACAACTGGAATTGTAGAAATGTTCATATTGTAAATTACAGTAAGATGCAGGTTACAGTGCAGGTAAATTGTAATTTTTCACAATGTGATGTTTCTATCAAAGTTGGGGTTTTTTTTTTTATTTATCAGTAGAAAGGTTGGCATTTGTGTGGACCAATCTGCAGTGTCATCTTAAAGCCTATCTTTCAGCTTAAAATTTTCATGAGTATACATCAAATCATACATTTTGATGTATATTTATGTTGGTGAAATTTGGGTGAAAAATATACAGTCATTTTTGTATTTTTTTCTATGTTGTGAAGAATAAAATTGTAATTTTATAAGTCTGATTCACTAAGATTATTATAAGTTAAATGTATTTTTTGTATATTTAGAAATCTGCTATTACCTGGAGCTCTGAAAGATTAAGCATAGACTTTTTATGCATGTTTGGAAGATATTTCTACTTGATAATGCAGTGAAATGGTTTGTATGCTAAAACACTAGTCTGTGTTGTTGCCTTGTGAAATTGATTCTGTGCTCTCTGCCTGGATTTGGCCTACTGATCAGTGATACTAATTGCTATAATCCAAATAAAATAATTCTGAACAAAATGTGTTGTATTGTTACTGTTTAAGGAACAAAAGCAGAAACTTTGTAAATGTGAATTAGGGCTGTATTTTTATTAATTTGTATATAATATGTACTTTGCAATTTACAAGGTTTTTTTGGCATACATAACTTTTGCACTCCAACAAAAGAACTAAGCAACTTGATACTGTTACGACTGCTCTGCTTTTCACTTTTAAAAGAGGTATTCATAACAACATGTTAACTGACTATGTTAACATTCAAACTTACAATTTCCTGAAGGATCCTCAGTGGAATGTGAGCTCTTTGTTCTGCTGTTATCTATACTCTAGATGGTGATGGTTTTCTACAAAAACAAAATCGTTTGAGTATTATAAATATAGTGGAATGCTTAACTAATGCAACAGAATACTTCAGAGTTCATTTACTAAATATAATATGTCTGCTACCACGGCAACGTTCTTAGCATTTTTAACACTTCCTGAGAGAGATTTAAATACTGTGTCTAGATGCCATTGATGCTTATAAATAACAAGTTACAATCCTCTAATAGGAACTGAGTAGTAGTTGCAGAGTGAGTGCTATTGTTCTAGGCATATGCTTGTCATAAGATTGCACAACTACAGTGACTTTTTTGTTTGATTGCAGATGGGATGAAATAATGTCATGCCCAGCGTCAGCACATGTCCTACGCATGATAGCTGTGACTTAGCACTACTGTGTAATTAAAAACTTCTCTTTGAAATGTTATGCCGTGAAGAATGGTGCTGAGCTCCATTTGTGCCTTAGAATAACTGTTACTGGTTATTTGTGTTTCCTCTTTGCATTTTGAAAACAGTATGTGTGGAAACAATTTTAGTTACCTAGGGTAACATTAAAAAGTCTGAAAAGCATAAGGATTCTGTGTTTGTAAGCAAATTAATTTCACAATCGTATTTAAGGCTCATCTTAAATAAAGCATTGGCAGTTCTTGACGTAAGACTGGAGGAAGGATCTGTGCTGGTGTGCTGAGTATAAAATAAAAAGGTGTGAATATCTGTGTGATTCAGTTTCTAGAGTTGGGATTGATTGATTCAAGCACTTCTTCCCATCAGTCAAAACCAGCACAATTACCTGATACTACATGAGGATGTTACTATTGGGAAATTCATTAGTGGAAGTTTTTGCAGAGGCTTATTCAGCTGAATGGTGAACGCTGAATTACACTGTGTCCTGTCTTTTTGACTCCTGCTTCAGACAGTCTGCACAATCTTCTGCAAACCATCTGTAGCTGTCATTTAGGCACTCTTAAATATTATAGTCACCATATATAAATATCACTTACAACAAGTGTACATAAAAACTTTATTACTGACATTTTCTAGTTTGAGCACTTGAACTGGCAGAATCATATTTGCTGTGTAATCTACATTCAGCCTCTTGGGCACTACAGTGGGTTAGTCTCACTCTAAAAACAGTGAGTGATAATCTGAAGAATATATATATATATAGGCATTTCAGGTATCTTCTTTAAAATTAGTTTTAAGTTGATGTCCATTTAAAGGTCAGCCGTTTATTTCTTCTGTGTCTAGCATGCCTACAGAAAAATTCAGTTGTGGAGAGGATGTAGGAAGTGGAGGGCCTTCCAGTCAGCCTAACGCTAGGTTGCTTTTAAGAAATTGGTTTGCCTTTTAGTTAAAGGTTTTTTCAGGTAAAATACAACCTCTTCACTTACTGGATTAGAAAAAGATACTGAGTGCTGGTCTTCTCTACTAAATGACAGTCAATAAAAAGATGAGATGCAAGAAGAGGAGAGGTGCTGGAGGATACAGAGCTACCATTGTGCTTCCCAAAGAATATTTGGGAGTTGACAAAATGTGAAACTTTCTTCCTTTTTTCCTTTGGTATCCAGTAGTTGGTTTTTTGGGGTTGGTTTTTTTTTGGGGGGGTGGTTGTTTGGTTTTGGGTTTGTTGTGGTTGTTTTTTGTTTGTTTGGTTGGTTTTTTAAGGCAGAATAACAGCACTTAATGGAAATGCTGCAATGTTTTGTCTGGTGTGCTGATGACATGAAGTTCCTTTCGTTCTCCACCAGGTGTTTATTGCATGATTATGGGGAACTGGATGCACTGGCTAAGTGCTCTGTTTTAGTCCTCTGTTCCTGTGTATAAACTACTTCTGGGAAAGTTACTGGTTTGAGTATTAAATGTGTTTCCTTACTCAGCTTTTTGGTGCAATTTAAATGAAGTAAACAAAGCACTTCAACTGTTCTGAAGTTAGCAAACTGGAACAGTTTTCTTGTATCAGCAAGAAAATGGATGTGAAATTGAAAGTAAGACATTGCTGGTTAGTTTACTTAGTGAGACTGGAAATTAACAGTTGATACTGTCAAAGCCCTACCAGAAGTAAACTGTGCAATCTGAAGGTAATTGAATTACTCTGCAAAAAGTATTGTCAAATCAAAGGGTATGTGGAAATCTGCTCTAGGCATAAACGTGCGTACAAACATGGGGCAGATATAAGCATTCATGGGCCAGTGTGCTCCAGGTTCCTGGTGACACATTACTGCAGATCAGGCCATAGCTTGCCAGATTTTAAAGAAATAAATTGCTGGTGGAAAGATGCAAAACTACTATGTACCACTGGTGTTAAAAATCATATGATTTAGTTATTCTCAGTTACATGTTTTAAACTGATACTTGTTTGCATAATAAACTATCATTGGAGTCCTAGTATATGAATTCTTAAGAATAAATGTACTGTACAATGTATTGTTATCTGCCCATTGAAGCTGTGTAATTCAGAATAACTTTTAAATAAAAAAAAAGTCTGGTTTTGCATATTTTTATTCAAGCCTGGCGTTCTCATGAAAACAGGTAGGCAATAATTTTTTTTTTATGGCCCATTTACCTGTTCCTGACTGGGACTAGTCACTAAAAAGTACTAGCTGGATTTGAAAGAAGGCTAGAAGTCTCAGAGAAATTCCTACAACTTATGTCTGTGCTTAGCTCGAGACCATCTACAGCCATGTGCTAATCTCATGTTAGAGTAAAGGAGGGGGGTGGACACAGAAAATAAGATGAAAACATTTGAGACTAGGTTTTGCTAGTCTTGTGCACAGAATAACACTTTCCCATGCAGCCTCTTGTGGTTCCTCACATAATTAGGACAGTATCAGCCTGGTTTTTTTCAGTGTAAATTTGATGGGCAAAACCACCTGACTCTGGGCCCTGTTTTCAGGTGTGCTGAAGCTAGGCTTCCTGGTAGTGGAAGTTGATGAGTTGCTGTTGTGCTTAGGGCTATAATGACAAGGCCTATCACTTCCATTTTAGGCATGTGTGACCTTAACTATTGGTGCCCCTTAACTATTTGTGCTTGTACTATTACTATGCAGATAAGCATAGTAATTTTGTAAGTGGAACTTAAGACTGAGCCTCACTACAGCTTGTGTAAAGGTATTTGATAAACTAGCTTAAAACTGCATAGCTTATGTGCCAAAAGCATGATTGTTCTGCTCTGAGCTTCATGCAAGCTACAGGAGTCCACTTGGGACAAATATTTCAGTCATGCTAACTTTGCTTTGATGTTATCCATAGGTGAGCTAGCAAGGCTTAACACTGAGTAGGTATATATGGGCTACAGTTAACAAATGAGCTGCTGTGTTCACAATCTTTGTAAAGAACTGGAATCATAGAATCATTAAGGTTGGAAAAGACCTCTAAGATCATCGAGTCCAACCGTCAACCCAACACCACCGTGCCCACTAAACCATGTCCTTAAGTGCTGCATCTACACGTCTTTTAAATACTTCCAGGGATGGTGACTCAACCACTTCCCTGGGCAGCCTGTTCCAATGTTTCACCACTCTTTCAGTAAAGAAATTTTTCCTCATGCCCAATCTAAACCTCCCCTGGCGCAGCTTGAGGCCATTTCCTCTCGTCCTATTGCTTGTTACTTGGGAGAAGAGACAGACACCCACCTCGCTACAACCTCCTTTCAGGTAGTTGTAGAGAGCGATGAGGTCTCCTCTCAGCCTCCTTTTCTGCAGGCTAAACAACCCCAGTTCCCTCAGCCGCTCCTCACCAGCCTCGTTGCCCTTCTCTGGACACGCTCCAGCACCTCGACGTCCTTCTTGTAGTGAGGGGCCCAAAACTGAACACAGTATTCGAGGTGAGGCCTCACCAGTGCCGAGTACAGGGGCACGATCACTTCCCTACTCCTGCTGACCACACTATTTCTGATACAGGCCAGGATGCCATTGGCCTTCTTGGCTGCCTGGGCATGCTGCCGGCTCAGTGTGGAATCCTTGGCTACTTTTTTCTTACTGTCAGGCTTATGTGAAATCCCTGTGAATGACCACATGAATTATTTGCATTATGGTGAATTTCATGATGTAATCCTCCTGTATTGCATGTGTGCATATGCATGTGTTGCAGATATGCATCCCAGCTCTAGCTTGTCCTAAATAGCATAGGAATGCAAATATTTTTAGTTCTGCACTTGGGGTGAAATGTTGTGGATGCTGCTGTGACAAAGCTGATAAACCTGATTCAATAAGCACCTTGTCTTGGTAGACTTCTATGTACCCCTAAAAAACCTAAAAGTCAGTGATGAGTCAGGTTGTTTTGGGTTGGGTTTTTTGTTTATTTTTTAAATGGCTGTGGTTTTGTGTTTTCACAGTTTTCTACTCACTTTTGGTTCTATCCCCTGTGAATCATCAGGTTATGGAGGGGGGAAAGCAAGAGAATATGTAATAGCAGCTTTTTCAGTTTCAGTATTTCATGCCTCCAAGTTGGATTCTTTTATCAGCTCTGGGTTTCAGAGGGCTGCTCTGGACTATGCAAAGATAGTCAGTGAAAGGACCAAGAACCTGTTTTATAAAAGCTTCACTAATTCAGGGAGTATAGATATTTTAGAGTTACGGATTTAATACTTGCGTGAATTTGTAGTGCATGAAGGCCATGAAAAGTGAAATGTGTGACGTGTGTTCTGACGTCACTACCTAGATGTTATTCCCTGTTTTAAGTAAATAATGCAAAGGAAGAATGCTAATGTTTGTCTACTGCACCTGTTGTAATAATAATAAAGTAAAAAATGTTTTGATACAGATTTATGAGGCTACATCTGAAATCAGAATTTGTGTGAACTGTTTGTGTGTTGAAAAACTTTAGATCTGTGCTTCACTTAGCTCTCTGACTATACTTGTTTCTCTCATGGCTTCCTGAAGGATCTTGTAGAGTTGATAGCATTCTATTAATTTTGTGCTAGCGTTCTCTAAATTTGCCATGTGTCTACTTCCATTTAGGTATTATTTTAACCAGAGAAATACTTTTTGAAAAAGAGAGAAGCAGGGTTCAATTTTAATCCAGAATTTGATTAAATTATGATTGAAGGTACCTAATGGAATTTTGCCCCCCCCCCCCAAAAAAAAAAAAAAAAAAGGCATAGCTTTTATGATTGGGTGAATAGAATTTGGGAAGGATAGGCTAGAGTGGAAGGTGGAACATTAGCCTTTCTGGATAAGGAATAGTAAGTTTCTCTGTTTTGGCACTACATAGTCTTGTGATATTTGTGTGTGTTTGATCTCTATGAACAGAGCAAGTAAATATTCTCATTTTACAGATTAGAATACAAAGAATACTTGTATTGACTAAGGTCATAGTTTGTAAATAGCCATGTTGGGACTGAGATATAGAAGCTCCTCACTTTGAATCATTCTTCATAAATTGACTGGACTAAGTTATGAAAGGAAAAGGTAACTGCTATCTATGTATAATTTATTAACAGAGAATAATTGCCCAAATGTTCTTAGAATAAATGTTAGACATTTTTAAATGACTTTACAGCCACCTAGGATATGCTGTTGATTTGCTTTCTCGCCTAACTCTTTCGGGTGAGACAAACATAGTTCCTTAACTGCCACTTATAATCAGGTTCCTGAATTAGAAACAAGAGCCAGGGCTTGAAGAAACTGCATGTTAGAACGAAAGCTGTAGGTAAGCTGTCCGTATTGTAATCTGTATTCTTAACATTAGAATATCCTACTAGTTACCTTTCTTCTGCTACAGTTCTGAGATACAAGATCCAGTAATATGATCACCTAAAAGTAGGCATTAGTTTTAAGATTTTTAGTATCCGTGTGGAATCTTACATCTTTTTTTGTCATAGCCCTATATGTCCTCATTGTGTGAAATGCCCGATTATTTGGCACTACTCTTTGCTTCTAATAGAGCATCATTATTGTTTTCACAAGTTACAGATTTCTTGCAGAATCTCTTCTAACTGCTCCTTTACCTTTCTTTCAACTCACCACCTCATATTTACCTACCTGTTTTTAAAGTTACAAACTTTTGGTTGAAGACTTGTTTTCCTCTCTAGCAAGGACAAAGCTTTTTTTCCCACTGGCTAAAGAATTTTTTAAAAACAACAACTTTGATGTCTTCAGTTTTAGCATCACTTATTGCAACATTAGAAAAAAGCAAAGCTATTCATATGTCAAACAACACAACAGTGAAAAGAAACATGAGTGATACTCTAGAATTGAAACTACTAGTTTCTGGTACCTGTATATGTAAACTTTCTGGAGAAGGGGCTATAACTTACTGTACAGTGGAATCCTGCCTTGGATTCAGGCTTCCAGAGGCTATCATGATGCAAAAGCTAAATAAGACCTGACTTAGTCCCAGTGGTGAAACATAAGAACCTTAAAATTATTTGGCCCGTTACCTGAGCAATACTTTGTTGATATCCAGAACTAAATGTAGTAAGATGTTGATGTTGGATCTGGAATGTGCCTGGTTCTTATACATACCTACTTAGTCATTTTCTGTAAAGCAGAATTAATTTTAAACATTAAGTTGTTGTGGGCCATCTTTCTCCCTTTACTTGGTTTTACAGTTGCACATTTTTGTGAAAAAGTGAGAGTTTTTTTGCTGGCGTTGAGAAAAGAACTCCAAAATGGGACTTTGTGTACAAAACAAAAAGACCTGTCCCAATTTACGACTCATTGAAGAATCGTTTCACTGTCTTTATCCCTAGAGTTCAGGTACTGTGCAGGCAGAGTAACCAACCACAGAATTCTTGAGTTTTGTTCGACTCTAGTGTATGGATAGTGACAGCATTGTATAATATCCCAAGAAAAGATAAATTCCATCTGAAAGACAGTAGTATTTATATATAAAAATATCTCCTCAGGGAAAGGGAACTGCAATGTTGATCAGCTGCAGTGTGTAGCATCTGGCAGGAAAATGCCACGTAGGTGAGCACCACTGTAATAGTTGCATGCATTTTTTTAGTGAAAATCTTTAGCTTTGTATTCCTGGTAAGTAAAAGATGCTCTGTGGAAGCAGCTGCTGAAAATTCAGCATATGATTTTACAAACCTTCACAGAAATGCAGAAAGGCCTAAATTGTTGTAGTTTGTGGAGTTACTTGCAAGTGTAAAGGACACGTGAAGGGCATGTGTTTGGAAGGTTATCTGTTTTCTCCAACTGTATCCACCAACACTACCTCTCTACAAACCCTGCCTTATCTCTGTCCCTTGATAACCACAGCTTCAGCACTACTACTACTAAGGGCTGCTTGTGAGCAGGGATTTTTGATGTTTGGACAAACATCTAGACAGTTATCAGTTTCAGCTACTTAAGCAAAGTAGTTATCTGATTTGACAGTTTGTTTTTAATAGAACATGATACAGAACATCAAGCGATGGTAATATTATTCTTAGTACCTATGATGCTTACCTTCAAAACACTGTAAATCATTAACTGGCTAACTCACATCTGCAGAAAGAGTGGATCATCTGAAAGAACATTGTAGAAGAGTCTGGTGTTCGAAACATGTTGGGAACTGCTGTGGTATCCTCCCCATGTCTCCGGGCTAACCAGGTTAGAATATACCCTCCAGTAAGACTGTGTCACAACACTGTCTGATGAAAACGTGGGCTGTAGTTTAGGTGGTTGGAAAAAAAACCAACCACCCCAACCCAAAAGCCTGTATTCGTATTTTAGCCTTAATTGCTGTGCACTAGTAGATCCATTAATGGGTACCGAGGTTGAGAGAGGTTTCTTTGGGGCTTTACCTTCCTCTGTTCACCAGTGCTTTGGCCACTCATGCTTGGTGTCAACGTTTCTGTCCTCGAGCTGGAGGCAGTTCCCCTTTCCCCGCTTCCTCCAGGGAAAGCTGCCACCCAAGAGCCCGCAGCCTTGAAGCTGAGGCAGAACAGGGAGATAACCCCGTTTGCCTCCCGTTATGGCGCGGACTGGCAAACCCCAGCCGCTCTCTGGCGGGTGGGACCGGCAGGGGGGGGGGTACCTCCCGGGGGGGTTTTTCGGGGGGCA
>NW_008794888.1:10235589-10265605 GCF_000699145.1 Aptenodytes forsteri | reverse complement strand
TCCTGCCGGGAGACCCTGGCTCTGGGGGACGCCCGGCCGCTCCGGAGACTTTGGGGGCGTTTGCAGGTTTTGCCTTTTTTTTCTTTTTTCCCCTCCCCTTGCTGTCTTCTGGGGTTTTCTCCCAGCTGCTCGTCCCCTGTGGCGGGGGAGCTCCCTGTGCCTGCCTGGCGGTTGTCCCCTTGCCCGCTGCCCCTTGCCTCAGGGCATGTCCCGGTCCAACAGCGTCAGCCCCCCGGGCTTCGGTGGCCCTGCACCCTGGGCAGGCACCGAGCAGCACCGCTCGGCCTGGGGTGAAGCGGAGGCCCGGGCCAATGGCTACTCCTACCCGCCACCTCCCAACAGGTCCTCGGGCAAGAAGGCCTCCCGCATGTCGAGCAGGTGGAGGAGCGAGGAAGACTACGAGCCCCAGGCAAGCCGGAGCCGTGGGGAGAGTGGCTGCAGGATGATGAGCTTTAGGTCCAAATCCGCCTGGCAGGAGCATGGTGACGACAGCCGACGTCATCGGTCCCGCCACCCGCCCGGCAGTGATTCCCCCGCTGCCCCCAACAATGCCAGCCCCCGGCAGCTGCGGGAGCAGGGGGAGGTACGACCCCGGTCCGTGGAGCTGGGGCTGGAGGAGAGACGCATCAAGGCCAAGATTGAGGAGCTGGAGGAGGAGGACGGGGACGAGGGGGACTCCGAGGCGGCCTTCTCCATGGGCAGCTGTTGCAGCAGCCTGCTGCAAATCTTCAGGTCCAAGAAGTTCCAGTCGGAGAAACTGGAGCGCCTCTATCAGCGCTACTTCTTCCGGCTCAACCAGAGCAGCCTCACCATGCTCATGGCCGTGCTGGTGCTGGTCTGTATGGTCATGCTGATCTTCCATGCCGCGCATGGCCGCTATGAGGTATCCTACGTCGTGGTGCTCTCTCTGGCCATCCTGCTGATGGTGGTGCTGTGCATAGTGTGCAACCGCAACGATTTCCACCAGGACCATATGTGGCTGGCGTGCTACTCTGTCATCCTGGTGATCCTGGCAGTGCAAGTGGTAGGGGTTCTGCTGGTGTGGCCCAGGAGTGCCTCGGAGGGCATCTGGTGGACCGTCTTCTTTATCTACAGCATCTACACGCTGCTGCCAGTGCGGATGAGGGCCGCAGTTATCAGCGGGGTGGTGCTCTCCGCCATCCACCTGGCCATCTCCCTCAAGATCAACGCGGAGGATAAGTTCCTCCTGAAGCAGGTAGGCGAGCCCCGAGCCAGTTCGGGTGTGCGCTCGGCAGCCCCCACCTGCCTGCCACGTTGAAGGGTGAGGAAGGTGGGGTTGTCTGACTTCCACAGGCCTGCCCAATGCTGGAAGGCTGACAGGGCTTTCTATCAAACCCCTAGGTTACCTGCCACAAGATGGGATGTTGTACAACATGGTGGCTAGCCTGTAATCTTGCTGCTTTTATAGCTGTGGTGTTTCCTCATTGCTGCTTTTCATTAAGGCTCTAAACGTTTAAGAAATGTGCCTTACTGGTTTCCCGTGACAGCTGCTCCAGCGCTGTCAGCCAGCCCTGCTAATGTCCTTCAGTTGTATTTAATGTAAACAGCTCTGCGCTAAGCACACCTGTGGAATGGTATCTGTGCGTGCTGCCGTGTTACTGAGAAATGTGTGGAAAGTCTTGCTGTTTTTATCAGCTAGAGGTTATCCTCGTGTGTCACTCCTGAGTCTGGGTTCGGTGTCAGCGCAGTGCTTGCTTAGGCATTGGAGAGCATGCTCCACGGGAACGTGGAATAAGCTTTTGGTTTAGCAGGAGGGTGTTTTCTCTGAGATGTGCTGGAAATATCTATGGTGAAGGAGCCCAGAGTTCATATGCAGCCAGAAAAAAAAGTTTAAAAAAAAGTATAAAAGCAGATTATTATTTAGCTGTGGTATCATGTTTAACTAGAGCAGCTCAATTCACGGGAACAATAAGACTATTATTGAATGCATTACAGTGCAATTTTTAATTACCATATCTGTATAAACAGTGGCAATACAAGGCGCCACTCTTCTTTTCAAGAGAAGCAAGCAGCCTTGGGGCTCGTGCTTTAAGCTTACCAGACACCTTGGCAAACCATTGACTTAACACGTCGTAGCTATGTGGTAATCGCCATCCCTCTGATGAGCAGGACTCTGAACAAGGATGAGCCTGTCACAGAGTCAGCCCTGATGCTTGTATGTAATTGGGGATTGTTTATTAAAATCAGGTGTTTGGTAGCTTTACAGCCCTATCACATAATAAAAAATAAAGCCTTGCACTTGCAGTGTCTGCCTTGAGTCTTACTTCTAAGTTGTTTTGAGTTCCACCTATTGCAGTGTCAGGAAAAGTTGTAGGGCTTAAATAAAACTTCAGTAGGATGGGGCTGTTGCTGCTCTGCTCTACAAAGTAGCCCATGAAATTACTCATTCTTCCTCCCCTCTATTCTCTCCTCCCCGCTCAGTTAAGCCTGCTTGGACAGTTTCTGGCTTTGTTCTTAGTTTGTTACAGATATTTTTATAAACTGTACATGGCATATCTTTCTTATGCTTGATATAAATGGCTTTTTGTACATTTCCAGCAGAGCATACACTGTAAACGGGACAGTTGCTGTTTTTCTGCTTAACTTGGAAAAGTTTGCTCATGGCCTCAGCTCTTCCTTGCTGGGGCTCTGGTTCTGCAAAGCCTTGTGCGTGCTCTTAACTTGATAAACTGAGACTTGTCCTATTGAATTCAGTGTATTTGGAGACTGTATTCTTACATATGAAGGCAGAGCTCGTCATGGTTATGGCCAGAATACTTAGCAGTCTGTTACAAGCAAAGTTGAGTTTGGAGGATACTAACGAGTGCATAAAATATCGTTATGTTGGAAAGTGTCAGTAACTGTATTTTAATGGAAAGGAGCCTAAATCACAAAGGCCAAATGTTTGACTCCCTCAGTGGAGAATCTGGGATAATGATAGCTCCCTCCCTTTCCAAATGCAGCAGGGTTATTTGTAAGAGGTTGAGCTTGTGTATAAATGTGCAGTTGTTGAAGGTAAAAGCAGTAGGTGATGTTACAGTATGCACAAATCTGTGCATGACACAGTTGCTTTCCCTTTCATACTGGAACTGAGTTTTCATGCAGTTTGGCAATAAATGTTCAGTTAATGAGGAATGTCTTAGGAGTACTCTTACTTTGTTTATAAAGGCAGAGTGTCTCTCCATATTGCATATTTATTTTTCCTACTAACACCAAATGCCGGTCTCTATCTTGCTGTGGTCTACGTTGGCGTAGCTCTGGCTGAATTCAGTGGGGTTGTACAAGGCCAAGAATCAGATTCCTTGCACGTTTGCGTAGGAACATGAGCTGCTATCTCTGGCTGTCTGATAGAAAAATCTGTTTCTGCCGAGCACATCACCTCACAACTATTAACAGGCCTTCCTCGCTGGGGCTGTATCTCATTGCCATGGAAATCTGTTGCATTCAGCTCTGCCCCACTGATGCACGCAAGCCCTGTTTTCCCCCTTCAAACTAACAGGGGCGAAAGTAGATGAAGACCAGATAAATTGAGAAAGAGGGGGTTAAGCTGTTTTCAGTGACTTCACGCTGGCGGTCACATCAGCCTGGGTTTTGTGGAGCAGGAGTGGATGTGAATGCATTTGTGACTACGTGACCAGATGGTTCTCTATCCACGGCAGTCACAGAAGAAAGGCTGGTTAGGATGTGTATCCCCTTTCCTCTCTTTTTCATGGCATTTTTAGCCATAATACTTAAACGAGTTCTTCTTTGTGTGGGCTTTTTTCTTTTAATCTTCTCCCAGTTGTTTCCAAGCTAGGAAAAATCATACACTCTTGTTATGATACACTAACATTCAAAGCTGAGTGACTCTTGTGTAGACTCCTGAGCACTTTTGTGAGGCTCAGGAGCCTGTTGAAAACCTGGCTGCTCCTCTTTCTCAAGAGAGTGAAATTCTTGGTTTTAGGAGAAAGGCAGCTTGTTGGATTCCCTTGCTGAGGATGCATGATTTTATTGTCTGAATTACCTTCTCCTAGCACTACTGGACTTCTCTGTCACCAAAGTCTCTGGTCCGAGGCTATGCTAGTCAGGCTTCATGAAAGGGTTAAGGCAGTCCGCTATTTCTGAATCAGTAAAGTGACAGGAATAAAGGTAGTTGTGATTGTTCAGTCTTAACTGAGCTGCTTTTTTAATAATTCTTCTGGGGTCACTGGACTTTGAAAGTAGGCTCTGACTTCTGTTTCCTGCCTGAAGAAGTTTGGGGTCTGTCTTTCAGGAGTGCCCTGAGCACCCCTGGCAAAAGCAGCAGGTATACTTGGTACCTCTGCGAGCCTGATCAGGTAGGGGCAATGATCTTGGCTTCTTGGAGTGATGTTTGATTGGAACCAAAAAATGCTAATTAATACAAATTATTGCATTATATTCAAAAGTTATTCACTGCTGAGGAAGGGGAGAAAAAGAAATCGTGTGTTTGAGAATTTACTCGCATCCGAAGACTGCTGCTGGAAGCAGAGCACATTAAATATATGACACTCTGCCAACTACAAATCTTGGTTGCTTAAAGGTTTTTCTTGTGTACCTATGATCAATTAATTCTAGAGGGACTGCTTTCGGATTTATTGGGGAGGGGATGACTGCATTTGTCTTCAGGCTTGTGTCCTTGTGTTATTCTGGGACAGTTTGGATTACAAATTGTGTTTCAATGCACACAAGTCTGTCTTCCTCTCTTTGTATATATAGTGTATCTCTTTTTAGGCCAGTCTTTTCCATGTGTTGGTTTTGATACACTTCCAGGCTCTGAAAACACATTTGACTCCAGGATTCATTTAAGAAGTACTTTACGTGCGAATGAGACTGTCTAATACTTAACTGAGAAGGAAATATATGATTTATCAATAAACTGTCTTGTGTTCACAACAAAGATGATACTGATTTTATATTCCGGTAGAAACAAACTACCTAGCTGACCCACAAACTTGTACAGACGCATGGGAAGAACTTACAGCGTATGGGTTGCAGATGTTTAACTGAAGTCATGTGAGTAGACCAGCTGTCCTCACTGCAGATAGTCTTGAGTAAGCACTGGCATTTTTGTAAGACTAGGGGCTAAGGGACACGGAGTTTCACAACAGAGTTTATTGGGCTCTGAATCAGACTTAAAAAGGGATGGGGATTGTGTGTGGGAGTGGGTGGGGGGCCAGGGGTAAGGGATAAGAATGCCATATACAAACATCAAACAAACCTGTGGTCTGAGGTTAGATTTACTTCTGTTTTCCCATCCAAACCTGTTTTATTGTAACTTTCTGAGATTCCTTCTTCAAGGATACAGTTAAGCCTTTGTAGTTTATTAACTCAGTGTGAGTAGGTGACTGTTAAGGTACCAGAAAACCAGAAGACTGGGAAAGATAAATACTTTTTTTTTTTTGGTCCTGTGTCAGTAACCTCCCGAAAGAGAAACCGAAATGCTCTGATCTCTTTCCTCCCCAAATACTACCGCAAACCTTCTGCAAAGGATCTCTGATGGCGCAGTTCTGAAGAGCTGCCCCAGCACATGGGTCTTGTTTATGGCACTCTGATTCAAGGCTCCTGATGTTGAGCTCCTTCTTGCTCGGCCCCTTTCCATACGTCTCCATCATAACAACATTACATTAGTACTCCTCATCCTTCACTTCTGAGAACTGTGTACGTGTTGGCCTTTCTCCCTGTCAGTCCACGTTAATGGTACATGATTGATCTGCAGCTGCATGGTGGCTCTCTCGAAAGTGTAGCATTTCAGTTTAACCATTTCTAGGAAGATGTTGGTATGAAAACATGTGTAGTCTCTCTTTTTCTGTTCCCTAAATAAACTGTCACTTCAGCAGGGCTAAAAACAACTTCTTACTGTAATAGGATATCGACTAGAGTCTTGTGGATATCTTCTAGCATCTCGTAAAGATGCTTTTTAGATGCAATTTAAATGGCATTCAACGAGAAGCTAGTCACATAGCAGGAGAAATAGTACTGTATATTCCAACTCAGCCTCAGTGTGCTTAAGATATGTAGGTGATGACTGATTTTGAGACTAACAGGTTCTCAAAAGTACATTACTCAAGTCACTGTATTGCACTTTCATTGTCTTCAAGTGGCCTTTATTTATAAAGAAGGAGAGATGAGCTACCTGAAATGCAGATAGATCTGTGTGTCACTTTTCTTATGGTTGTTTGCTGCCTGTTTTACTTTCGTCCACCTGGAAAATAAATTTGAGTAATGTTCATTTAGGATGTGATTTTAAGGCATTCGGCCACATGGGGCCAGATACCGTCTACCTCAAACAGCATTTAATGTCCTGTTCTGCATAAACATTGATATCGGTAGAGCTCTCATACAGCAAGATGTGCTCCAGCACTGCTAACAACTGCAGAATCTGCCTGAGCAGCAGTTTGACTGAAGTTAGTAAAAATTGATGATTTGTGGTCATTTGTTTAGGGAGAAAATGGCAACCCGAAATATTCAGTAACTGTTGCGTTGATAGTTGCCTCCCTAGTGTAATTCTATAACAGAGGTAATTAATTAAATCCCTGAGGTATTGTATATCAATTAGTCCTTAGTAGGAATATTGTCTGTATTTCTTGGGAATGCATGTGTTGCTTGAGGTTTACAAAGGCATACCTGTTTTTCTTACCTCCTAAATTACCCTATGATCCTGCTGCCTCCTAATCTCCCCCCCTTGCTTTAACCTCCTTCCCACCATCCTGCATTAGTTTGATATTTCACTGTAATGTTCACTGGTATCAATAACTGTTAGTGTAATAGCATTTGAGTGCTGTGCATCTAATTTCTCCGCGTTCCTGGATTCTTAATAGGTTCGTTGTCTCGGTAAATGGACCCATTTGACTCAATTCTCTCAGCCTTGCGGTAGCGATCGCAGTCTCATAGCTGACTTGGATCTCGGTGAATTGAAGGCGAAACCTGATGGGGATGATTTAGGTGCATTGCTCTGCCAGATGCATTAATTCTAGCAAAAGAATTTTGTCCTTCCAGGTATTTTTGACACGCTTGAAAAGGCACGGTGTGCTAGTTCTGTTTATTTCTGGAGAGGTGAAGATACTTCGGCAAAATGTTGGGATTCATCAAGATGCGTGAGGCAGAAGGATAGCTTTCCATGTCCTAATCTTACAAAGCAGTCATTGACTTGTCCTTCAGTGTCCTGGGCTCGATGGCTTGGTTTGACACCAATGTGACCCCTATGCTCTGTCAGAGACCTGTCCAAGGCAGGACATCTTATTTACACGGTCTTTTGTGATTAACTGCATTCAGATGATTTATAAACCTGAATGGCAGTGGAAACAAAATGCTGATTATCTTAGTGCTAAAGGCTCGCTGGAACTGGTTGTGCCCTCCGGGGCCTGAATCGGCTCAGCGCTTCCTAAATGCCCTTTTGCTCCAAGTTCACTGTTGCTTGGGCAGCGCTGCCGAGGTCTGGGGTGGAAGAGGACTGGGACTCTGCCCAGCTGGAATGTGAACTTTGGGCACCAGACTGTCCTCCAAATGCTTTCAATTTGTGTTCGGTCAGCTAATCTTTCAGTCATGCACCATAGCTCCCTCTCAGTCTTTTAAGAAAATTGGAACAATTGCTAACATTTTGGCCATTGCAGTAGTTGGAATAGTTACAGTCTTTTGGGAATAGCTGGTTTTGTCTTCATATTTTGGTACTGGATATTACTCATTTTCTAATCAACCTAAAAGAACTTTCCTTCTGTCCTGGTAGAAGAAGCAATCTCCAGCAGCAGCTGAAACACCGAGAGGTAAAAATTGAAATTATTTTGACAGCAGCTTCCATGTGTGTGGTAAAGTGGTTCACCCTGTAGCTGGTAGTGGCTTCTGAGAACCCGTGCTTTGAAAAGTTCCTGTCTTCCTCCCCCCGCCCCTCCCCGTGCAGGTGGGTGCGGTTCAGAGAAAATACCCTGCTTTTGTTTGGGGAGGTGGAAGACAGGGCTCCAAGTTTTGCTAGCCTTGGGCAAGCTTTATCTTCCTGTCTGCTTTATATTGCAGGATTTACATGGCACCTTGCACAGGTAATATGTACCCAGAAAGTGTAGTGCGGAGGGAGCCGGAGCACACCAGAGTCTCCCTCAAGCCTTCCAGCTGCTACATGATTTCATGATGTGCTACATGTTTTTTTTTTTCATGGCACAGAGGGGTAGGACAGTGACAAAGTGTGTGCAAGGAATATGAAGATTCACAGCTTCTGGGAAGTGGGTGGGGTTCCTGTATAACTGCTGTGTGACTTTTTTCATTTCCTGTGAGTCCTGTGTTTTGATGTGGGATATACTCAATGTTAGTTCCTTCCCTCCTTCTGAAGTCTAGCCTAGTGATCTGAACTTGTGGTATCTTGCATCCAAGTGATGCTCTTTCTTCTTTTTGTTTTGACATTGATGATACTTAAAAAAAAAAAAATAATTTGTCTTTACCTGAGATGTATCATGCTGCTGCCAGAAATTTAATTTGATTCATTATTATGGAGTCCTCAGGCTAGGTAAAAACCCAAGGGGAAATCTCATGTGAATGAAAAAACACAACCCCGAAGATATTAAAAAGGATAATCTAGTTATGAGGGGGTGTGAGAAACAGACAAGAACTTTAATATTTGTCTCCTGAACTCCAAAATGTTCTCACCTTATCATAGGAAAGCTTAAAGTTTCTAGCACTTAATAAGATCACACATAAAATGGCTGTCATGCCAAGACAAGAGTCAAAATGCTTTTTAGCACCTGCAACTGGACCACTCCCAAGGAAATCTGTACTTGATGTTTTACGATGGTGATAAGTCTTGCCAGCTTCATCGCTGGCAGGTACAAGAATGGCATTGTTGAACAGATCTGTGGTAGAATTTAGCATAAGGTGGTCTTGTTCTGACACTCAGAGAAATGGACTGAACACAATTAAAGCTCAGCCTTCTGCTTTCAACCTTGTGTTTGAACATTCGGGAAGCCCTTCCCCCACCAGAAGCCTGATAGTTAGACAAGCTTGTGAACTGCTTCAGCCAGACACAGTCAGTTTTGCACCGCAAAGATGATGTGTTTACAAGTGGTAAGAAACCCCACAGTTTAAGAATTCATGGACAGCGTTGGCATCACCAACAGTATTGCTTCTAGTGCCAGGCTGGCCTCACTGATGCTGAGTAGGATTTTCATTACAGCATTCACTGTAGAAAGTTTCATTGTATTGTCAGGCTTTGTTCTGCAAATAAAATATCTTTATGTACTTTTTTCTTCATATTTATGTCACTAATGCAATTGCAATATATCCTTACTCTCTTCCCCAGACATCAAGAACACAAATCATGTTTGTGTGTTTAAGATGTTATCCAGACTGTCTGTAGTAATAGCATCAAGCAAATCCAGTGTGCACTGTATGGTCATCATTTGTGGCTTCTGGTATTTCTGCTGCTATGAAGTAGGAGAAGAGAAATATATTTCAAAGCATCCTCAATCCTGCCCCGATATTGTTTTTAATTCCCCTAGCCTAGACTGCTTCTTCCGATGAGTTTTCAGATGAAATATTAAACTTCTTTTCTTTTCATGAAAAGTTTTACACATCCATGCAACACCCACAAAAATTTTTACTGTGAATTGGGCCTTTGTGGTACTGCTGTGCTTGGCTATCATCCTCCCTTTTCCTGGGAAACTTCTTTTGGGAGGTTGAGTTGGGGATTAAAGCTGCTCTACAAATTTAACATACACATTCCACTAGCATGCATCTTTGCAAGACAGTAAACAAAGGACTGTGCTGATGCAACAGAGGGGGAATATAAATGAAGAAAGGTTTGTGTTTTCTCCCCCCCCTTCCCAAATGTTCCCGGGACATTTCTAATGTCCCCCCCGACATTAGAAATTGATCTCTCAAAACAGCAACTTACGCAAACTGTTTATTCCTTAAATGTGTTTGCAGCTTGTATAAGACATTCTGTCTCACTTCATAGTCAAAAGAAAAGGCTATGACATTGCTTGCAAGAATCTGTCGTAAAACATTGCTAATGCAGACAGTTCCCTGGCTGTATTTTCCCCTCCAGAAAAAGCCATGACTCCTTCCCTTTATTCCCTGCTCTAGACTAAATGCTACAAGCACTGATCTCTGTGTCCCCTCAGACTCTGAAAACTGAATTCTTAGAGCTAGCGATGTGGTAAGGGACTACTCAAATCGGTATTTCTAAAAACAGTAGTTTGCTGGTCAGCCCACAGATGACAGAGCTACTCAGATATGCTTGCTGAGTGATGAACTCTTTCCATTTGCTGGGAGGTACCCAACAGCAGCTTTGTGTGTATTCTTGCTTAATGCATGGGTATTTATGCACAGAATTGCACAAACGGGTGGACCAAGGGATACGTTGTTAATGAAGATGTTTCCAACTGAATGGGATTTCTTTTTTTCGGGCAGGTTGTTACCAGTAATCTCATAGGGGAAAGGAAGAAATGATCTGAGGTACTAGGAAAGGAGGATACTCTGCAGTGTGGTGGGAGACTGTGTAATTAAAATGTCAGTCTCACTCATGCTAAAAGCTAACTGCAGTCTTTAAAACTGTTAAATGTGAAGTAGGTTACTAGTGTGGGAACTGCTATTGCGGGGTGAACTCTCTGGATCAGGTTACTAGTGTGGGAACTGCTATTGCGGGTGAACTCTGGATCTTAAGGCCAGGAAGGACTACTGAGCTTGTTTAACACTACTTGCTGAACAATTCTTCTCTTACACATAATGATTTCTTCTGTTCAGGTGGTGTGGAGGGAAAAAAAAAAGTTTAAATGCTGAATTGCATGGTATTTGTCAGTTGAAAAAGCAATCTGCAGTGATCTCTGAACTGAAGGTGAACTGAACCAGTACTTTTTTTTCCTTTCCACTCTTAATAAGACAGGATTATAACACCCTGTGATGGAACATATTGGGGGTATTTTCCTGCTCAAGGTGGCGGCATCTACTTAAAACATAACACAGATGGTTATGTTAGTTTGTGAAGGGGCTCTGATATCATGCCCAGAACATACTGGGTAATTATGTTCTTGCCTTCTTAATTGATGTTGAATATGGCATTTTTCTTTGCTTCATTTCTATTCTGGACTCTTTAGCAGTACACCACCAAATAGCTGCTGTGCATATGTGGGTTTTACTATCATATCTGAGAAATTTGCAAGGCTGTTGACAAGCCAGAAAAATGAGGGAATAGAGCTCAGGCTTGTATCTTCTTAGTCATGTTGGTGTGCTGGAGCAAGCGGCACCCCCCTGGTATGACAGATGCACTGATAACTTTTGAAAGCTACAAAACCAGAGATGATATGGTTGAAGGATACTTCCAGAGGTCAGTTACGCCATCCCACTGCACCAAGACAAGACCAAGTCAGCCTAAACCATTTGTGACAGGTACTAATCACAGATCCATCTGAAAAAACCCTCCTTTGTATATGTGTTCTTTGGGTCACAAAGGTGTTGATGTGCTTTCTTGTTTGTTTTGTTGGGTTGCTTTAAGCAAACAAGCAAGCATAGCCCTGGGTAGGAGCAGATAGTGAAGAAGAGATGTCAGTGACTAGAGCTGTCTGGCTGCTCTTAGCTGAAACTGGCTCTTAGTTTCCTTGTTTCACCTTGTTTCATCTTTAGTTCCCACCCAAAGCCTGCAGTTCTCTATTTGTCACAAACAGTACATTTGTATGACATCTGGCACAGCTGTGTCTCATTCCTGAATGAGGCCTTCTTGAAAGCACTGCAGTAAAAGCAATAAGCTTGAAGGTTAAGTGTCCCTTCACAGGTGACTTCCCTTTCAGTGCCTAGTCCTTCTCAGCTGTTAGGATAGGTGTACGTGGTTAACTTGTTAGCACTCCAGGGCTGCTCCGGGGGCTTTTAAAAGTGTATGCTTTTTGCAGCTGTGGTCAAAATGACTGAACAAATACTTAAGGAAGTATTTTCTGAAAATATTTTCATCTCTCAGGGAAAGTTAGGAGACTGCATTTATTTTTTTTGTTTTCTTTCTTCCCTAATGTAGATAATGCGTGTCTGGCTGTAGTCATGACACTAAAGGTTTGTCCAAGTAATGATGTCTAGGAAAGGTAACCCCAGGTGGATTAGTTAAACCACAATATAGAGCCCACTATATAGAGACTGTAGTCCACTGCTGAAATCACCTTACTCTTCTATTTTAGATGCAAATGGACCTAGTTAATTTAATTCACTTCCAGGGGGAATGCAAACTAAATAAAGTAACGCTTGTTGAGAGGAGTGTTCACACAGGTTTAAATAATTTTCTTCAATTTATTTTGATGAACTTTTCTGAACAGACCAATCTTTACCATAATATCTCTAGGGTAAGACTGTAGCTTGTGTAAGTCAGGAGTACTTTATATAATTAACTTAGTGCATTGCCCATATATGCCATTTTCTATTAGAGGAGATAGTGTCACCCTCTGTGCTACGTGCTTACCCCCTTGGCAAGGGCTGGGGCCGGTTATGATAGGGACAGAGTCAAGAGAGGAGCTTATCTGTCACGTTTAGCCAGCCCTTGGTCCTGTTACCAAAGCTGCTTCTCAGGAACCTGGTTGTGAGTGTCTCCTCGATATGACTGCTTCTGTGCAAGGGACTGCTGCGACTGCTCATGACCCATCCTTGACAGAGAAATGATCTGCTTTCGGAGGTCCTGGCCTCTTGCTTGGGGCTGAGAGTAAACCTTTTCATTGCCAATTCCTTACCAGCTGTGACTGTGACAATATACTGTAATAAGAGGTAGGTCTAGGATCCCTGCTTGGGGCTGAGAGAAAACCTTTTCATTGCCAATTCCTTACCAGCTGTGACTGTGACAATATACTGTAATAAGAGGGGTCTAGGATGTGACGCTCTTCTGCGTCTTTCCTGGGAGAAGCTCCTTTGGTTTTCATCAGCTCTTCTGTTTAAGCCATTTCTTGCAATACTGCATGCGCTATTCAGCCAGTGCCTTGCCGCAATGTGAGCATATCCACTGCATGTAAAACTTCAGGGGGAGAGATGCTGACAGCTCCCTGCCTGCCAAACCTCCTGCTGAAGATTATTGGAGAAATATTATGCTCCATTCAAATGGGCAGCATTGTAACATTGGCTTGCTGGTGGAAACTTAGTGTTTTGGTCTGGGCAGAGTGGGAAAAAGTGTTGATTTCCTTTCAGTAAAGAAGAAAAAAACGCGAAAGGTGCCTTCTGCACAAACAGTGGTCTTAGGCAGGGCTGCAGTTTCCTGGGCCGAGTTAAACAACTTTTGAATCTTAATGGCCAGGATACCTCCTTCTCCCTCTGCTATTCCCTGTCCCAGCCAGATCTAACAGGAATCTTACCTCTGTTCAAACCATACCCTAAATCCTTGTTGCCTTGTCTAGTTTTTTATTTAGCACCACAAGAAATGAGTTGGATTCTAAATGCTTTCTGCCTATCACCAAAAATACCTTTTTCCCTCTGGCTGTTTGCAAAGTGCCTTTGACTCCCCTTGGGGCTTTTCTGTACGAAGGGACAGCTGGTGTAGAACAATAGTGACCGATCCTCACATTACTGAAAGGCATCTGTCTTGTACTAGCCACCCTGCAGTGCACATTTTTCAGAGAGATGCTGGTGGAAGATGTGTCGACAGTGTCTCCTGTCTCTCTCCCCAGCCTGACTCCTCTGTAGGTCCTGGCAAAAAGAGAAGAAATACTGTAAAAAAAAATTAGTAGTTGGAGGTGCATATTCCTCTTCTTCACCCATGTGGTAATGGATCAGAGGCTTTGGTTTTCCAGAGTTTTGGTCATGTGTACTTTAGCAGCAGTACCTGCCAAAGAGATGGTCAAACTCAGTAACTGAAATATTTTTTGCTCCCAGCCTGGTTTCAGCCCAAATCAACCAAAGTTGGTTTAGACCATTTATTTGGACCAAAATAGTCTGGGAGATGCACATATGCGCATGAGTGGGCAGATCAGAGGTGTGGGTATCATCTAGTGAGAAAACAGTGTCAAGGAGCTAGGAGCAAACACAGATGTGGCTGAAGGATCTTAAGGACAACATCCTGATAGGGACATATGCTGCTTTCAGACTTTGCTGGAGGGAAGGGCATAAAGCCCTATTTCCAGGAAACCCTTAACATAACAGGAGAGAGGATGGCCAAGCATGGTCTTTCCACCTGCTGCAGCCCACCCTTCCTCTCCTGTTTCCTTGCTTTCACCTCCTCAATGATGTGAACAGCCGCAGTAGAAGGCCCTAGGCAGTGCTGCTCTGTGTTCCTGCTGCTGGTGCTTATTTTACTGGTGCATTTTACATGTGCAGATAGCTAGGATGAGCCCTGGCAGCCGTCAGCTTTCACTGACAGAAATCAAATGGTGTTGCTTACTGACAAAAGGAGACAGTTGCATAAGGTATCTGCGGCTGCAGAGTGGATCTCCGTTGCCTCGTGCTCCAAAGTGACAGCAGAGAACAGTTTGTTTCAGTGGCTGTTACCTCCTCTTACCTTGGTAAGAAGCTCCAAACTTTGTTAATGTCTTGAATGTCTCTGGCGGTCTGGTTGAAAGTTTTCTATTTGGTCTCTAAGTAAACTGCAATGGATAACTTTATTAAAAAAGGACACTGCCCCAATTCCCTCCATTTTGCTTTGGTACGAGTGGAGTGTGTGGTGGGAGCATGATCCAACAAGCATTACTTTGGAAGTCTCACCTACTACATGGGATTCAAGTAGTGCCGGCTCCCTTGTACTTCATGTGAGGGCAATTAGCGCACGTGCATGGCAATTAGTGCTGCAAATGAAGTGAACACGGGTGTATTCTGCCTCTTTAATGGCTTGCTTTCCTCTTCTGCCAAAAGAGCAACCAAGCAGTCTCAAAGGAACCTGCTGCCTTCTGATATTTAATTTGCTTCAGGCTTACCTTGGCATTCTGCCTCTTTCTTCTGCTGCCCAGCCTGGCCCACCTGCCTGTTCCTGCTACCAGCACTGCAGAGGAAACAATACCTATTTCTAGCAAATCAGGCCATGACTTGCCCAATGTGCTGCAGTTGGGCCTCACAGACCTCCAGCACCATCTCTCCCTGACGTGCTTTGTCACTCTCAATTTCTGACCTCTTTTCAGCAGAACATTGGGCTGGATTCTGGTAACTGCACTGCAAGTGGCATTGCCTGGCAAAGGAATGTGCTGGTGGGAGACTGCAGCACAATTCTTCTGTTATCTGTCCTTTTGATTTAGGTATCGCAGTGACAAGGGCCTTAAAATATCCATGATATCCAGTGTTTATTTGTGACCAACAGTGACTCTCTGGAGTGTGTATATGCTGGAGTATAGATGGCGTGTGTATAAACTCCATATATATGGAGTTACATGATGTGATTCTTAACCAGAATATTAACTGTTCCAAATAGTTTTTAAAATGAGACTGGATAGGAAAGGTCTGGCAAAACAAACTTGCAGTTGAATACTCAATGTTTATAGGAAAAGTAAGGGCTTAAAATACTAGAACAGACCTTACAAGTCACTGACAGTAAGAGGAGGGCATGGAACTGTAGGTGGGGCATGTTAATTTGATCACGGAAGTTTTGGTGTGGGTCTCCTTGTCTGGCTTTCCTTACCACAGCAGAGCACCTTGCACTATGGAACACCCATTTACGTTTGTTTTTTGAATGCCTGACAAGTAGTATCTTTACAGTGTCTCCTAATATGTCTCTTAATAGGAAGGTGGTAGTTTATGAAACATATTTTTGAGGTGGAAGCTGGTTTTTTCATGGGGCAGGATTGCTCTGGACAAGAGTATGGAGTAACCAGCTTTACTCTGAGTGGTTGCTGTAGGCAAGAAGAAAAAGTTCAGCATTAGTCCCTGCAAAAGAAAAATTGCCTTAGAGAACCCCTGCACTGAAGATGATACACTGGGTTAATGGTGTTACTTTGGGAGCCTTTTTCTTATGCACCACTGATTATAGAGACAGTTCAAATGTGGGACAGTTTTTCTTTCTTTTTAAGTAGGGTTTGCACAGAGCCAACAAGCAAGCTGATGCTTTCTAGACAATGTGGATCAAGTGCTGTTTTGCTGAGGAAATGTGGAGGTTTTTATTTAGCTAGTATTAATACTCAAGTGTTTCCCAACTTTTTTGTGCTGAGGTCCTACATTGTTACACTGCTAAATGTTTCTGTAACAGAAGTGTGCATTGAGCCGTGATTTTGTGTTATCAGGACCACTGGCTTGTGTGATTTACAGAGGTGGACGGAGTTCACAAAGGGTGTGCGAGCCCCATCATTGTGGCTGCCTTCAAAGCCAGCTCCAAAATTCATGAAAAGCAGCTGCCACAGAAGTGCCTGGTGACTTTTGGGAGGAGCAGGGACAGGCAGACAGAAACTGTGTGTGGACGGGACTGTATATCCTTGCTCATGAAGTAATGAACATATGGAACAGACCGTGGTTGAGGAGGTCTTGGGGGGTGGAATATTAACTGTGGTGAAAACAGTTCTGGAGGAGCACATGCATCCGTGCTGGTGCTTTGCACGTGTGTCGTCATGGAATTTCCAAAGAGGGCCCTAAACAAAATAGCTTTATGGAAGAACAAAACAGCATTGTCAGCAGTGGCTGAGGGAGCTGTGCCGGCACCTCTTTGCATAACCGTGCTCTGAACTGGTTCTTGTTCACAGCATTTCTGTGGCTGTTCCATGCACAGCTGTATGTTAGCATCTGCCTTAACGGGTTTTATGAAACTGTGGTATAGAAAATGGTGGCTGGGCTTTGTTTGAACTTAGCTACTTTTTCTAAAACCAACTTTTTTTTTTTTTTTCCAGACATGAATAACTTCTCCTAAGGGAAAAGCATATGGAACAGTGAGATTTTTTTTCCCAATGGTTGTGTTCATGAGCGTTCCCTTGCTTTGAGTCTGGGAGACTATTCCAGCCCTCTGTAGTGATCAAGTGTCTGATCCAATGTTTTGTTTTTTTGATCAGCCCCTTGAGCTGGCAGAATCCCTCTCCGTGCCAGGGTGTTTATGAGGAGTGTGAGGAGGACAGCAATCCGATCCTCCTAGATGAGTGTGCACAGAGGGTGTCTGTCTTGATCGTGGTGGGAAAGTGGTGCTGAACGGAAGTGAGTTTTGGTATGTTGTGGAGCGTCCAATACTTGTCACAGTGAACCTGTGGGACAGCTCACTTGACCCATCTAACTTGCAGCACAAGGGGAATGCATACAGCTTCCTGAGGTCCTTGGCTTGCCAGCCTCGGTAACGAAGGAGGAGAGGAGAGGTCTGAGAAAGGGGTAAAACCACCTTCTTGCATTGTCTTGGGTTGGTTAACCTGTGAAACAAAGTTTCCAAAGCCACTCTTTCCTGTAGTGCCTAGGCACTCAACATGGGACGCCTCAGGCATCTGAAAGCTCCCAACTGGGTCTTCTGAATTTAGGTATTTAAAATCTTCCTAAAGAGCATTTTTCATTAAATGGTGTGACTGCCTCCTCTTGCCTCTAGTCACTTCTACAGAATAAATAATAAGCTTGTGGGCTTCTGTACTTCCTGCCGTTCAGTCAAGCTTCTGGATGTAGCTGCACTTGAATAGGCATGAGCTGCATGACCAATCTTGCATACTGCAGCACGCTGATTACTTATGTGATCAGCAGTGGAAATTGGTGTGGTAGAGCAGAAAGGATTCTCACAGCACCTTTGACTAAACTCTGAACAGCAGACTTCTGCTAGAAATGAAAGAAAATATAGTAGACTCAGAGGCTAGGTGACTGGTTTCATTAAAGCACAGAAACATTTTGAATGGGAATACAGCTTTGAATTTGAATGCTGGGAGAGCAAAAGGGAACAGGTTACTATTGAAAATGCTTTGTGTGTTGGCATGAAGAGGAAGGGCATGGTCTGTGCTGTGCAGGTGAAGGGCAAGCACTTAGGGATGCTAATGGTTGGGCTACATCTTCCTTATTGAATTCTGTGCTTGCAGGCCTGCCTGCCTGTTGTCTTCTGTTCTCCACCCTCTTCTGTGCCATCCATGGCAAGAGAAGGCAGTGGCAGCTCACTGTTGAGAAGTGGTGGGATATTATATGGGATGGTGGAGTTAGGTTTGTGGGACCCTGGGGAGGGTCAAACTGAAATGAGCTGTGAAGGAGGGCGTCTGTGTGAGGAGACAGCAAAGCACCATGTGCGAGATGGAGGAGGCTTCTGGGCCTGTATGGAGGTGTTGGGGGCAGCAGACTGGAACAGAAACCAGGAAGATCAGTAGGATGGTGCATAGAGCTGAGGAGAGGCAGCTGTGAGACATCACTTGGGGTTGTTATTTTTAAGTGTGAACTTGTTTCTGTTCTTTTGAAAGCAAGGATTGCTTTAGATCCGGACCAGTATTATAATATAGAGCAGATCAACCAATTCTTTAATTTTCTTCTCTCCCTCGAACAAAGGAAAACATTACAAAGAAGTTGCAATTAAAATGAATTGTGAAGTGTTATCTGGTGCCTGCTGTGCAAAATCTCACAAGATAGCTGAATTAGCAGTCTGATAGTGTGCTGTGTAGGATGCAATGAAGCACAGAGCCTTGGCTGTGGCAAAGGGGTGGGGCACCAAAATGGGCCAAGTATGTCCAAGCCCTGCTGCTGCCTTGGAAGGGGGCAGTGGGTATATGGCAACAGGCTGAGTGGGTAATGATTGCTCAAAATGGTCTGAAAGAGGGTTCAAAGAGGGTGGAGGGAGGAGAGAACAAGGGGCTGGAAGAAGCAAAGACAGACTGGTACTCTGAAGAGGAGACCCAGAATGTCTTGCCATGGATCTTATGTTGCGAATAACACTTATTGAAGTTTCTTGGCATGCACGTGCTTGTCCTCTTTTTCACGTGTGACTTCTCCGTAACAAACATCTCTCAGCTGGGACTGACTGGAAAAAATTGTAGGAAGCTTTCACCAAACAACTTGGTGGTAGGGCTACCTCCTGTTTTGTTCTTGAGCTTTTCTGTTTTAAAGGAACCATCTGCTGTATAACTGTAAACACAGCAGACGGCTAGCAAGCTTTATCATCCGAGGGTCAGTATCCATCTAATGCAAACTGCTGGCAGGCTCCTGTGCCCTGACTTTGTGTTGCTGCCACCACCTCTTCTTCCAGGCTCTGAGCCTGTGGAATTGGGCAAAGTTAACTTTGCAGATCACAAGCTTCCCGCAGCATGGTGACGGTGCCCTCCTGCACATGCAAAATTGCTAGAAGCAGACAGACCCATGAATATACAAAGCTGGTGTGTCACTTCAGCCATACCCACGCTGGATGTTAGTGTGGCTCTGTGAGTGAGTCAGGCTCAACAGCTGAGCCGGTGCATTTCAGTTTCTCTTTGCAGAATGTTTCACAGTGCCTACTCTTGTCAGGAAATCTTCGGCAGGTAAAGCAGAGCACTCTGCAGAATCCCTTTTCCCTCTGCCTGCCTTGCCCAGCAGCATAGGTCAGCAGTTAAGTGAAGAAGTGTTACTCAGAGGGGATGGGATCTTGTGTTATAAGCATATCCTGACAGTGGGGCCTTGTGGCTTTGCATAGGGTAGGCTTGACACAGCCTTCTTCTCATGCTTTTATTGAAGTCGTGTTTCACCTATTGAGGCTTCTTCGAGAACGAAGATGTGGAGGCTGCAAGGGCTAGGTGGAGGGCGAGGGAGATGCTGAGGATGAAGGAGCGACAACTTATTTCATTAAGATGGGGAACTCCGAGGGGGTTTGTTGGATGAAGTGCTGATAGGGGATGTGCTGTACCAGATGTGGCCTGATTTAATGCACACAACGAACCTGCATAGCCTGGCATAGCCACCGAATGGAGTGTTTGCTGTGGCAGCACAAGTATTTTTGTGGCATGTGGAGACCCAAATCTCAGAACTGGCTGGATTTGAAACTACCCGGGGAAGGGGGAGGAGGACAGTTGTAGATGGTACAGGGGAAGGCAGGACACATAACATGCTTGTTAGTGCTCGTATGGGTGAAGTTGTGTATGGGTTCAGTATGAGTGAAACTGGCCAGAACACAGCTCTTGAGGTGGTTATTTCTGGTTTAATGCATCTAACGAATGTGCTCTGACCTGGACTGCATCGGAATAAAAGAGGAGAAAGCAGTTAACACTTCCACTATTAACAGACAGGCCAGATCATAGGGCTTGAGAGGGCCCAAGTCCTGATGCATGTCTTTAATTTAATCTCTGGTCTCTAGCAGCTCATTTTAATTTATCAATCTCATCTTCGTTAAACTGATAAGGAAATTAATGCATGCCTATAGAGATCATGCCACAAGTGATATATGAGGAGCAACTAGTTAGTGTTTAGCAAAGTTCTCCTGAAGATGAGGAGTGGTATACAAGTGCTGTTCTGACTGTATCAAGATTACTCTTAAAAGAAAAATGCTATTTTAAAGAATGCTTTTGTCCCCTTAATCAATGCCCTTGCAAGTGAGCTTAAAATATAGCCATATATTCGTCCATTGCCCAGCTAATGACATACAGAATTACAAAAGCAGAGGTGTGTATCCCTACAACCTAGAGAGATGTATGTCAGGTGAATGAAGCCAG
This sequence comes from Aptenodytes forsteri, assembly GCF_000699145.1. Classification (NCBI taxonomy): domain Eukaryota; kingdom Metazoa; phylum Chordata; class Aves; order Sphenisciformes; family Spheniscidae; genus Aptenodytes; species Aptenodytes forsteri. Next base: position 10,245,140 of record NW_008794888.1, on the reverse strand, counting down.
GAGAAAGCCACGCTAAAAAGCATGCAGAGCAAAGTGACTGAGATGGCAGAATGCCCCAAAGGAAACTTTCAACAAGGGTGATTCATTAGCAGTCAAACAGTCCTTTTTCTTTTCCTGCCCTGCTATATTTACATTTTGAAACGTGTGTGCATCTCATGGAATTGACCTTCCTAGCTAAAGCGTTCTTCTAAATGGGAGAAAGGAAGATTTTGTGCTTTATGTTTGATAGGCTGTGAGGCTTGGAGGACAAATAAAACTTTCTTTAGTGGGATACTTGTATATAGTCTGTAAGGTGTTGCTAAAATCTTGTGCTGATAGCATCACGGTGGTTTGGGCTGTGATTTTGACCTGCCTAAGGAGACACCCAAATTCCAGGCCTGGATTGGTGCAAAAAGGAGAGACTTCAAATTTGTCAGATAATCCATACACATCCTGGCTTTTTCAGAGTGTGCTGAAGCATCATTATACCTGTGAATCCTTTTGCATCCAGAAATCCCACTGAAACCAAGGGAAACATCCTACCAAGGCGATAAGCAGAGTCGTGTGAGCCACGTGAACTACTGAGACCCATGCTCTAGTCCTGCGGAAGAGTGGCTGTCCAGTAGCAGCAAAAGTGAATCTCTGATTACTCCCAGCGGTATGCTGTGTCATGCTTGCAAGGCTCATGCTGTTAATGTGCAAATACGATGAGGTTTTCTGCATCAGTGTTGTGCTAGCAACAGCCACCAGCTCCTGATTCAGTTAAACCCAGGCATGATGTGGGCAGACTGGTAGCTGTGATTTACAGGGCTCTGTTGGAATAGAAAGCCTGTTGTCTATCAACACATTGTCCAGGCAGCACAATAGGGCAAGGTAAGCACTGGAAAAGCAAGGTCAAAGAGCTGACAATACCATATTGTATTGCGTGACCCTGAGCGAGTGGTTTACATGCCTTGTTTCTGCTATTCTGAGTGAAACCAGAATAGTGCTTGCTTTTAGAAAAAGTGCTTTACGGTCTGTGGGTGGAAAGCATTCATCTGAGTGTGAAGTATTTCTGTTGTAGTAAGAATTAGTCTCACTTGCCATAGTTTCCTGTTCCCAGACCTGGTTTTTGGGGAGATCAGATGTACTGGTTCCTTTTGAAGACGGAAATCTCTTTGTAGGTGTTCTGTATTTCATTCATTGCGATCCATCTGGAAATGCATTTTGGAACAATCCATGTTGTTTGTGGCTTTGGTTGTATTTGCATTCTCCAAATAGCAGAGTGTGGTTTGGGCTTTATAATGGGATATATGGCCTCTTTGGCTTGGTTCCAGCACAGGTTGGGAAGGACTGAAAGGAAGTCTCTTTAGGTCTGTAAGGCACTAGCCTTACACTAGGTATCTAGTAGCAGAAGCTGGAGTGAGTGCTTAGTTACAAGCAGCCTGTGTGGTATAATTTGGTGGTCTCAGGCAGCCAAAAAAAAAATCCAGAGTGCCTTCCTTGTAGAGGATCCCAGCAGATAAAACTGATTAGTAATGGAGAATCAGTTACTGATTCAGGCTGCTCCTTAGAAGTGGTCTCTCCTGCTTGGTATTGGTACAGTGGATTGTCAGCTTTCATGGCATCGTTTTCTTGCTCTTGCTAGTCCATGACCTTTCTCCGAATTCGTAAGTTGTTGCCCAGTCTGCCAGTCTGTATGGAAATGGCACATGTACCTACCAGGTGAGCCAGCACCTTCTCTTTCTAGGCAATGTGGTGCTTAGAAGAATTGCAAGAATTTAAGCCTGTTAAGCCACAAACTCTCTTAGAAGGTTTTTTTTCCTCTTCAGTGGGACAGGACCAGATATTATAATTAACCTCTCCCCCTACCTCCCAGCTAGCTTTCTGTTGAGCGTCTGCGTTTTTAGATTCCGTCTGTCTGCGGTCCAGCCCCAAGACAGTTAAATTTAATAAATAAATAATGATAAAAATAGTCTCTGAGGACTTGGCAGGCAGCAGGCCAGGGAATCTGGGCAAGTCGCCAGCAGCTCTTCCACTTGAAATCTAAAGTTAACTCAGGCTATGGCGCTCGCATTGGTCTGTTCAGATTATTTCTTTGAAAAGTGCCTTTCCCTTCCCCACCTCAGACGGTACCCTGTGCCTGCTATCCTCCAGCGTGGGCTCCAGGGCTTCGGTGTGAACATGGGGACTCTCAGCCTGGCAGTGGAGGGGAGCACCCAGTCAGAGGTAAAAGGCTGTGGTGTCAATGCTCCCCTGAATGAAAGTTGGGTCATCAACTCAGGCAAAACTTTTGTAAGTGCCAAAACCACAGAAAAGCTTCAGCTGGAGCAAGTGGGTCAGCCACAAGATGCAAGGGTGGAGGAAACCAGCCCCTCTGAGTTCTGGCATTTGCAGTGCTAACTGCTCGGTCTGTTCAGTCTGCTCTGATTTTTTGGCCGATGCTACGTGGGCTCCATTTTAATCCCAGGGGTGACTTTACCATTGTGTGATGTCCCACCCCAATCTCCAAGTTATATCTTGGGGTAGGAGCTGTCACGCAGCATGCCTTTATATTCCCATTTCCTATCATGCCATATATTCACAGCATATGGTTCCAGGAGCTGAAAGAAATCCATCTGAATCCTAGGCAGGCAGTTACCACTATCAAGAATATCAGGGAAATTATGTATCCAAGAAAATGCATGTCCTCTGGTGAGAAACAGCCTGCCAGCAGGTGGGAAGGTTTAGAGTAAAAGAGTTGAGATTTCCCCTTTAAGGAGAAGCGACGAGGCCTGGAAGAGCGAAGCTGTCTGGACTTATCTGCACACAATGATCAGCACAGTTCCTACAGCATCGCACCTACAACAGAGAAGTCGAAAGTACAAATGCAAACCTGTGCCTTCTCACCCAGCTTTGCCAGGAACATGCCCCAAACCAGCCCTGCTTCGCTCAAGTTGGTTGATAGCTATTTTAAACCCTCCAAAAGGTTCAGACTTGCTTTTCTTTAGGCATATATCTGAAAGAGTGCTCACAGTAGGAACTGGTGGCAACGGGGTTTAACTGTAGCTCCCACGGGCTTTAAAAATCCTTAGTGTGGGATAATCAAACATCCCCAGATAGGCACACACCTGCTGCACGGGTATGGGCACGGAAATTGCAGCAAAGGCCGGTTTGGGGCATAGTACCTTTGTTTCGCTGGCAAGGCTGGGCACGGTATCTCTTTTTTTTTTTTCCCCCCTTAGCTTTATCATCGGTGTTAATAACATGTGGCCCAGAGAACTGGTGAGGTAGCAAAGATAAATGCACTTTTCAGATTTCGTATCGTGCAAGCCAGTCCCTGGGGATGTGTCTGTCAGTAGTCTCACCTGCAGCTGGGAGTGTAAAATAAGCTGTTCACGGTAGGGGGGAAGTTGGCCAGCAGGCTGATGAAGAGGAGGTACCTAAAGTACTTCTGGCCCCAACACCAGCGACAGTCTCAGGTGATATGGGGTAGCTAGGGAGAGGAAATCCCTTTGAATGTCTGTCTACTCCATTTTGGGCCATCTGGGGATGCACATTGTTTCCAAGGAGGCAGAGTGGTGAATCAGGGAGTTACTGCAATACCAACCCACCTGTCCAGGGCTCTGGCTGTAGGAATGCACGATTCGGACTTTCACAACTATGGTGGACCAAAGGACCTCAAGAGGAGGGGCACTGAGAACATCCAAGGAAGGTCTGTGATTCAGCATGGACTAGAATTATGGTTCTCTATTTGTAGCTTTTTCCCCCTAATCATGCATTTAGAAGCCCACCATGCCCACTTTCATTGATCTGTCCACTGTTTTTATAAAAGCCTGCCAATGCATGGAGAAGCATAAATGAACTCTGGGTGAAACTTCAGTGCTTGATCTTTCTGAGGCAAATGACTCAACCTAAAGCAGCCTTAAAGAATCAGCAATCTACAGTGTGTGTTGGGAGAGGCTGGTAAGCAAAGGACCTCTGGGGTGCCTGTGTTGTCAGCTACCAAATTTAGGGCGGGAATTTACTCTGGCAGGAGCAAACTAGCACCACTCCTGCAAGGAGCAGATGCAGAGAGAAAATCAATGGCTTTCGTTGCATCCCTGGAGCCTCTCAGTACTTGGGAACTCCATAGCCCTTTGCAGGGTGACAAAAAACAAGTGTTAATTTTGAGCACTTTGTAAATGCTCTCTAGAGGGGAGAGCCCTTAGTTTCTATTACAAAGCTGAAGTGGCAGGGCAGGGCGCTCTCTTTTCCCTTCGTACCAGATGCACGTACTACATCAGTGAAAAAGTGGGACCTCCTTCAGGACTGCAGTGTAGTATTGATGGGGTGAGTAAATTGCAAGGGCTGCTTTCTAGCTGGAGCAAGTCCATATAGCTCAGAGCTCCAAGTGCGTCTCATCTCAGGGACAGTCTTTGTCCTTCTTGGCCTGTAGCATTGGACTGATTGGACTGATTTGTCATGGAAATACATTAAGTTTTATAACCCAGGTCATGACCTGTGACCCCACATAACGTGGAAGGTGATGGATTTCCTTTGGTTCAGCAGCCATCATAGAGGAAGTATTTAAATACAAATTCTCAGAAGACTAAAGTACTTTTTGTAAGGGGCTCTTACTCTGTGTGCTGCAGCAGCTCACCTGGTATTAACCTGGACATAGGGCAACCCTGCATTAAGACAGTTGGTTCATTTCAGTTAGTTAAGTACTCGGGTCCTGCTGCAGTGACTGCTTAACTTAGTAACTCATTGACTTCAGAGGGTCTGGGATAATGCTGATAATATGTACTTACAGCTTCTATTCCCTGCACAGCTGGAACAAAATCCTTTGTGTAGGTGTGGGAAGAAGGGCTGGGTGGATTTTTATACCCAAATATAAGGTAGTTATAGAAGTAGGAATCATAGGAGTAGTTTTGCTGATTCAGTGGAGTCTATCTAGTCTATAAGGGCTTTAAATAAAAATACCCGTATGCCAGGAAGGGATGGAGAGGAGCTCCTGCCAGGTCAGCATGCAGGGCAGTAACTGTGCGATCAGCAGGCTGTCAAGCAGAAGACAAAGCGGGCAAACTAATTACATCTTGGCAAAAAAGTGTAATTAGGATAGAAAGGCCATTGCTTAGCTGGCTGAGCACCCCTCCTCCTGCCGCGTATCCCAGCCCTTCTTGGATGGCGCTCCTTGGAGATTCCCACAGAGTAGCCCCCACTTGAATTATCTCTTTACCGGGAGACATTTGCAAATAGACCAAAAGGGAACAGCTTGTTCTGACTTCAGCTCTCTGTGCCTCCGGGAGGCACAGCCTGCAGCTCACAGTGGTGATGAAGGGCAGGTTATTCCCTGGGATAACCCCTTCAAAACCAATGCCACGCTCTGGGGTCTCTTGCTGTTTAAAGGTTGGTGGTGGTCGGCTACTTGAGCTGTCATCTTCACCAAGCTGGGTCATTGCTGCAAAGAAACAAACTTCATAGCCTTTGGCAAAGGCTTTTCAACTGCAAGCAACAACTGTCTGCATTTCTGCTGACAGATCCCACATTGTTTTCTTGATGGAGTTGCCACCACTTTCTCTGTTGATTCAGTTAACTTTTTGCCTTATTTCTCTGCTGTTTTTATCACCCCTCCATCCAAGAGACCGGTCCGTTCTTTCAGCTTCTGTCTCTTTGCCAAGCTATTGCTGCATACAGGGAGAAGGGAGTGTCTTTGCTGTGTCCCATCACTATTTTTTTTGTTGTTGTTGCCTCTAGTAGCTCTGACTCCTTCCCTGTAACCAGATGTTTTTGGTTAGTGGTCATCACCTTCTCTACTTTCATCGTCAATTTTCCCTGGTTCTGTCTTTCCTGTCCCAGTGTGTCTTCCTGATACCTCTGACCACCGTCTTTTTGCATTATTGGATTCGCCTCTCTTGACAATTAGAAGGTAGGTAGACTCCATAGGAGTAGGGAAGACACTGGAGGTTTTATTTAAATAGTTGTGGTTTACAGACCTGAAAGGAGGAACTGTGGCTTACAGTGGACAGGGAGGTGGGATGAGACTGTGGCTCTTGTGCTGGCTGTCACTAAGCCACTAATTTACATTGGGTGCATCATTGCTCAGGGATCCCTACCTGTAAAATGAGGAAAATTGTACAACCTTTTTCCTATTAGTACTGAGTCCTTACAGTACACTGACAGTGGTGGTAATGGTCCTGTTGAGCTTAGAAAAGTATGAACTTTGAAGAATGTAAAACATTGGCATCTTGCGAAAGGCAGCTAGACTGCTGCAGCAGCTGATGCTAGATACTAGCACACCTATTCTTAAGGTAACGACATTGTACTAGTGAAATAATATCAGACAGTCGATGAGAGTCTCTGAGCATGTGTTTGAAAGCTGCAATTAAAGCTGTTTACCTTTCATTAACTTGTTTAGCTTTTACAAGTCATGTGAAACATGAAAGTGTGTGTCTGGAGAGCAATAGTTTTAGATATGGAGTAATGTTTGAATGTTTAAAAAATAAAGTAGCTTTTAAAAATATTTATGTTGAGGTAAACAAAAATGTTCTTGTAATCTGTTGCTGCCTTCTCTGTGTGTCAAATTTGCTTTTGGTTTGCGTTCGACTTGGCTGCTTTTGCTCCGAAATTTTTGCATTTTGGCTCTCTGTTAAGTATTTCCTTCTTCAATTAATCTTCCCATTGTGAAAGAAGTTGCGAAGTCCACGCTCCAAAGAGTATGCTGCACAATGTTTCCATCTCATGCCAGTGCTCTTAACTGAATATTTGAGGTAGTGTTAGCTTTTCCAGAGAAATGAGATGAATTTCGGTAACCTAAACCTTACTGCATGCGAATTTCCTAAAATTTTTTTTTTTATAAACTTTGTCAGTGTTTCGTGAAGTCTATGTACCTTCCTTTCAGTTGATTTGCTTTACAGAGAACAAGGAGGGAAATTGGGTGAGGCTTTTCTGTCTGTGGCCATGACATTGACTGAGTTCCTTCCCCTCTTTTCACTTTATTTTCCACATTTCCACGTTACTTTCCAAATTTATTTTCCATGTTTGTAATCAAAGAATATTTGATTTGAGACACTGTTGATTTACCTTAAAGGGTAAATTAATTGAAAAGTATTCTCAGATCTTCTAATAAGAGGTGGAGTGGCAGGTTTCTCTAGAATTTCTGAATGTCATTTAAATTTAATTTCTTTACTGTTCGTGACTCTACACCCAGTTACCATTCTGCTGTCAGGTGTTTGTGTATCACCACCAACCACACCATTGCATCTAAGGGTCAGGAGGCAACAATCCTCCAAAGGCATAATTGAGAACTAAATTTTAGCTGGCAGCACTTCACCACTGTCAGTGGAGGGATAGGGAAGTACCTATGATTCCCTCTGGTTTACAGGATGGCTTGTTCACTCTTAGCCTTGTAGGAGAAAGATAATAACAAGCTAATTAGTAGAGACGCTACTCTTCAGAGTCTCTTTTTTTTCCCTTCCCTATCTCCTGTGTCAAAAAATGAAATTTTGAATGATATTTATCAACAATGTTGTGTGGCTCAGTGACCTTTGTTACAGCGATAGAAACATACACCAGGAAATACATAAAAAAAGACTAAGCTTGATCAGCCTAAAAAAAAAATGGATGGGAGTCCCTGGTATCAGTATAGTTTCTGGTATATCAAATAAAAGGGCCAGACACCAGAAGAAACCTTTTCTATGTGTATAAAGTCTGATCTGAATATCTTTGTATAGGATATAGGCAGATGTGAGGCTACTTATTAAAGTTACCTGAAACTGATAAGCTTGCAGAAAGCCTTACGCAGACAGGACATGTGCAGATGCTGTGCAACAGCTTTCACTCTCTTAAGCCAGTGTGCATCTTGCATGGGCTGAGGAAGTAAACATCCGTGGAGTTATTTCAGACTTACACAGATGCATTATGCAAATGTGATCTAGTTCCCTCTTGAAACCATTCGGAATCTTTCCATTGCCTTTGTAGGAAATTGGGCTAGCCTGCAGAGCAGAATAGTTCCTGTTGACAGTTCCCACCCTTTACTATTTCTGAGGTTTATGAGTTTTCCCAAAGGAGCGGTATGCTGGAATGGAGATGGAAATTTGGAACTCTGCTGAATACTGTAGGTGCCATTTCCCAATTTAGAGCTCCTGTTTTTGGCTCTATCTCTTAATGGTTGCACTTGGATATAAGTCTACCTTAATTGTCCTTTCTGTAATAATCTCTGCCAAAGTAGGTTGACCTTTGGGACCTTCACCTAAAACTACCTATTTAATAAGGGCTTTTTCAGAAGAATGGAGCAACTTCTATTGGAAGGACTGTCTATATGACTGAATTTACAGGCTTTGGATAGTTTCTAGTGTATTTTATCGCCTTTGTGGTATAACTGACAAATGCTCCTGTTGTGGATTGTGACATTTTAATTACTAAGGTTCTTAGGACCATGGATAGGAACATTTTAAACCCAAAGTATGTAAAATAAATGAGGAAATATTGGAATAATAGAAGTACTCTTTATGGAAATCTCTCAATTAAGTATCAAAATCTGTTGTAAAAGCAAGGTATTTTAATGCAGTTGCATTCTTTCAGGAAAAAGAATGATGCAAAGGTGAAAGCTGGTCTGATGCCTCAAGATTAAATTGGATGAAAGTCGTGGGTACGTATGTGTTTGCTCCTCAGAATGGAATCAGAAGCCCAGATGTAGGCATCATGGGCTCCTTGTACAAGGAAAGTTGCAAGATGATACACACAAGCAATAACATGCTGAGAAGAAGCTTACAGAGTTTTCTGTATTTAAATACCTAATTAAGGGGATGCATTTAGGCATTTGCTCCAGAGCACAGAAACCTTCCTGAACCAGGCACCTATATGTACTCTTTAAAGCATAGTTGGGGAGAAGGTAATCATTTAATAGTTTGAGGCAGTGGCCATCCATTTGTTTTTGAGGGCTTTGAGAAAAGCCCTTGCTTCCAAGGGAACTGTGGAGGGATTTTAAACCTACTAACAGTAGTCTTGCATTTCCTAGACATCTTTTCCATAGCTCATCAAGGCAAGGCTGCCTAAGAGCCAGAGCAACATCAGATTTCTTACAATACCGAAATCTCCTCTTCAATGACTTTTTGCAAGTCTTTCAAAATAGCTTCTTGTTTGTGCAAATAGTTTTGTACCAGGCAGTTTTCCTCAAACTTTGGTTGCTGTTTAGATATCACTAATTGAATTTAGGTGTGAACCTCATGAAGTTCAACAAGGCCAAGTGCAAGGTCCTGCACCTGGGTCGGGGCAATCCCAAGCACAAATACAGGCTGGGTGGAGAATGGATTGAGAGCAGCCCTGAGGAGAAGGACTTGGAGGTGTTGGATGATGAGAAGCTCAGCATGACCCGGCAATGTGTGCTTGCAGCCCAGAAAGCCAACTGTATCCTGGGCTGCATCAAAAGAAGTGTGACCAGCAGGTTGAGGGAGGTGATTCTCCTCTTCTACTCCACTCTCATGAGACCCCACCTGGAGTACTGCGTTCAGTTCTGGGGCCCCCAACATAAGAAGGACATGGACCTGTTGGAGTGAGTCCAGAGGAGGGCCATGAAGATGATCAGAGGGCTGGAGCACCTCTCCTATGAAGACAGGCTGAGAGAGTTGGGG
>NW_008794888.1:10231055-10235291 GCF_000699145.1 Aptenodytes forsteri | reverse complement strand
CCATGGCAGGGGGGGTTGGAACTAGATGATCTTTAAGGTCCCTTCCAACCCAAACCATTCTGTGATTCTAGTTACTAGGGAAACTAGCTAGGTTGCTGTCAACCTAAGGTGTTCTAGATGAGCCCAGGATAACTTGTGTACAAAACAATTCATATTATCATCTTCTCCTAATTCTACCCCCCTAGGACAAACTCCTGAATGGATGTACAGAACTTCATGAACTCTTTGAGATAAATATTTTTAAACTTCCTCTGCTGGAGGAGGAGGAGTTCCTAAATATTATAGTTGGCAAATTGCTATTCTTCTGACAGCAAGATTAGGTGTGAACTGCAAGTACCTCATTGCAATCAGTTTGAGAAGTTTTATTTTGTTCTTTTATGGATATGAAATTGGACACAGAATGTATATATCCATTTTAAACGGAAGCGTTAAGAAAATTGTGGGAGTCTATGGTCACAGTTAAAAGAAAAAGCAATCCACCTAAACGAATAATTTAAATGTTGCTTTTGGCTGTGAGGCGTGTTAGGCTTGGCTTATACCTGGGATTTCTAGCAGCTGAGTATTTATTTTGAAGTATGATGATGGCTTATATCAACATCACTCTTAGCTTGTATTCAGTTGTGTGACAGTATGCAGTACCTTTTACAGAGAGGCTTGTGTTTTTGTACATAAAATGTTTTAAGTGTACTCATAGTAATGTAGTTTCATCCATGCTAGGGAAGTTGCACTGCTTTTCATGAGAGTGGTAGAGCTAGATACACCACATCAGGATGTTAACAAGGCTTTTATTCCAGGCTATTTGATTTTCAGAGTTTTTGTTTCAGGACCAACTATGTGACCCTGTGTTACATTCAAGCGTTTGGTGACCCTCTCATGTGATGAGAGAAGAGATTGATGAAACTGCCAGAAAACTGTTTGTCATGTCCTCGGGTTGACAACCTGTGCACCAGGTGCTTCTCTCAGTGTTGGTAGGAGCCATTTTCTTAAAAGCCCCATTTGCTGTTGGGAGAAGGCCTGCTAGAACACTTAAAGAAGTGGCTGAAACCCTCTTGTTACTTTACTGGTTATATTTGAGAGGTCATTGAGGTAGTGGAAGAATGGAAAGTATCAAACATAATGCCTGCTTTTTAAAAAAGGGGAGGCGAGGAGAAGTGTTGTGGAATTGTAGATCCATCAAGCTTCACTTCAGTTCCTGGAAAAATCTGAAAGAAATAATAGCACAGTGTGCAAGCAGCTGGGACATAACACAGAGATGAGTAACAGCCAAAGTGACTTTGAGAACAAACAGCATCCAACCAGTCACGTTTCCTTCTGCAACCGCAGTAAGAGAAATGATAACAATAATAATAATGTCCTGCATCATGTAGGTTGGCTTTTGACTCTGTCTCATACAACAATCTCAGAAGCAAACGGCATCTAGAGGGTGTTTTCCCAATATGGGGTCAAGCAGGAGAGACAAAAATTATTGTATATCCTAGTGCAGTTGTAAAGGATTCACTGTCAAATGAAAGAATGCATTGAGTGAGGTTTTTTTTTTTCTGGGTCTGCTTCTATTCAGTGTTTAGCAGAAGAGATATACCTATCAAATGTGTAGATGACAAAACCCCAGGAAGAACTGTAAGCCCATCAGTACTAGTGGTGATACAGCAAGCCTCTCCTTGAACCTGAGCTGTCGCAGGAATGAATGTTTCCTCTGGCTTCTATCTGTAAGGTTAGAAATAAAATCCTAACTGGTTGTAGTCACTGATGAGTATCTGTTGATCTTGTCCCAGGAGAGGAGTAGAGATTTGAAGCCGAGGTTAGCCAGACCTGCTTTCTGTTGGGAACTGAGGTGACCTGGAAGTTACAGAGCTCTTCGGTCACCCCGTTCCTTCCCCATGTCACCCCACCAGGCTAGTGTCTGGCTGACGCAGCTGACATCCCATCTCATAAGAGAGGGCACATCAAACAAGCCACCCCAGTAGACACAGAAATACAGTTGTAATAAACACTTCAGGCACAGATTTGGTCCTTAACTTTTGATTTTTTTTAAAGTTCCAAGTTGTTTGGCTTTGTTACATTGGAACAGGCTGCCCAGGAAGTGGTTGAGTCACCATCCCTGGACGTATTCTGACATAGTCAGAACAATGTCTAGAATTTACACATGCAAAATAGCATATGCCGATTTTATCTGAACAGAAAGCCCAGATTTGAAGTCTTCTGGCTTTAGAACAAGGTTGTATTTTTGCTTATGTTGTACAGCTGATTTCTTATAGTAACAGGTTATAACAGAACTAGGGCAATTTAGCTTGCTCAAGAGGTGATGACAACAAATGCAGCATCACTAGAAGATGCCAATTTCTAAATACTGGATAAACTGATATCCATGCTATAAGCTAAACATGCCATAGTGGGATGCGTATTCCTTTTATTAGCAGTCATTCAAAATACGCTACACTGAAGTAACTTTGCTGCTGGCAAATAATGCACCACTCAAACTTATTGCAATAAAAGCTTTATACCACATTGTTATTAATTTATCTCAAATTTTATTATCTTCAGGATGCTCTTCTTAATAACCCCTTTGAAATTGCGAAAGCTGGCTGAGAGCCAGCCATAGTGACACTGAAATTAAAAGAAAAGATCCCTGAAAGCTGAAACACAGAGCAATGCTCATCAAAAACTGAAGCAAAATGTCAGTGCATTTTAGATTTTGACATTTTAAGTAAGCCATGACCTTCTGTCTCTGAAAACTTCAATGGAATTGTTGGTTGGGAACAGGTTCCCCATTAAAACTTCAAGAGACATAGTCATTAAAACCTCTAGAGAAAAAATATCCAGCTCATTCAGCATAAGAACATCGCATTTGAAAATCTCTCATGCTTAAATAACATGATTTGGTGGGTCCCCCCACTACACTAGACTACGCACTGTTTTCTGAGGCGTATGCTTGTAACAGCTGAAGAACGATGCAGAGCCATAGAGAAAATAAATGCCTTCATGTGAACTAGGAGAGGACAGTAGTTATGAAGAAGTGGAGAGGCAGTCAACAAGGTGTGACAAAGTCTGTATTGCGCGTAGGTCCTAATGTAAGGCTGTTCTCTAGGCATTATCAAGATGAAACTTCAAGTGAGGGCATGCAACTTGACAACACGTAGCAGAGCTCACCACTAAACAAACAAATTGAAAGAAACTGCAAGTCAGAAGACTTAAGCCTTTCTTCCTCCTGCTGCTGTTCAGTTACAAAAACAACACAGAAGTCATAGGATCTCTCCAAGTCCCAGCTTCTTGCCAATGGAAGTTAGAGAAAAAGCATCTCAAGAATGTTTTTTTCTTTTGTGGGACAGAAACAACTCATGCTTGTACCAGTGATGCAAGGACAAGCAGCTTAACACAGCTTGTTGAGCACATGCAAGCAGAGTTACATGTGCTTGGGCAGAAACGCTAGTTCTTTCACTCTTATTTCAGGACATCTCTGCTGAGTTATGGTGAAGCACACAGGAGAAGAATATAACCGAGGGACAGAAAGAAAGAGAGACTGAGTTTTGTTAGGGAGCTCACCCGGGAGGCCAAAGGGAGAAATCCATCTGTCCTCCTCTTATGACTAAGAGCAGAGCATCACCACATGACTCATCTGAAACACTGTGATTCTCCATCAGCAGAGATCAGCACAGTCTTACAAAATAGGGGAAGCAGTGGATAAGGCTTGCAAGGCCGGTGGTGTCCAAGCATACAGAAGAGGGAAGGCTGTTTAGGTCATGCAGAATCTGGTCTCCCATTCACTGCTGTGTGGGGATGACTTTTTAAAACGTGAGGCTCAGGGAACTTCATCTATCTCGAGCTCAGTAACAGAATGATGTCTCACCCCAACTACAGTAATTTCTTTACTGAAAGAGTGGTTAAACATTGGAACAGGCTGCCCAGGGAAGTGGTTGAGTCACCATCCCTGGAAGTATTTAAAAGACGCGTAGATGAGGCGCTTAGGGACGTGGTTTAGTGGGCATGGTGGTGTTGGGTTGACGGTTGGACTTGATGATCTTAGAAGTCTTTTCCAACCTTAATGATTCCAACTCTCCATCATTTATCAGCAGTCCTGGTTAACAGGGGAGGTCCCGGACGACTGGAGGCTTGCCAATGTGACGCCCATCTACAAGAAGGGCCGGAAGGAGGATCCGGGGAACTACAGGCCTGTCAGCCTGACCTCGGTGCCGGGGAAGATTATGGAGCGGTTCATCTTGAGGGCGCTCACAAGGCATG
>NW_008794888.1:10209117-10229185 GCF_000699145.1 Aptenodytes forsteri | reverse complement strand
TGGACTCGATGATCTTAGAGGTCTTTTCCAACCTCAATGATTCTATGATTCTATGTTAAACAGTTGGAGTTTTCTTTTAGTCTACAGCTGGCCTGGACAGCATGCCTTAGTTAAAGTGATATAAGCATCATTGCATGGACTGTTGGAAGCAATTACCATTTACAGTCAGTGATAGTCACCCTTTCTGACAGTTTGATCCTTAAAGCCATAAATTCAGTAGGGATAGGAGAAACCAGTCAAATGCCATGTATTTCTTCACACCTTATATGACAAGCTAGAAATAGCTCTTTGATATGCTGACTTCGTATTTGTCAATTTTCTTCAGCATTTAGGGAAAGCTTGAACAACAAATATAGATGCGTAAATTAATTTTGTTCTAATTGCTTGCACTCTAATTAGCATATTTGAAACAAGATGCTGAGAGAAATGCGACACAACATGGATTTCTACGGCATTCTTAAAGGGTGCTCTTGGGATTCAGAGGACCACCTCACAGAGCTGGAGGTGATCTAAAGTGTAAAATGTTAATATGAGTAGTTCTGTGCTATTTTTGGCCTGGCTTCCAAAGAAAATTAGGCTCAAACAATCTTTTTCTCTTCCTTCCTTCCTCACCGTAACTTTCAAATCTGTTGATTATTTTCAACCAAATATGACAAACATACAGTAGCAATTTCAGATAAAGTCTCATGAACTTAGGCAGGCGGAGGATAAGACACCCCATGCATTAGTGCCCATTCAGGCAGATGGTACACTGGAAGATTGACCTCTGCCATTTTTGGAGAGTCCTCAGAGAAGAAAGAGGTGTTATAAATATCCCAATTGTAAAAAAAGCTTGAATCAACAACTTCATTAAATCTCAGAGAACCAAACCGTAAATCTATAGGAAACCACGTTTACTTCCCCTGTTCATGGAACTGCTGGTTAATTTCTATAGAGAGCTGGTGTGTACTGAGGCTCCCCTTTCAGTGTTTGCAGGGCTGGTACCTGAGGACCAGAAACTGGAACAGCTCTGCCAGTGCGACCAAGCTCCTGGCAGGCGGTTTCCGGGCTCTAGAGGATTTGCATAGAACCAGTGTCTGAAACATGTTTATCACCTGGCATTGCTCCTCTTCAGCCATACAGAAGAAAAGAGCAGGAAGTGCAAACTCCATCTGCGATGCTGATCTGTGCTTTTAGTTGTTTTTAACCGGAATCCCGTGTGCTGCCATCAATGAAGAATGCTTAAGCAGTAGTTGTATTTGTCAATAGTTTTAACCATGCTTTGGTTGTTTCTCTTGAATTTAGTGGTGAAAATTCAGCAGGTCAGGAGCAGCTCAACTCCTGTGTTAAAAATTACATGTAGGCTCATTTCTTTGTGTCTCATACGATGGCCAGTACAGTGACTCCATAAACTGTGAGTAGGCTCCCAGTCCTGCTGTTAGCTCGGAGTGGTGTCCCTAGAGACATTGTCTGTTAATAATGTCTGTGTTTTAGTAATAAAATTACCTTTGAAGAAGCTACTATGAAGATATTGGAGGGATTTCTGTGTGGATCACTTTGTCCCCCAGTGCTTGTATCTGTCGGTTTTTTTGTCCAGACTGTAAAAATTTGAGGACAAGCTGCTGTAGGTAATTTACAGGTATTTTTCTGAGCCCTTAACGTACAATGCTATGCTGTTGTGTTAAAATTGTTCCCATTTCTTCTTTGTGTAAAAGGGGAAAGCGGTATTCCTTTTGTCCTATAGCTTTGTCTGCACCTCGAAAGTGAGTTATATTGGAAACATGTGTAATACATTTAATTAGGACATTGCTAATCAGTACTGAGTGCCAGTGTAGACTGTTTCAGCTTGGCAGAAGTAGTCTACAGCTGGTAGCAGTTAAACCTGATCTAAAGTACCTTTGCTATTTCTGTTAGGTTGACCATCACTGAGCTTAACATGGCTCTCTGTCTAGCCTAGGGACAGCCAGCAGCTGCTAACAAAGCTGAGAACTTTGGCTCTACGTTCACTGAGGTCAAACTCTGGTGCAGGTCACATCTTGGAGCACAAGTCTGTTAGGTTTTCTGTGCTGAGGGTCTCTGTCCCAAAACCCATGAAGCTTTCCTGCTTGAGCTGAAAGATTTGGTTTGCCAGGTTTTACCTCTGGAACAGGCACCGCTAGACGGGGGCAGAAGAGTGCAGTGGGTGTGCAATGTCTCTTTTTTTTCCCCTGTTGGCCAACCCAAGGAACTTTTACAATTTATTTTGCTTGTGCACCATAATCACAAGCTGCCTTCCCTTCTCGCAGAGAAAGGCTGGGGTGAACTATGCAAAGGAGAAAAGGAACAAGCATTAGGATGCCTTGACTGTCTTTACTTCATGCAATTTTAGGTGGTTGAATGTGTTGCAATTACCTAGAAAGAAATAAGCTTTCAACTTTGCCATCTGTAGTTGTTCAGACTAGATTTGCTGCAGCTGAAAGTTTCTTTTCCTCTGATGGCTGCTTGTGGGTTTAGACAACTTTTTAGCAGATAACAATTCACGCTGAAGACTGATGGTAATAATGAAACTAAATTGCTCATAGCGAGGTCCTAAAAGCTGTGGACCATGACTTTAAGTGATAGAGGGAGAAAGTAGAGCATTGGTGAAGTGTGGGGAAGAACTTACTAGGATGGTGACTGAACCAGAGGTGAGTTTAAAACAAACCTGTATTTACATATGAAGAAGATGGTGACTGAGTGAGATAGAGAAGAAAATTAATTTTATCCCTATTTCCCCAAAATTTTGCTATATTGCTTCCCTAGCTATTTAAATTAGGAATTTGGGGTATGTTTCATTTGAACAAAACCAGGTATTTGGGGGGGCTGGAATATGTAATTCTCTTTTAATCCTGGGCGTGGTGTATTTGTGCACCTGCTTGGTAATACAAACTGAGAGGATGCATATTGCAAAATTTAAGCTCTGTTTATGAAGTAGGGAAAAACAGATGCCACTTTCTGGGGACAAGCAGGAAGATGAGCTAGCATTGTTCCTATTAATCTACAAAGAGATCTTTCCTATGTATTAAAGCAGCAAAAATGGGTAACTCATACTGATGCTGTCTTAATGATGCTGCCTTGGCACTCAGACTTTTTCATGCTTCCAGTCAGTGGCAGAGCTGGAAGTAGTCCATAATTTCTGAATTCAGTTGTGTATTGCAGCTATTAATGGCTGCTAGCTCCCCTTATTAAGATTTCTAAAGTATGTTGTGTTAGTGGAGTCTGGATAAAGCATCCCTGAGTTCTAGCCACACCAGTTAAGCTAAAGCTTTTACATATTTACTTTAACATGTTTTCCTGAATGTCTCTTTCTTCACCTCAGATCACCAAGACTCCCTTTTTTTCATGAGGATTCAGGCTACTCAGAGAGGGTGCAAGGTGACTCTGTTAGACAAGCAGCAAGGCTTTAATAGAGGATGAGCCTGTGTTTCCCACTACCGTCAGCAAGGCATTCAGATCTTTCACACATGGACAAAGTTTCCATCTCCTAGAATTTTACTTTGGAAACGAATTTAGTCAACAAATGCTGCTTCTTTCAGGATGCTGGATTCCCACTTGTTTTTTTCTGGATAGGGAACCAGGACCTTCTTACAGGGATCCCTTAAACAGCTTTGATAGAAATAAGAATTGAGCCTTCATGTTTGAGTGGTGATCATTAAGGTTCAGCTCCATATAAAACCTTCCTGAAGCAGAAGCTTTTTTCCTTTAGCAGGAGCTGGTTTTCAAGCTGGAGTGTAAGTCCCACCTGGTGGAAAGGGATATTTCTGGATTGATAACTCATTGCCAGGGTTGAATTTCTTTAGATGGGGTCAGTGAGACCTCTGTCTTTAAGGCACAGATGTGCTTTGCTTTTGAGGGTTCAGTTACTGGGAAATTCATTATTTCTCCCTATCTTGCATCCAGAATTAAATAATATGAAGGTGGAAACAAGGTAGCTGAAAACACCTTATTGAGGACCTATATCCTCTCACCTATCAGGGCAAGAACAACTGGTAAATAGCACCTTGCTAAATAGTGCTGAATCTGACTAAATCTTATCCAAGGCATTTTGACTTGCAAAACAGAGGCTGTTGAAGAATGCATGAGTTAGGCAAGCTGGAAAAAAAAACAACCTTCACTTTTGAAATAGATCTGATCATAAGATTTAATTAGGGCAGTTCATTTCTTTGGCTTTCTTAATTTCAGTGTATGATCGGATTTTATTTCCTAATAATCTGTCATTTTGTAAGGGTGAGGAATGCAGTAAATGGAACCTCTGAGCTGCCAGCATGGACAGACAGAGGCCCTTTTCCCATGCTATGGTGTGGTGAGATGGCTCTTACATGCATGGGTACTTACACTTTCCTTTGAAATCCAGAAAAAGCACCTTGCTGCAAGGTCAATGAAAGCGTAAGTCATGAATGTTGTTATCCCTAAGTGCACCCAGCTTTTCCATTTGTTTTTAACTTCGATGGTAGCTTCAGCAAACTCTGCCTATATAATGACTCTTGTTGTATAAGCAGACGAAGGACGTGTCTGGCACTCATATGGAGAATTAGTGGCAGTCCTCAAGTTATAAACCACCCAACTATATATTGGGTTTGATTCTTTGTTCTGTTGCAGACTGAAGTGTCAGTGTATTTTGTGCTCGCTTTGTTTAAAATCATAGAATTAGATTTATAATGCAAGACTTCAGCTAAAGACCCTTCCTCACTGTTTTGTGGATTATCAGTTATTACGCTTTTTTTTAGGAATTCCTTGCTGTACCTTCAGAATTAAGGGTTCCACTGAATGCTTCAAATGAGGACAGAACGATTTCCACCAGCCGGCTAAGCAGTGCTCTTTTTCCAAGGTCCCTTCTAATATCTTCCTGATAACAGCACTTTCTCTCCCTTTGTGAGGAAAAGGTCACAGTGGTGGAAACGGTGTGTGTTTGTTCTCTTGTTTCTAAGCTGTGCTATTCTTTCCTTGCTGCTGTTGCTTCTGACAAGATGGTTGCCAAGTCACTTTGTCATCACTCCTGCATCTTGACAGAACACAGGAGCTGTCCCAGATAACAGGAGAACACATCCTTCCAGCAAAACCTGAGTGACTTTATCCAATTCCGGATTTAAACAGACCTGACATGTTCTGGCCCGGTTTACAAACAGGATACTTCAACAGGACTCTGCCACAGAAATAGCTATGCTTCCCTTGCTAGAAAACAAATGTTTCATTTTGGAAAAAACAGAGCTCAATGCTGATGGCATAATCGGTAATGAATCTTTGTAATGAGCCCATGCTGTTTATCACTATCTTAAGCCTCTGATACTCCATTGTGCTGCATGTTGAAAGACAACATACTAAACAGAAACTGTCTGCTGGGGCTAGTAGACTAAATTCAGTCAAAATAATTTTGCATTGCATTATGTGTATAGTTGCTCTAATTGCGGGAGGAGAAGGAAGAACAATGAGTGAATCTAACAAACTACTGCCATCATTATCTTCTGTCCACAACCCTGTGCTACAGCCAATTACATTAATGCAAATGGTAAGAGCCTCCTTTCATGCTCTTATCAGTCTGCCTGCAGTTCCTATGCCCTGATGACTCCCAGCAGTCCATTGAAAGGTACGCTGCATGTGTAGCTTATCATTTGGTGAAGTCATGATATCCGCAGTTTCCTTCCTTTGTGCACATACACTACTAAAATATATCCATTTTACTTACATGTGGATTCTGGGATTTGCTTGTTTGGCTTTTGGTAACTTACTGCTCAGTGAAAATGGCATTTCATAAACTTCCCTGTGTATCTCAACCGGGACAACACAACTGAGATGCTGTTTCCATGCTAAACAGCCACGCAGCACTACTGATGCTCTACCAGATGCTCTAGGCGATTTTATGCTTTCTTAGTCTCTCAGCCACGCTGCCTCCTTATGTACAGGTGCCAGTCTCAGAGCTATAAGGTGCTTTTAATGACACGCTTGGTCTTAGAGATTCCTTTTACTGGGCAACTGTGGCAAGATGCGGTGCAAATCATCAATACGGCTTATGTGGTGCAAATCATCAGTCATAAGGCTTGCACCAAGCCTTATTTGTCCCTTTGCTTCTGCTACTACAAACAAGGGAGCAGCTGTCTCTGAGGTAAGACAGGTGTGCTAAAAAGTCTGAAGAAAATCTAGGTTGTTTTTTACAGACCAAATCCTCTTTTTAAAATCAGAATATTTGAGACAACCATTTTGTTGTTAAGCACAACTCTTTCTCTCAAAAGCTTGTCAAAATTCAACATCCAGTTGACTCAGGTTTCTAAAATTGTTTCAGAAGGTTTTAGAGAGATTATCAAATAAGAAGATTTGCGCTGGCAAAATGATGAGACAAATATAAATTGAAGCAGGGGAGAGAGGAGAAAATAGTATTCAGTAATGCTTTTGGAGTGTTTTTTTATCTTGGCATCTCATTAAAGCAATGTAAAGATCCATAGCACTACAGAAGAGTGGAGAGAGCTGCCTTTAAAAGATGAAGACTCATCACATGCTAGTTTATTACCATCATTCATCAGAATTGCATGCTTCAGTCCTGATTTTTCAACAGCCTGTGCTATTGCAATAACCACATCCCTAGAGAGGAGAGCTGGGTGAACTTGAATGTAGTTTCAGGCACTTCAGATGTTTTATGTTTCTAGGAATGAGACCTCGCACCTAGCTCTCCTGCTTCCATGAGAGTGTTTTAACCGTGGGGCTGTGGTGTCATGTTCTCCTTCTGCTCCCATGGTGTTTGCTTTCCAACTGCACTTAGGGAGTGCCTTCGTCCAGATCAGCCTGATAGTGCAGGGAGGTGGGTACAATACATTTAAATATTCTTTAACTGAGTAGGGCATCTTTCATTTTCCTGGCTGAATACTCTACACTGTTAATTAATGCTGAGCAGGGACAGCACGACCTCCTCCTCACTCGACACACATGCCAAAAAAAACTTGAGGGTGAACCCTGCTCAGTCAGGCATCTCTTTGGCAAGGGCGTCATGTTCTGTGTCCAGCTACATGAAGACATCCAGTGCTCAGCCCTCATTCCAACACCTGTATGCTAGGGAGAAATGGGGACTTAGAGACATTCATGTACAAAACACCTCCTGTTAGTGGGATGTAGGTGAATCCCTGTTACGGCATGAGGGTCTGGAGTGCCATCTTTCTGAGATACCCGATTCCTCTAAGTGACTGTGCCAGGAGCCTGAACATCTGGTTCTGTTCTCCACGTTGCCTGAGTTGGGGCTAAGGACTTATCAAACATGCTGGTCTCCTTTAATGTCAAAGAGGACAGATAAAGGAAATCCTAGCTAGTGATTACTTACTTCACTTCACTGCTTCATGATGACAGAGACCCCCTGAGGGAATTGGAAGTGATCTGAAATAATTTAATGGTCAACGTTAGGTGGGGAGGATCAGAAGTGGCAGAGGCTGACATGGCATTTTGGGAAGTTTGGGCTTCCAGGTATGAGTTTGCACGTAAGCGAGAGCAGGTGGGCTCTGAGCACTCCAGAGCAGACTGGCAGTATGCAGCCTGAATGGAGGTTTTGTCGGTTCTCCCCATCTGAATGTTTTAGCACCTTGGCTTGTTTGCATCCGTGCTTGGGGGAAAACCTGCTCCATTGCAGAGCTCAGAGTCCTCTCTAGCAGTGTTGTGGGTGGTGTGAGCTAGTGAGTAAGTGTCACCATAGAAAGAAGATGCCTTCCTGTTAGATGACATGGAAATTCAGGCTTAGTGTTTCAGGACGGGCTCCAGCTAGGGACCTGTTGTTTGCCTTAAAATCACCCTGGGGAAGAGGAGGTTACATTTGTTACGATAAACGCACTTTAGAATCAGCACTTGTTTGTCTTCTATATTCAGATGTTCTAAGTGGACAACTGTCCTCCTCCTCTCCTAGACTATCCTTACTCCGAGTTATCAGTTCTCGGTGGCTGCAATGAAGAGATTAGCCTTGGCTTACAGATGACTTCTCTGTTACCAGATGAGTTGGAGGATTGCTCTTAAAAACTGTGTTTTGCTGGGCAAAGAAATGAGGTTTGTGCAGGTCTTTGTTTTGTCTGACTAGGTGAAAACTTACTGACTTACTGACTGAAAAAGCTACACAGTTCCTTGGTAAAATTATAGAATAAATTAGGAATAGCCTAAGGTCTGTGCATTTTGACAATATGGCTGGCTGAGAAAAAGCTTAATCTCTAGCGAGAGTTGGGCGAATGTGTGAATTACAATTTCTATTGGAAAATAAGGCCCTGTGTAGTTAATTGGCAGTGCTTATGTGTCAGAATGGTGTCCTTTAACTTTCCAAGGGGAATATTGAGACAGTATCTTGGATAACTATTGATTGGTGGGTAGGTACAATACATCTCTCTCTAGAGTACAGCATAATCTCTACTGAGAAGGAATCTGAAATTACAAAAAAAACCCAACAAGAAACATTTGTTTTGACCAATGACCGGAAGATTGGTCGTCTCCTGTCCATGAAGTCCTTAATAAAGAGGTAGGAGTACTTCTGGAAATGCGATGGCAGACTTGACTGTAGGGAGGCATCACAATGTTTTGCAGTGGAAAATGTTACGCTTGCAACTCAATGGTGTTTGGTGAAGCTTGGAAGATAGAAGGATGATGTGGCATTGCCTAGTAGCCGGCTGAATGGAAGTCACGATTTCTCTCCTAGCATTGCCAAAGAGCAGCCTTTTTTTTCACGTGCTGGGAACTGTGTGTTGAGAGCCAATACTGCAAGATCCTCTTTCAGAGGATTTTGCAACCTTGTTAGAGCACTGAAGGGCTGTTGTTCTTGGACAAGATTTTCTTTGCAACAAAGCAATTCCACGCAAGCTGAAGGTGTTTTATCTGTCTAGTGGCAGATCCCAGAGTCTGCTCTCTGGTAGCGTAAAGAAGCCACCAGCAAAGCTGCCTTGTGTTGGGCCCCAGGGAAATGAGCAGTAGATAGTGGTCTCTGTCCTGAGCAGATGAGCAGGTAAGTGGTAGATCTGGAAAAGGCAGTTGCTAAGCTGGTAAGTAACTTGACTAGAAGTAGACCGAGGGTCTTTTAAATACTTTCTGTCTTCTGCTATTCATTTCACCTAATGGACTTTTCTTTTAGCTCATGTACAAGGTGCTTGAGCCTTTGGTGTTTAGCTTATCTACCTGGTGAAGTTACTATCTTTCTGCATGTGGGTAATTTAGATGGCTTCTTGTAGGTGCTGAAGAACAGAAATTAAGTTATTCTGCAAAGCTGCCTCCCTAATAGTAGGTTATTTGTATTGGATGACTCAGAGCTTTACATGGCACTAAGAGCAAGTGACTTAGGAGGGGCTTGGAAAGTAATTCCTTTCTTCTGGGTTAGAATGTGTCCGGCTCACTTAAAATGATTCTGGTTCATCTTGACATTAAAAGAGGTGTCACTCTACGGAGAAGAGAGCGGATGTTTGGAAATGCAAAGGCATTTGAGCTTTTCCTGTTCTTTCATAGCTCTGAGAACTGTACATGTAGGCAAATGGCAACACTTGGCTTAAATACACAGATCTCCATATATTTTCTTTTTACCCTCTCCTTTTGTGTACTATGCATTGTTTATAGATGGTGACCACATCAGTGAGGAGCAAGCTGTATGACTTCTGCGCAGGAGATATAATAATAAAAAAAATCTAGACCATCCAGTTAGACATCATTAATTTGGCTCTTTAGCAGCACTTCAGTGTTGGGGTATCTCTATGCTAACAGTGTGTTCAAAATCTAGTGACATCTGCTCTCCCTCCTTTCTCCCCTCCCCGTTGCACTGCCATAAAGCAATACAACGTGAAAAAGGGATCAGTGCAATTATTACAGATTTCTGCTTGAGACAGTGAAGGGCAAATACTTTCTGCTGCTTGAGGTTTCTCTGTCACCTTATGTTCTGAAACAGAACTGGCACTAGACTGAGTGTTCATTTTGTAATGTGTTGGGTTTAGCCTTGTTTCCATAGGAAACAAGCATACAAGATGAAGCTGGTTCTGCATATATTTTCCTTCCTTCTTTTTTTCCCCTCCCTTTTTTACCCATTGGCCAATCATGGCTAAATTTTACAGACCGGTAGAAGTCTCAAGGGTGACTGTGTTACTACAGATGAGCTTCTTCCTATGGATACTAGGGAATCTGCCGAGGGGAGAGCCCTGCGACACGGTCCCAGCTGTGGGAAGAGCTTTGCTCAAAGCTTGTGCTGTGAGACGTCATGGAGCCTGAGATGCAGATTGGCAGGAAACCACTTCCTTAATTCCAGTACTCGGGGAATTACATGTTTTATATCGATAGGCAGCAATATCTGTGTTCGTAGCTGAGCCTCACATTAGGATTACATTTATATGCAGTACTCTATAGGGTGAGGATCTCCTGTTGGAGACTAGACTGGAAGCCACTGTTAACCCCAAGGCTGGGGTCTCAGAAGGGCCTCCTGGGTCTGTTTGTGCTGTCTGTGTCTCATTCAAACAAACAAATAAATAAATCAATCCTCCTTCAGTTGTTCTTACTGTTGACAATCTCTAATACTTGTTATGACATCTTTATTCTTTGGAAACAAGACATACAGCTGAACAATTTTGCAAAGCAGAAGCAATCCTAGTTATATTCCTGGGCTTTACAGTCTCATCTCCATGATGCATAGTCTCCAAGTGATGTTTTTTGGTCTGTTTCTCCCCCACCTCTCTTTTGGTATTTTAAATAATTCCTGTGATAGTGAGGTTTTCAGCCAGCCTCACTGCCTTCAAGTGTGAGGCATTTGCCTGAAAAAGCAAACCTTGCAGTGAAAGTAGAAAAAAGCTGTGGGATATTTGCTCCATTTTTTCCCTCTAGTCTCTATCTACCGAATTATAAGTACTTGGAGAGATGTTTTCACTGTACTGTGCTTCAGGCCTAAAATGCTATGTAAAACTAAGACTTTGTGAGGAAAAAGCTGGTTTCAGTTACAGTGTCTGGTGAGGTTTCCATTTTAACAGTGTTGGTAGCTCACTGGGATGCTGGCGTGAGCAGATCTGTAAGCCAGTGTTTAGTGTCTACCAAATACAATATATTTGGGGCTTTAATTAAAGATGCTGCTCATATTTACTATGACCCAACTTTATTTCTTTAGCCTTCCTTCCTTGTGTTTGTTTCACTGTCATCACTGTGACACCTGAAAATCGTACAGATCTAAGCCCATCCTAGGGTGGATCACAGATGGCCTGGAAGAGTCTTCCCTTCTGGACTGGTAAGGAGAAAGCAGCATCTTCCTTCAGTTCATGAAATCCCAGCTCTCCTCTTAGCTTTATTTTGATCTCCGCTTACAGTTGCTTCATCCTCACTCCCAGTCCGTGTTGATCAAATCCATTTTCAGCTGTTTTTCCATCCTGACCACAGTTTCCCTATGTACTAGTTACGTGACCCATACAGCTGCCTCAGGATGCCCTGGCTGTAGTGGGATTAAACAGCCTCTGTAAGAACGTAAGCCTCTGTAATAGGAACATGAATTTTGAAAGACAAAATTGGGATATCAGAATTGTCTTAAATTTGAGGCTAGCAAAAGTCTGGTATGTATTGGGATTGTTCAGCAGGGAGATTCTTCATAGCCTGTTGCGCTGTTGCTAAAACACACCCTTAATTTTTACCTTTCCCATCAAGAGAAGGAAGGTGAAGGAAAGCACTCAGAATATCAGTGACAATTGGTTAAGTGCTTTGTTTCTGGTGGTTTATCTCCACCCCGCCCCCGTTCATAACTGTACTGAAGACAGGCAAACTTTCTCAATCATAGAATCATAGAGTCATTAAGGTTGGAAAAGACTTCTAAGATCATCAAGTCCAACCGTCAACCCAACACCACCATGCCCACAAACCACGAAGATGAACCGCTCCATAATCTTCCCCGGCACCGAGGTCAGGCTGACAGGCCTGTAGTTCCCCGGATCCTCCTTCCGGCCCTTCTTGTAGATGGGCGTCACATTGGCAAGCCTCCAGTCGTCCGGGACCTCCCCTGTTAACCAGGACTGCTGATAAATGATGGAGAGTTGGAATCATTAAGGTTGGAAAAGACTTCTAAGATCATCAAGTCCAACCGTCAACCCAACACCACCATGCCCACTAAACCACGTCCCTAAGCGCCTCATCTACGCGTCTTTTAAATACTTCCAGGGATGGTGACTCAACCACTTCCCTGGGCAGCCTGTTCCAATGTTTAACCACTCTTTCAGTAAAGAAATTACTGTAGTTGGGGTGAGACATCATTCTGTTACTGAGCTCGAGATAGATGAAGTTCCCTGAGCCTCACGTTTTAAAAAGTCATCCCCACACAGCAGTGAATGGGAGACCAGATTCTGCATGACCTAAACAGCCTTCCCTCTTCTGTATGCTTGGACACCACCGGCCTTGCAAGCCTTATCCACTGCTTCCCCTATTTTGTAAGACTGTGCTGATCTCTGCTGATGGAGAATCACAGTGTTTCAGATGAGTCATGTGGTGATGCTCTGCTCTTAGTCATAAGAGGAGGACAGATGGATTTCTCCCTTTGGCCTCCCGGGTGAGCTCCCTAACAAAACTCAGTCTCTCTTTCTTTCTGTCCCTCGGTTATATTCTTCTCCTGTGTGCTTCACCATAACTCAGCAGAGATGTCCTGAAATAAGAGTGAAAGAACTAGCGTTTCTGCCCAAGCACATGTAACTCTGCTTGCATGTGCTCAACAAGCTGTGTTAAGCTGCTTGTCCTTGCATCACTGGTACAAGCATGAGTTGTTTCTGTCCCACAAAAGAAAAAAACATTCTTGAGATGCTTTTTCTCTAACTTCCATTGGCAAGAAGCTGGGACTTGGAGAGATCCTATGACTTCTGTGTTGTTTTTGTAACTGAACAGCAGCAGGAGGAAGAAAGGCTTAAGTCTTCTGACTTGCAGTTTCTTTCAATTTGTTTGTTTAGTGGTGAGCTCTGCTACGTGTTGTCAAGTTGCATGCCCTCACTTGAAGTTTCATCTTGATAATGCCTAGAGAACAGCCTTACATTAGGACCTACGCGCAATACAGACTTTGTCACACCTTGTTGACTGCCTCTCCACTTCTTCATAACTACTGTCCTCTCCTAGTTCACATGAAGGCATTTATTTTCTCTATGGCTCTGCATCGTTCTTCAGCTGTTACAAGCATACGCCTCAGAAAACAGTGCGTAGTCTAGTGTAGTGGGGGGACCCACCAAATCATGTTATTTAAGCATGAGAGATTTTCAAATGCGATGTTCTTATGCTGAATGAGCTGGATATTTTTTCTCTAGAGGTTTTAATGACTATGTCTCTTGAAGTTTTAATGGGGAACCTGTTCCCAACCAACAATTCCATTGAAGTTTTCAGAGACAGAAGGTCATGGCTTACTTAAAATGTCAAAATCTAAAATGCACTGACATTTTGCTTCAGTTTTTGATGAGCATTGCTCTGTGTTTCAGCTTTCAGGGATCTTTTCTTTTAATTTCAGTGTCACTATGGCTGGCTCTCAGCCAGCTTTCGCAATTTCAAAGGGGTTATTAAGAAGAGCATCCTGAAGATAATAAAATTTGAGATAAATTAATAACAATGTGGTATAAAGCTTTTATTGCAATAAGTTTGAGTGGTGCATTATTTGCCAGCAGCAAAGTTACTTCAGTGTAGCGTATTTTGAATGACTGCTAATAAAAGGAATACGCATCCCACTATGGCATGTTTAGCTTATAGCATGGATATCAGTTTATCCAGTATTTAGAAATTGGCATCTTCTAGTGATGCTGCATTTGTTGTCATCACCTCTTGAGCAAGCTAAATTGCCCTAGTTCTGTTATAACCTGTTACTATAAGAAATCAGCTGTACAACATAAGCAAAAATACAACCTTGTTCTAAAGCCAGAAGACTTCAAATCTGGGCTTTCTGTTCAGATAAAATCAGCATATGCTATTTTGCATGTGTAAATTCTAGACATTGTTCTGACTACAGGATGTTGATAGTATAGAGGCTATAGCCTTCACCTTCAAAAACATGAGACCTCTCCATTTGACCTTATACTCAGTTCTGTGGTCATGCTTAGTGAGTGATTGTGGAAAAGAAAAAAAATAAATTTTTTAATCTATAAAATGGGGAATGTCTAGAAACCCATATCACTTTGTATTGATACAATCAAATTGAGTGTTTATGGGTACTGCTGCGGGGAAAGAGAACTTTGTGTTGCTCTGGGGATGGCAGTGGAGGAGCAATAAGAGCTCTGTGTGAGAAGAACTGTGCGTCCAGTTCCACCACCTCACCTCATCTCAAGGCAGTATAGACAGGTTTCCCTGCATGTGCCAGAATCCAGCCTTGCTCAGCAGCCATCTCTTCCACAATGAAGGGAATGTGCCTGAGGATGGTAACAGCTTGTTTGCATACCCATGCAAAGTAACTTGGATTGATTTGGTTCATACTCCGAGCTGGGAAAGCCCTACAAAGATTAATTCATAGTTTCTCATGGTTATGTTCAGGCTTACAGATTTACCTCGTATGTGACATGTTGTGTGACTCCACCAACTAATTCTTGCTTTAAGCTGGGCCGTGTACTGATGAATTAAAGGATCTTCATGAAAAATATTCAGTCTTGATTAAAGTGGATCCTAAATGACAGTTAATTACTGTTGTCCTCTGTAAGCCATCACAATAAGGAATTACCTATGTGGTAAAAAGGTGCCTTTTGTTTCCAGCTTGAATATCTTGTTTCTCAAATTCTGATCACTGGAATGTTTCAATGGAAAACATTCTGATCATGTTCTGCCTTTATCTGCATGACTAAGAGCTCTGTGGCATCAGTTCTCTTTTCTGCATATGAATAATTGCCTCCCCATCTTGCTTTTGTTAAGCTGCGTAAATGAGTTTCTTATGATCTGTTCTCAAGATCAAATCATTCTAGTAACTTGTCCTTGAAACCATTTCAAATTTTCAGTCTTTTTTTGTGCAGGCTGGGCTTTAGAGTAGGATGGGTCCTTCTTGTAAAAGACATGCCAGGACTGTCCTTCCAGGATGCCAAGGCAGCCAGGGGCCACTGGGCCAGACACAAGACCTAGATTAAGCCCAAAATTTGCAGTTCACTGCATAATGCACACAGGACACTTGTCAGGGCTGAGATCGTCGGTGCAGAGGGGGGGAATACTACATTTCCAGGAAAGTTCGTATGCATTTTGTGGTGGTGTTTTTTTAAAAAAAATAAGTTTTATTGCATCTTCTGCACCGCACTTGGGGAAGATGTCACCTGCTTTATCAGTTCAGCATACAAATGGCCGTAATGTTATTGCTTCAGCTGACTGTGGGTTTCCAGACAGTACGTGTTTCTCATCATGATAAAAAGTTGATCATGTGAACTGTTGCAACTTGGAGAAGATGCTTGATTTGCTAAGCAGCATTAATCTCCACGTCCTTTTCATGCAAGGTTTTGATTCACAGATCAAAACCTTGCTTGCGACAGCTATTAAAAGGCACAATGCTGACCTTGGTGAATTTGTGGAACTGTTTTATGGTAAGTTTGTGTGTAGTTGTGAGCCCTATTTGAGAGGTGGAGAAAAATCCTTATGAAAAACCTACTTGTCCATAGGCCAGTAGGTTTATTGTGGAATAAAAAGCAGTTTAATGTTGGTCTCTAGTGCACTGTCACAATTATACAGCTTGGAAAACCTGTGTTAGATTTTTTTCTTTTCTATTTCTCCCCCGTCCCCCTCCTTTCCCCGCTCATTGCTGGCAGGTGGTCATTTGCCCTATGGTCTTTATCAAGTATGGAAATGTGTGGGTGACTTAATTTCCAAATGGATTCAGAAGAGAGCTTCCACCCCCTCAGAAATGACAGTCAAATGGTTTTATTAGCCTTTGAGTTGCATGAACTTGCAACCCCTAGTGGCTTAGAGAATTGCTCTTTGAAACAAAAAGAAAGGCATTAGGATGTTTGGCTAAGTGATTTGAGCAATTGAAGGTGTTTTTGTGCTTCTCCTCCCCCGCTCTGTCCTCTCCCTAAATAAAGGAGCTACTTATTCCACAACTATATTCTAGGCTTTTAAAAATCTCTGTGGGGTAATAAGAGCTAGTGCTGCCTTTTATGTGTGAAAATAACACAGCAAACAATTGATTCTAAATTAAAGTTTGGAAGAATGAGTCAAATCCCTGTAGAAAAATAACGTGGCTGAAAATGCTTCTTTTGTAACAAGGTGATGTCAGAATTCAGAGTTCTGAGTCAACAAAAAAGTGCCAGACAAATGTGCAGCTTTACTGCTTTCTTGCCCTGATTTCACTGGAGATGCATTTTTAAAAGCAAAATATCACCTCCTTCCCTGATGCCTATATTTCTCCTGAACTAAGTTTATATTCCATTCCAAGCAACCTGCCAGGCCAGCTAATGGGAATTAATTTCCTAAAGTGCTAACATAATTTTTAAAGATGGTAATGTTCAGGGAGAGGCAGAATCTTTGACAACTCTTGTAACTCTGCTTCTTATTCTGAGAACTAGGAGAAAGGTGTTTCGTGTCAGGACTAGATAAGTAGGATATTGAACAGATGGTAAATGGCAATGCATTTTTAACAGTTCTGCAAAGGAAGACTTAATCCTGGTTTTATGGGTGAGGGGAGACAGAGGCATGGACAAATGAAGCCCTGCAGCAAATCAAGGTTATGTCTGAGATCCCAGATCTGTCCTGTGCTGTTAGACTGTATGGCTTCTACTGCTTGAACACTTGTTTTTCCCAAAACCAAGTCTTTCTATGAATAGGTTAATCTTTCCCCTCCTGTCCATAGTGCTTTTTCTCTCTCCAGTTAAAACAGTTGCTTAGAAATTATTTCATTACAATGGTTGGTTTTCTGTGGTGGCAAAATACTGGGGAAAGCTCCTGGGCAGTTACAGAGATAAGTTCATGGGGGAGCTGAGCTACACAGCAGGGCGAGGCTGTGGCTCTATCAGTCTTGCGGAATTTCGCTAGATCTCCAGGCTTTCTCTATTTCACATTTCTGTATTCAGAAAGTGTCAGGATGAAAAATATGTTCCACTGGGAAGAAGAAAAATGAACTTTCTGGCACTGAAATAGCATGCCTTTTGCTGCAAAATCTCTCTGCTCTGAATTTAGAGATTGAAATAAATGTCTTCATAATTGGCAAATGAAAATCTGAACCCTTTCTTGCAACATTTTTTAGATGTAAAAATACTCCTTTTATGGTCATGCCTGTATTCATCTTCTAACAAAACATGGAAACCTTTCCAGATGTGAACTTACAGCCTTATCAGCTTTGACGAGGGTTGGTCAGCTCTCACCATCCGTTAAGTTCCCCACTTGACACTGTATTCTTGTAACGAAGGAAGAGAGAAGACAAGACACGGGGGATGTGACTGCCCCGTTGGAGCCACGGTTGGCACACAGGTATGTGAGGAGGCCAGACAACACCTGCAAGTCGGCCAGTAGGAATGGAGAATTCAACTAAAATCCCTCCTAGGAGAGAGCTGCTGGCCCTCACTGGCAGGTCACTGCACTGTCCCTGTGCTACACTGCATGCCTACTTACAGGTCTTTGGACTGCCAAACAGGGAAAGGGGCAGTAGCTATGGCTCTGCTGTCATCTGCTCCCTATCTGCCAACTCAGACTCTCCTGAGGCCCCGACATGCGTAGACTGCCATTCTCTGCCTCCAGCCTGTACCTTGTGAGATGGAGATGGGAGACAGGATGATGGACAGGCTGCTTTCCTACCTGCTGCTGGCCCATGGGCTCACCTCTGCCAGGGCAGATACAATCTGGCATTTCTTTGTTCTCATTTGCATTAGGTGGGTCTTCTGGCTGGCATGGGAAGTCACAAAATCCACATGGTTAAAGCTGATGAGGAAGCATTGCATCTCTTAAGGAGGGGAGCCAGCCCCAGCTGGGTGAAGAACTGTTTCTTGACCAGGGACACCTACCAAGACAGAGACAGGTTAGCCGAAGGAAAGCAGCGAGTCAGGCTCGTGAGGCGTTGAAGACAAGTAATACCTTTCTTTTTGTGATGCTTTTCTAAAGCACTTCATTCCAGGTTGGCTGTGGTCGCCTCAGAGCAAGGCAAAGGATATGCACAATACTGTGTATTGTTTCATGCCTTAGTATTTTATGATATTGTACAAATCAATGCCAGTCCTTGCATCCTGACTGCACACAAAATACATCCAGTCATGGTAGTATACAGATAGTTGCTGATGCATTTCTCCCCGATACTTTATGCTGTTCCCTCAGACGAAAATGTGACACTGAAGAAGGGGGCTGTATGTACATACAGCTGTATGGGAGAAAGCAGGTGGAGGATTGGACCTTAAAAGAGGCTTACAGAGGTGTCAGGGACACTATAATGCCCTTGTGTCAATTTAGTAAAGTATTTGCTTTTCCAAAGTTCAGGGAGCTGAAACGAAAACAAATTGTATGAAAGGAGTAGGCTGTGTCCTGACGAATAGTAAAACTGCTCTTCTACCTCATAGCTTGCAATTGCTAACTAGAAAAGTTATTCCAAATCACAATGGGAAGGACAGTAATAAAGTTAAAATTATTAGCCATGTTTGTGCAACACGTAGTGCTGCTTTGTGATTATATTTTGTGTGCATTTCTCTCAAGTGACGGTAGGACTTAAATTATACAAATAACTGGTATCTTAAGCTTTAAAGCATGTGCTGCTGGTAATTCTGCTTATCAGCAGAGGACAGTTATGCCTTGATTTATTACTTTAACTCAAGTTGTTTGGCAGCAATGCTGAAAGGTACTATACACACTTGCCAAGGCCCCCTAAATTATGAGTATCATAAAACAAATCTGTTCAGTTACTGAGATTTCCAAGTAATTGGAAAATGAAAAGGTCAAAATTATGGTATGAAAAACCATGAACATATTTTAATAGGTTTCATGTGCTTTGGTGAACAGGTCATCCTGATATTTACTCATAAGCCATAAAACAGGAGTGGTCCTGTTTGGGGAAATTCGCTGTAGTCATTTTGAGAGTAGCTGGTGTATCTCAGACTTTTTATACGTTAAAGCTTTAAAGATATCCAGTGGTGGTTATGGTACTGGGAACATATGTTTCACTGTAATTCCAAATATAGAGAAGGATGGGTAGGAAGAAAAACACCCTCTGTTATCAAAGAATATGGAATTACGTGTCTGATTCTATAGGTTTTGCCACAACATGTATATCTTGCTTAAGGCCTTCTATTTTGTCCCATCATGTGCTGTTCTTCTAAATTTTCTGCAGTGTGGCCTTACAAGGAGTAGCTTGTAAAGAAAGAATGCTCTAAGGTGCAGTTAGCTCCTATTGTTTCTCTTCAAAAGCTTAGAAGTACTGAGTGTTTTTGCAAGAAAGCCTAGATGGTACTGCGTTGGTTGTGATCGAAGGCTGTGAAATGGAATTTCTGGCGTACAGTAGAGGAGTTATTTCCACAGGATGAGTCTCAGTTGGGTGGAGAAGTACTGCAGACTTCCCTGTGCTGATCAGCAGCATATTCTGCTGGAGGTTTTACTTCTCAGGAAAGAGGTTTACAAGATCAAACCTTTAACTGCTGTGGCAGAGAGTGTGTCTGAGTGCTCCTCTTACCAATGACGTTGAAGTCATGAAGTCAAGTGGATTTGCTTGGAAGTGACTTAAGATTCAGTTACTATCGTACAGACCATCAACAGCCTCAAAATGCCAACAGTTCTGGTCGCTGAGCCAATACTGTAGATACTAAACCAAAAAATGGATATATTAAACTGTAGTTGTGAACCATTGGGAGTATGCATGCATGCAGCAGTACAGTGATACAGTTCGAATATGTGATGCAGAAAACTGTCAGATACAATCTGCAATGGTCTCTGGTTCATTCTGCAGCACTACAGGCTTGGGGAAGAGTGGCTGGAAAGCTGCCTGTCGGAAAAGGACCTGGGGTGAACATGAGCCGGCAGTGTGCCCAGGCGGCCAAGAAGGCCAATGGCATCCTGGCCTGTATCAGAAATAGTGTGGCCAGCAGGAGTAGGGAAGTGATCGTGCCCCTGTACTCGGCACTGGTGAGGCCGCACCTCGAATACTGTGTTCAGTTTTGGGCCCCTCACTACAAGAAGGACGTCGAGGTGCTGGAGCGTGTCCAGAGAAGGGCAACGA
>NW_008794888.1:10168314-10208358 GCF_000699145.1 Aptenodytes forsteri | reverse complement strand
GTTTAGTGGGCATGGTGGTGTTGGGTTGATGGTTGGACTCGATGATCTTAGAGGTCTTTTCCAACCTCAATGATTCTATGATTCTATGATTCTATGTTTTGTATGTTATTTTTCCATTGGTTTTCCTGTCTCCATCAGGTTTAGAGTTGTTGAAGGCTGTTTCTAGAGAGGTAAGGCAAAACGCACATTCTTTGTCATCTTTCTTTCAGCAAATGCACCGTCTTCCGTGCATGGTCATTCTTAGCTGGTAACTTCTTTTAGGAACAAAACCAGCCGGTAGGATGGAAGGGACTGAAGTGATGAAGAGCAGAAGGGAGTAATTTTTGATTGAAGCTGCTCTTTTACCTGGAGAATCAGATAACTAACTCCTACGACTGTACTTCAATGAAGCTTGAGGCATTGGGTTTTCTATTAATCTCTCCTACGTACAGCTGTAAGCTGAACGTGTGTGTATTCCAAGTGCTGATGGAGAATCTGAAAGGACTGAATAACTCCTGGGATCCTCCTCGGACCAGTTAATCACTGTGTGTAAACACATGCCAGTGTATAAAGTTGTATCGGGCTATTTTTATCAAAATGAGACAGGGAACTTGTTATCAGAAAGATCAGAACATTCAATGATTAAACTTTGGTAGGTGAAAATGCAAAGGAATGCACTATTCCACGACTCAGATTGTTTGTACTTAGTGGCCTTTATGTTGCTATGATAGAGATACATGCCTTGTATCTGCATGATAAGAGATAGAAATAGATATACATGTCTTGTTCCATTTAAATACATAAGATGTAAGATTCAGAAGATCAAGAATAAGTGTTCAGCTTTCTCTGCTGGTATTTCAATGTAAAATTCACCTCATCTAGAGAAATCTGAGAGTTACCTACTGATACAGAGAAAGTCTTATATTGGACTCCTCTGTCTTGCTTGACAATTTAATCAGTGCAGCAAGATTTTTTTAGACCCTGTTTTGTCTTAAGGTTTTTTTGCCAGTGTCTCACTGGGTTTATATCTGTCACTTTCTACCTGGGGAAACTGTCTCAAAAGCCATTTCTAACATCATGTTTACAAAGGCTCCTTTGGAGGCACAAGAATGTTGGCAGCAGGAAAACAAGCCAGAAACATGGCTGTATCTGGAAACGCACTAAACCTGAGAGTCTGCCAGAGCACAAGCCCACTGGATTTATTGCTTAAGAAAGGAGAATCCTGGACAGGAAC
Source organism: Aptenodytes forsteri (assembly GCF_000699145.1). NCBI lineage: Eukaryota > Metazoa > Chordata > Aves > Sphenisciformes > Spheniscidae > Aptenodytes > Aptenodytes forsteri. Next base: position 10,207,145 of record NW_008794888.1, on the reverse strand, counting down.
AAGCATTCAAGGAATGGACTGGCACGTCGTTGCAAGGGAAGGCACAAAGTCTCTTGGGTATAAATTCAGTAGATTTATGTTCTTAACTGCAGTGCTGGACTTGATGATTAAACTCTGTCCTCTTTTGCAATGCTATCCTTTGAAGACTTTGGATGGAAAAAAACTGTGTCCCTATGAACTTCCTTTCTTGCTGCCATTTTTTCATTAGGAGCCTCTCTTGTTTTTACCACTAAAGCAGCTAAGTGGATTTTTTTCTTGTTTACTTCCTTGTGTGGTATTTTCTATGCCCGTAGTTTTGGGAGCGTAGCTGAGCTAACTGAGCCTGTGTGGGTGATACAGAGCATCGAAGAATCCAATACAGAGATGTCATTTGTATAAATAGTCCTGACTGCCCCAGCTTGAAGTCTTTATAGCTTACGGGGTGTGTCTGTGTAGAGAAGAGCAGGTTCCCCAAGCTTTTATCAGGTCGCTTTTCTGCCTCAGTGCCAAAACTCCTTTCTGAAAGGAGCTTTCCTGGTTTTCACCAGGAGAAAGTGTGACATTGTTGTTAATATTTTTATCATTGCAGAGAGCATGAAGATGCTGATGGAGGTGGAGTACAGCAGGACTGAGCATGGTTCTCCAGGGCTGGAGAAATCTGTGGTGGTAGTTCTGCCACAGACTCCTTCTGCCATTTTGGACAATTTGCTTGAATATCTTTACCTTTTTTGTTTTTGCTTTTTTAGATAGTGAATTCCCCCAGCCGTGAATGATCTCATTGTGATGATATATTAGATAGGAAAAGTTCCTAATCTTGGTTCTGTCTCTTGGTGCAAACATAGTATTGATACTTCGTTATGATCCACAGGTATGAGCAATGTTAAAGAGGCCGGATTTGCATTTATGGAAATGTTTTTCAGAAACACTAGTTTTTGACCCTGCTCTGCTCCCACTTGAAGCCAATGGGAGCTTTGCCTTTTACCTAAATAGGAACAGAATTAGGCTCAAGGGGAGTGAATTTTAAAACATTGCCTTTTTGCAAGATAGAAAGAGTCCTGATGGTTCACCTTGTGCCTGGAAGACAGCTCTGTAGTTATCTACTGATGTGATGGCATCCTTTTTATCCCCCCTTAATTTACCTCTTTTTCTTCCCCACCTGTCTAACTAGAACTCAGAGAAATATTCACTAGGTTACTAAAAATGTGTTTTTAAAGAAGTAAGCAGCACTTGACAATGCTAATTACACCCCTCCCCAAATAGCAGTTGTATTAAGAATATAACTTCTATAAAAGCCATCTCTCCTGTCAGTTTTAAATGTTCTTCTACTGGTGGCAAACAATAGACTGCTCAAATTTATTCAGTTCATTGCAATATCTAGTTATAACCTTTATTGATCTTTTATGCTGCAAACTTATTATCTTATTTACAGTAGGTGGAAGTACAATTGCAGTATGTCGCAGCATGCATCTTGTGTCTGGTGGGTATGATACAAGAACAAACAGATAATCGCTGGTATTCCTGAATGTGTGTGTGTTTAAACATGACAGAGATGATCAGGAAGCAGTATGTGTTTCTTTGGAAGCTGCAATTTCTTCACACCATTTAAAACAAAAATGAGGTGGAACAGGATACTTTTTGGGGTGTGTGTGATAATCTAGTTTCTGATACAGTTTTGACAGCACTGCACAATTATCAGTTACAGCTATGCAAAACTTCTTCCAGTACTTGGCAGCTGTGGCTGTAATTTATATTAATGACTTTTTCTTAATGTTTGTGACATGTATTGGACCGGCGCCTCTGGCAAGTGAAGTGTAACTCTACACAGCATGAACGGCATAGACGGGAGCAAAGAGACAGTCTCCAGGTGTCTGTGACACAACATGTGCTCACCTTGACCTGGAACTATGAGCCCTGCAGCTTCAATTTCCACACCCACGCACACCTTGGCCAGCCTTGCTAATAAGAATGCCAGGTTTTTTTAATGGACAAATTGCGAGGGAGAAATAGGCCACCAGACCGATGTCAGAGATCAGCTGTCAGCCATCCTGCAGCTTGTGTGCACAGAGGAATTGCACTGGGCAATTCTGCTGCATGAGGCAGCCCTAAACCACTTGCTGGGATTTGGTATCCTTTTTCCATGTTGTGGGGTCATTTTCTTTCAGAGGAAAACGTAGGATAAACACACTCGAAGGAAAGTGCAAGACATTGTTTATATTAACTGTGTTGCCAGCAGTAATACAAGCCTATCCATTTCTCTTGACAAAGTGCAGTCTCTCATGAGTTTAGTGCATTTAAAGAACACATTGTGCTGCGCAATGTATTAAAGGTTTCCATGGAAATATCAAAATGCAAAAGACATTTGCTACTTTTTAAAAAGTTTTCTTGATGACCTTTGCCTATGAAATTTCAAGATTGGAAACAAGGGAAAAAAGTTAAAATCTGAGATTACTGGAGCTTCTGTAGCTCTCTGGGTTGTTAATCTGCAAGTGTGTGCTGCAAATAACTGTTCACTATATTCAACCAGATTCTCATTTAATAGAGCTCTGCTCATGTCAGTGAATTTCAGCCAAACTCATCCTTTGTATGTTTTTAGTTAATCTAAAAAGGATGCCAAAAGCATCCTTTTCTGTGGCCTGCACCGGGGCAGTCAGCCAGTGTCCTGCTGTGCTATTTTGTCCACTACTTGAATGAGTTATTGATCCACAAAACGGTGTTACGTGATGTAATTGTCCTCAGCTCCTTGATTCAGCCATTATAATATGAACTGGTCACCCAGTGTAAAGAACATGGGAAGCCCCAGGGTAGACTCAGAAATGCTGATTCAAATCTTGCCATGGCACAAAAGGTACCTAGCTCGTTAGGTGGGCTTGACTTTGAGTAAAGCTTTTAGGCTGCCCTGATGAGCTGTGCACCACACCGTAAGGTTGCTCTCTGCAGAATTCATCCCTTACTTCCCCACGTTCCTCAGCCTTCACTTTCCTGTACCTAGCAAACACTTCCCCCGAACTTAATTCCTGTACAGTGTTAGGATGGTGCAGGATGGTGACTGCAGGTGGGAAGCGGAGCCAGCTCCTAGGACTGGCGTTCAAGGTGAGCGAGCTCTCTGCGCTTTGCCATGTGAGTCTTCAAAATAATGTAGTCATTTGAAATAAAAATCAATTTAGTAAGCTTTAACTTTAGCAAGTACTGAAGCATCCTGTCATTACTTTGATCCCTGTTGCCCACTTAACTCTCCTCTGTTAGTCGTATAGCCATATATATTAAGCTATAACTTACTTCAGTTAGACACTGTTGTTATTTTATAATCTTGCAGTGTACAGTAAGATCCTGGCCTGGCTAATGGCTTCTCTGCAAAACACTGATTCACATTTCACTTGTGGGTCATATTAAGGATCCCTGAAAATTAGGCCATACAACATCTGGCTAAATGTATTATTCAGATGTGGTCTTGCATATTATAAGACATGTTTCTTACTCTCTTAGTCTATCTCATGTCATGATGCTTTATCATCTAATTTTTGCAGAAGTGTTTCTAATGGAAAGTTTGTGTGGGCTGTGTGATGGGTAGATCTCTGCTGACGTCAGGAGAGAAGGCAATCAAATGTATTACAGATTGCGCAGTAACAGCAGATGATAATACACCCATCGTAAAAACTGACCAGCTGTTTGCATCAGCAGTGGCATAACAACACCTCATGAAGATAAAGTGTGGGAACAAACAGTCCACTGCCATGGAAAGCGCTGGAGGGATGGGGAGTAATTATTGCTGGTTTTAATCTGTGGGGCAGTCAAAATGAATATGGTGACAAAGCAGTTAATTTTGCCTGGGAAGCTATCAAAATAATGAACCCAGCAGGAGCAGTTTGGCCTTGCTGTACAGATGTTTCATATGCCATGTGAGAAAGAAACTGCCTGACTGCTCAAAGCAGGGACGGTGCTTTGTCAGAGTAAATGAATACCAGGTCTGCTTCGAACTGATGAGCTACTGGAAGCTTCTTTAGCAGAGACTCCTTTCTCAGCACACGTTTAACTTCACAAGACAGAGCTATCGGGAAATACGTTAACAAGCAGGAAAAAATGCTCCTCAGAATAACGCTTTACTATTTTTACCCAATGATGAGTTCCAGAAAATGCTTAGGAAGAATGAACTTTGTCAAACTTAAGGAGCCAAGAGTAGAGTGGCTAGCCTCAAAGAATGATACTAGCTTAAAAGAGCCCTGTTCACAGTCGCGTATAAAAGCAAGGCTCAATGGTAACTGTGACTACTGTGATTTTAAAGAAGGATGAAAGTGGAGGGCAAAGGTTAATGATGGACTCAAGCTCCATCATTTATTTTTTCATCCTTTCCAAGGGAAAGATAGTGGATTAGAATCTACTCCCAGCATTTTGCCCACTGTCCAAAACACCATCTGTATAGAAATGTATTGATATTGTGGTTTTCAGCTCCTGTGAGGTTCTCAGTTTTTAGCAGCTTTTCAGTCAGCTGTGTTTCTCAAGCCATGGAAAGATCTTATGCACTGGTACTGCTGGCTCAGGAAGGTGAAAAAGTAAGAAGAAAAGGTTATGAGGAAAGGGGAGCCGACTGAAAAAGGACATTTGAAGATGGGGTAAGCAGAAGCTAATCTCAGTGCAGAGAAATGGGGAAACTAGGAAAGAAGATTAGGAGGGGAGAGAGTAATCTGAGCACCAGGTGAAGAGAAGGATCTTACTACTGGGTGTAGCTAGCATAAATCTTGTATCATGCTGTCCTTTATTCAAATTCATAAAATGGAGTAGTGCCTTTTAAGCTCCTTTTTGGGTACATTCAGAGAAGTATTTCCTAAATAAATAAAAGAATAATTGACATATCTCCTTTAAAACCTCAAACCAGCAAGGAGGAATTTAACATTGCGGTTCCCATTTTACCGAAAGATACATCCCGCATGAAAATAGACAGACCAATCCAGATTTCACAGGTCTTTAGAAAGCCTACCACGTATTTCAGCACAGATTAATCCTCATATTGATCTGTAATACCTTGAAGCAGTTTTTTATCTCTACAAAAACAATAGCAATCCTATTTTGTTGGCCTACAGATTTGGCTGGAACTTAAACTATCTGAATGAGGCCTCTGGAGGAATGAATATATTTTAGGTATACATTGCTTGCTGTATTGAGTTTCATCATTTATATAGGGAGAACTACTTACAGGGATTTTTTGGGTGTGAATTTTTTAGATACCAAAACAACCTGGAAGTCACAAGTTCTAAAAACTTTGACGTTTCCAAAAATAAATGTTGTTCAGAAAAATTTATTGGAGCTTCATTCCTTTTGCACCTTGGTGAGTTTTATATGTCTTGAAGTGGGTTGACATAATGTATTCAAATATTAGGAATATTGTAGCTGCTTGTCACTTTCAATGAGGATGCAAACTTACCACCTTCTGGATGTTGAATAGAAAAATCCCATGGCTGAAACTTCATATGGTTTCTCATGGATCTATGGTTTTAAAAGGATCCTTCAAAATGCTTTCATTTTTTGATTGATCCACACTGCTAAGGTCAAACATCATCAATCAGTTTTGATATCAAAAGAACTTTTGAACACTTAACAAACCCCTTTATCTCTCTCATAAATGTCCATTTCTCTGTCCAGTGATGTTTGTGACTTTTGGAGATGAAAGCTGAGGTCTCTTTATTGTTTAGAAAATGCTGTTTGATATCTTTGAGAAATTTGTTTGACTTTCCACAAGTTGCTGCTCTGGTAATCTAGTTAACCATATTTATACCAGAGCAGGCAAAACCAGTGATTATATGTTGCATATAAATGAATGTTTATCCTTTGACTAGAGAATTGAAATTGTTTGATAATCAGGGAAAACTTGTATTTGAAGTTTTAATAAATAAATTTTGTTTGACTAGATGACCTCTAGATAAGAAAAAGTTAATGTTAAAAATAATTTGTTTCATTTAGAAAAGATTCAATAGTATTTGGAATAGACTCTTGGAGATCAATTTCTAATCCAAATTAAATCCTTAATACCAATCTCTTTAATTTCAAGCCTTTCAGCTGGTTAAGATAGCAAAGATTCATAGATGACAGTCCGTGAATCTAAAATTACTCAGGGATGGTAACAACTTTGGACAGGTAAACTTTTTGAGCATATGGAGGCCTTGTTAAGGGCTCGCTGGAGTTGAAACTGTCACTGTTACGCTGAAAGGATGATTTCTAAACACCGTGCTGTTGTCACTTGAGTGCCTCAAGACCCTAACTGAAATCTGGGCTTTGTATCTTCGCTGTCAGCAATATCATAGAGAGAAGCTATGTATGTTCTGGCACATTTATACTTAAAATAGAGGAGAGTGAGTATGATAGGCAGAGAGTGAAGTGGTTTGTCTGGAGGTGCAAGCAGAGCTAATATTCAGTACTAGATGTTCAGTGCCCAGTGCCTTATTTGTAGTGGGACTCTTTAATTCAGTGGTGCTTGTAAGGTCCAGAGCCACCTCAGTCCTCGTAGGCCTCTGAAAGCTATTTTCATAGTCTACTCCTTGTTCATCAGAACCACTTCTTGTGGACATGGGAGAGTAGGACTGTTGTTTGAGGGTTTTGCTTGTATTTGTCTCCAAAGGACAGATGGCAGGCAGTGTTATAACAAAAACCTCGGTGACAGTGAAATGCATCCAGGTGTGCCAGTTCTAGATGCCTGTCTCCATTTAGCCATAACTTTTTTGGTCTTTTCTTGTTTTGCTGGAGGTGCAAATTCTAGGTTCTGGTGACAACTAGTTTTGGCTTGGTGGACTTGGAAACCTGCTGATTTCAGGGTGTCCAAATTCTGTACTGAATCAGAATGAGAACGGAACATCTGCCTGCCTCAGGAGACATACAATTTTCTGGGACTGTTCTTATTTTTAACCACATTAGCAATAAATGTCATTAAGTATATAGCCCAGAAAGGCTATGCTTGTGTATATGCAGCTTGCATATATGTTGTCAGATTTGCATAAGGGGTGTGATTGTACTCCCTGATGCAGAGTTATAATAGTTTTTAATTGTAGCTTCATATTGTCCTTCGAGTGGCAGACTGAATGAGTCTGAGCACTCCACATTGTGTTTGTAAGTGCCATTTTGTTGGCTCTTTTGGATGAAATCCTTGCCCTTTGACACTCCTCCAATCTCAAACTGCTACCAAGAGCTGTAAATACCCTAGTTCCTTTTGTGGCTGCAGCAGGATCCCTCCAGCATAAAAGCTTTGGAGGGCAGTGATTTTGTAGGCAGGGCTGATGTGATTAGGCACATCTATAATCCATAATGCAGTATGGACTCTGAACGATGCTGTGGCCTATAGGACATCCTCGCAAGATTACCATAGTTTGGAAAGGCCCAGAGGTCGAAGCAGCCAAAGGAAAGCACAAGCAAGAGTGCCAACAGGTGACACAAAGTCCCTTTAGTTTGTACTGTCCTTAGGCTCTGAATTCTGAACCGCTCCTCTTTATGGGTGTAGAATGAAATCTTGCCCTTATTTCATTCCCAGAATAATGCATAATGGTGCAAAATTGTATCAATTTCTGTCCAGAACTGTTGCAAAAGCCTTATCTGTGATAGCAGCTAGAGAGTACATCATATAAAAAATTCGTCCTGTGCACAGAAAAGGCAGGAGTTCATCCTGTGTTAACAGCTTTAAAGTGACTTGTATGACTTCTTACTATTTAATTAACTTAGTGTTTAAGTGCATGTGAGAAATCAAAGTATTTTTCTCTGACACAGGGATTTTTTTTTCCTCATAAGAGCTGGAATATTATTCATGTGATAAGCTGTAACAAATCTGTAATGAGAAAGATGAATATAGAACAGTTCATTAATTTCCTTTAAGAGCACCGATACTGTAGATATTTGTTAATTTAGACTGAAAAATTATTCTTGAGCTCTATGCAGAGAAGAACAATGTAATCAATCTTGTGCCTTTGTGCAGGGCATTCCTTTCAAAGGCAGCAGAGCGCAGGATCCAGCTATTCTGTGTGCATAGCTATATTTTTCCTTCTTCTCAGGTGTCAGTTGCATCCCCTGGAAATGCCTCTGTATTCAGTGCACATGTTGAATGTGCAGCATGTTGCTTCTTGAAAAGACCATTCCACTTTTTAATGAAAACAATCTTTTTGTGTGCAACCAGTGATCACATTGTATATCAGGGACGGGTTCAAAGCCCGCACTCTATAAAACTTCAAATCTAAACAGTGGGTTGGGAATTTTAGAAGGCTCAGAAGGTCTTTCCCCGTGAGACCCTGTGACAACGCCATTCAATAATAATTAAAGGATAATGTTAGTGACCCACAGCTAATCTTGACAAGTGGTATTTTTTTTCTTCACACTCAGTGAGCAATTTGCTATTCCTTTCTCCCTTCAAAAATTATTTTCATTAGCATCTCCAAAATATACATTATAGGAGACTGTAAACATTACAGGATACCAGTCTAGCTGTGATTCGATACAAACTAAAATTACCATCATCAGCAATAAGCAGAGAGACCATAAAAGGGAAATGAAGCAGCACTGCATATTTGCGTAGGGGCAAGGTCAAACGTGAGAGACATCCCAGCCTCTCTGCTGAGGAAGAGGAGGTGATTGAAAGGGTAAGGCTCTGGGATTTCATCAGGCTCCAGTGAATGTTTGGAGGGAAATAAAAAAAGGCAAAATACTGGCTCTGCTTAAAAGGGAGCATAATGCATGCAGGTGGGACGAACGGCCAGCGTGTTATGTTAGGAAAGGTAAATTGTTTGATTTATGAAGGGGACAGCATGACTTAATGTACAGGGGAAAGGCCTGTGGGAAGCAGAAAAACTTTGGCATGGGTCATCTTTGTTTTTGCATTCACTGACTTGATATCCTGGGCAGGCCTTTTGATGCTGCTTTGTAGGGCAGGACGTGTGCAGTATGCTCCGTGAATGAAAAGTACCTTAGGTTGATACCCGATGGCACTGCCTGTACCCACAGTGCTGCAGCAGGCTGGGAAGGGCTGGAGTTTGCAGACAGCACTGCTCTGCCCACGCTGTTCATCTGCCTCGGGACTAGGGACTGCATCCTCAGCGAAGGCACAGCTGCAACCCCTGAAGCTCTCTAAAGCTGTAGGTTAGGGGTCCTCAAGCTGAACTACATAGGCTGCTAGTCACATGCAAACTGTTTAAAGGCAATATGCAGGACTTTTCCCACCCATGTGCCCTGCCACCTTTGCTGCGGAGGGTATGGAGAATATCTGTGTGGGCTCTGCATCTTGCTGTGTGAGGGAAGACAGGGGTGCCCGCTGCCACTGCTGCCCTGCTGTTCCCACAGGCTTTTCTCCTGTGATACCTAGGAAGGGCCTGGTGACGTGTGGCTGTGGATGGTGATACTTTTCATTGCAACAAGCAAATTCTAAGACTTGATGTCTCTCCACAGACACAGTTTTGAGACACTTGAATTTGAACTAGGGTTTAAAGAAATCTGTTCTGGCATGGGAAGGGGGAGATGCTTTCCTTCATCTTGTTCTTTCCTGTAAAACTTCAGAAAGTTTTTCAGCAAGGGGAAGCTGACTCAAGTAGTTGTGGCAAAATAAACTACTTTGCAAGATTAATTTTCTTATTTCATATTCTGAAATGGGTATTGCACTTTAAAATTATGCCTCATTCCAGAATAAAGGCTTTGTCTAGATAAACCTTCCAAGGGAGAATAACCCTAGAAATACTGAAATTGGAATAACCACAAAGGACACAGAGGAAAGCTGGGAAAGCAAATGAAACAGACTGAGACAGCAGTCCCTGGCATGAGAAGCCTAATGCTTAGTGGACCATATTCCACTATTTATGCTCATACTGGTTTGCACTACAAAGTCTTTCAAGCAGCCTGCAATACGATGATGAGAGAGAACCATAACAATCGATACGCAATTATGTCTCAGCCCGCAATAGGTAATTCATCTTAAACTGCAATTTCATCTTTGTGTGCAGGTGTGCTCACCGATCTCGCTAGCTAGAGGCCCTGTGGGTACGTTACTAGTGCTCTTTCTTGAATTTGCACTCACTGTTTATTTGCTTACTGGATAGCTTGATGGTCTTGGGATAGCGGATTTAAGCTCTTCTTTTTCTGAATATGGGGTAAGAAAAATATTGGGAGAAGTGTATGTAAAATGGAATGCAAGGGATGTTTTCAGGTCATCTGTTTACAGCTGATTGATTGCCACTGCTCTTGAGAAGCATGGCTACCTGAAGACCTTTTTTATTTATGGGCAACCTCATCACTGCTTAGTTTGTGGCTTTATTTTACTGCACCTGTCACCCATCCGCCCACACCTCTTCCCACATGCAATCACAGATACAAAATGGTTCTGTTACACAGACCCAGATTGCATTGCAAACAGATACGCTAAAATTACATTTCAGCACGGTGCGGTTGATTTGTAGCTGCAGTGCAGTGGTCTATCATTTCAAGTTACTGTGTGTGTTGCTGGAGGGGATTTTAATTAGGGAGCAGTTAGGCACACCTTTACTGCCAGCGGGGACTGTGTGCATGCTGAGCTCTGTAACGCAAAGAAAGGATGGACCTGGACTCCAGGTGCCTGCTTTGCTGGCCTTCTAGCATCATAGGCAGAGTGTGAGAGGGCAGAATGGTATCCAAGCAGCTGCACCTACATCAGTGTAACTCGCCTTTTACAGTCGGAACCCCATTGCCTGACTCTGCAACCATTGTTTCTTACCCACAGAGGGGATCCAGGGATGCTAGGAAATAGGTTGGAAAATGCACAGCAGCTAATCTGGGTTTGTGTGGCATGCTCAGATGGTTGCATGGGAGGATCAAACCCAAAGATACATTACAGAGAGGTTAGAGACTGGGCTTTCCACTCACACAGATGTTCCATGTGCCTGATGGGTTTCCAAGGTCAATAGATTAACTTAACATATTTTTCCAAGACCTAGAAGAAATTACATGTTTAAAGTGTGTTCACTGTCAGTTACAAGGTTGAGCTAGCCTAGGGGAGACTTTAAAACTGCCACTGCTTGTGATGGACAAGGGGGTTTTATTTTGTAGAGCTGTCAGTATCTTATGTTAGTTTGTTCTATCACACACGATGCCAACAAAAGATGAAAAGTAGAACTTTGAGATTTTTGTTGAATATATGCATATTCAGGGGTCCAGGGAAGATTGTTGTTGATTCAATCTGTCTCTTTCAATTGTTTCAATTGTTTTCCTAGGTTACATCTGGATCTTCTGTGCTCGAGTACTGTGCTATAGTAATAATATACTGACTATACTGACAATGAAGACAGGTGATTGACGCTGCCAATTTCTGTTGGATGTCTTGTAGAGATCTGCACAAGACTTGTGTTGTTGATGCTTTGCTAATGTGAATAGATTGTCTTTAAACACTATAAAATCTTCTAATTAGCTTGTAAATACAGCACTACATTTTGAATAAGGGGAACGTTAAATAAACCATAATATTTAAACCAGATTTTATTTCTGGCAATTACCCAGACTCCAAAGATAAATTGTCTTTTATTAAATTACAGTGAGGGCCTATTATTGCTAGCCTTTGTGTAAATGTATACTTACCTATAGTCGGAGAAGGATGGGCAGGAGAGAACAAGAGAAGGGTGAGGTGATGTGTCTAAAGAGGCAGGGCTTTCTTCTGAAAGAGAAGAGTTTCACTTCAATAATAGTAGTCCTTGAAGGTTGTTCGCATTGCTGCTTTGCACTGAATTGATCTCACATTATCAGTCAGCTTTGGGTAGAATTAATTCCACTTCTTCCCAGATGAAGGCGGCTTTGAAAACAGAATAGCTCAGATAATCCTAATTCTCCTGGACCAGGTCTGGCAGCCGCAGTGTGTTGGCACCGGGTTTGCATCTGCTTCTGTCTCGAAGGAAGCTGGTGCACACACAGTGCACACACACACAACAGAGAGATGGCAGTACCTCTGCTTCCTACAATTCATGTAGAGCCTGGTTATACTGGAAATAATGGATTGTTAAATGGGGAAGACGGGACAAGATGTAAAATGTACAGATGGCTCCATCACATGCTTGGAATATCTCCATTCTCTCCTGCAGAGGAAGACTCTTCCTCTCTTAGAGGTCAGAAATACTTGAATCGAGAAAAGTCTAAGTGCATGCCTCAGAGATGCTATGGAGAAGATCTTAGTTTCCTCCTTGCTCCTTAGGGAGGATGAAATGTAAAAATTTGTGGGATGTAGAATTTCTTACAATTGTAGCACGTACAAAGTATCAAGCGGGGTTAAGAAAGGAAAGCCTTTGTGCAGTAGTGTAATTCCCCTTTCGCAACTCTGATTTCTGAGAAGCAGGTGTACCTGACCTGCCTCTCTGCGCTTGTACAGACTTATGTAGGTGCACAACTCTGTGTACAGGTCTGGAGGAATAAATGTGGGGAAGAGGACCTGGCACTTTTCAGGCTCATTAGATGCTAAATAATGCCTTTGGAACAACCTGCAGTTTCATCAGAGGTTTTGAGGAGGAAAAGGTTGTCCTTGAAAATAATTTCCAAACGTATTTGCAAGACATCATATATCTGGAAGTAGGATTATTACCTGTTTTGTGTAGAGTTAAGTGATCTCGGCTCATTGCACATAAAAATAGTCTAGTGCTCAAATATAAATATACTCTAAAAAAGCAAGATAAAATATTGGAACTGAATAGGGCAACTGCAAGAAAAACATGGAGAAAATCTTTCCCTGTTAGAAAATTGTGTTTTAGAATCTGGGTTGCCACAGGAGGAAAAAAAGATTGGAAAACACTTCTGGGATTTTTGTTTTGTATCATGGAACTGTCATTGAAATCAATAAAAGTTTGTTTTAAAGTTGCCTTGTCAGAAATGCAGACTAGCTGCCTTCACCAGTGTATGCCAAGTGTTTCTGCAACTAGAAAACAGCCACTTCCCTCCCTCATCTCTCCCACAAAGAAATGTAAAAATTTGGAGAGGTTTGTTTGTTTGTTTGTTTTTCTTTGTGGTCAGTCTAGTGACTGTGAAGTGTCCGGCAGCATGAATGCGGTGAGTGGGATTTGTTGATGGGAAAGATCTTTTTCCCTGTAAACTACTCAACCAGGTGTAACCATTATCCTGCGGAGCGATACAGGCTGGAGTCTCTCCACACTCTCCATCATTTTCTGTTATGTACGTGGAATTACCTGCCAACTACTCCACCACTAGTTTTGCAATTCATTTAAATAAATACATACTTTGCTATATCCTGTGTGGGCTGAGCCAATGCTTTTTTAGCTGAGCAGTCCCTTTGTAAAGTTTTACGCATTCACAGCTCAGCACTTCTCCCTCTCATAGGTAACACCTGTCACAGAGTTGTATGTCTAAACAGATGCTTAATTTTTCAGTGGAGTAAATACTAACTTAATCCCTGTTTCAGACAGCTCTTGCTTACTCTAATGCAGAATAATTTAGGGTTAATATTGCTTGCTTGATTTGAGAATGAAGCAGTTGTTCAAGTTGGGGTGAATGATTCATTTTTCAGAGTTCTTCTAAAGGGTAGATGTTAATATTGTGAAGCTGCAGCTGATGTTACAAAAGCCATTCATGTTAAGAGAACAAATTGCCACTTGGCATGCTGAAAAATTAACCCAATTTACAGCATGGGTGAAGATGAACTCTCTCTGGCGAAAGCTATATTTAAACCACCAATGAGATAATTGTATCTTGGCCTTCCAACACATCCTTATGTAGCACAGATGTGACTGCTTTTTCTTCATAAATGAATACAGCTCTAATAACTTCTAAAAAATTGTTTGTGGTTGTTTTTCTAGATTTTATGCATTTTTATCTGGAAAGTCTGGAAATATAAAAAATAAACAATGTAAGACATGCATACATAATGTGTTATCTAAGGATTAATCCACAAGATAGGCAAAGCAAAGCCAATGCGTGCTGTTTGTACATGGACAAAACATTGGGAGAATTAGTGCAAGTCCTGTTTCCAAGCAGGATGAGTATCCATTGTGGGTGCAGCTGCTTATGAACATAGTTAGTGACTGTGCAAATTAATCTCAGGGGAAGCCTCATCTTCTAATTTCCATTATCTTACATGGAAAAGCCAGGTAGCTGCACAGGCAAACTAGGGTCACTTCTGTGTGATGTTAAAAATGAGGCCTATGATCTTTGTGTCTTGCTCAACATAATTTTGAATGTGGGGTTTTTAACTTTATCTGTTTAAATCAGCTGCAGGACCTCACAGCAATTGCTACTCCTGCAATTGAGCTGAGCTTTCCTGAGCAAACAAATTATTCAGCAAAACAATGTCTTTGTGTTTCTAATACAACTGGAACAAACACATCTCTTTTGTTCCCTTGTTTGTGCATGATCTGTGTTGAAGATGACAGTGCAGAGCCGGGAATGGCTTTCATCTGCTAAAACCCCTCCACCTGCTAGGCTACAGGAAGATCCTGGAAGCGCCCACCTCTTGTATATCCTTTTGCCTCCCTGCTGCCCTGCCTTTCTCTAATTTGGGGGAAATAGCAGGCAAAGTTTGGTGTCTTGTGCCAGGTAAGAGCAGTGGGAAGGCATTGGAAGCCTGTGGGATGGTGTCACCAGCCCAGAGCCATCCTGCCCAGCTCAGCTGAACTGTCACTGTTGGTCACAGGATGAAAAGAGAGTGAGGAGGGGTAGGACAGAGTGGAGCATCCCCAAGGGAACTGGTATTTGCTTACTGTCATGGGTTTTCCTCTCACCTTTCTTTCCTCAGCTCTTTGGTCTCACAGCTGCTCTTCCATGGGTGTTGGTAAGCTTGATAGCTTCCAGGAGCTCCTGAGCTGCTTCTCTTCACTGAGAGGGGCTGTCACTATGTCTGTATAAAGGTAGTGTTCAAGCCTTGCCCCTTTCTGAGACTTTCCTCTTCAGGAGAAACTGGCTGGTATTTAGACCATAGATTTATACATTTGTTGAGGAGAAAAGAAGTTATAATACATACTCATTTGCAGAATTTAAGCAGGTTAAATAAACAGAATATCTTCCTATGCGAAGAACAGCCCTGTTGGCTTAAGCAACCTGGGATGCAATTGCAAGGAAAAAAAAGATGCTCTGTTCTTGTAATAGTATCCAGTCCTCCCTCCAGCATGTCAAAGAGCACTTTCTGTACTCTGCATACCTGCAAATGTGTCCGAGATCCTGTTGTAGCCAGTGCTTGCAGGCAGTATTTGTGGAAGGGGTTTTGTGGCATGTCATCTATTTACAACTAAAAATGTTACAAATCTAAGGGTTTCTGAGAAAGCTTTGGGTAGCTGTGATGCATTAAGATACTCTTAATCTCCACATGGTGCAACTACATAGTAGCTCTTAAGTCACACGCACCTAATTAGATGCTGATTTGTTTTCTATGTAAATAAACAGGTAAAATTGGGCAGAAACTGTTAGTGAACTTCTCAAGCTCAAAAGGATGATGAAAATGCAGCTTTTGAGTTGGAGCTGTTGGACTCATCCACAAATTCGCTCAGGTTTGTCTAAGAAGAAAAACAGCATGAGAGGAGATGTAAATTGCATTTTCTGCTTCGTTTTGAAGTGGTGCCTTTACCTCTAAATTGACCTGAATCTTAAAAAGGGATCTGGATATCTGAAGCTAAGAATAATAATAAAGCAGTCATTTTGTGATGACTCTCAACAAACAGAAAAAAAAAGAACATCTTTGGGTAGGATTTTTGATTATTTGTTCATAGCTTTTTCAAAAAAAGAGAAGTCTTTGATTCATGCAGCGCCATACATAATTGAGTGGCTGAATGGCCAGGGATCTCCCAAACTGAAAAGCAGAGGTGGGTGAGTTTGGAAAGAGTTGTTCCCTCGGTTTTTATTAAAGGAGGAACAAACACAAGGGCAAAGCAGTATATGAAAGGTCGCACCACAAGTTGGTGACAGAACTTGAAAATGTCATGCATTTGAGTGTCTTGATCACTGCTCCCTCTTGCCTCTGCAGTAGAGGGAAACACCTGTCTGTAGCTGATAGACTGAGCAGAACTTGTCTTCGTGCCTATGCCATGCTTTAGTAGAAGGGTTGTATTAAGGCTCATTCCCCATGCTATGGTAACTCTCCTACCTCCTCTCAGCCATAGTGCATTGGCAATCATTTATGCAAAACTGAGTTTCATAGTGGTGTTGACTGGTTATAGTCTTTCAATGCTATTTAGTGGCTGCAGGTTAGGAAGAGAATGAATATGCTATGGTTATCTATATGGTGTTAGGTGTTCTCCATTAAATGCTGATATTGACTGCAATTATGGGAAAATGAGATTTCTAAGGCTTCAAATGCTAGTTCTGAGACTTGCCATTCAGTGGGATATTGGTGTAGATTTACACTATGGGGAATGCTTTGCAGTTCTTAGCTGTCTACCTGTGGGAAATACCAGATCATCTAAACTTCAGTCAGATGGTCCACCCAAGCATGGGAACTGATCTAATAAATAAGGATTAAATATATTAACAGTGGAGTGAATTGCTGGACAGATTTCGTGGCTGGGTACCGGAACTCTTCTTTGACCTTGAGACTGCCATTTAACTGCTCTGTGCCCATAAAGTAGGCATAATTGCTCTGTGCCCATGAAATGGGTATCAGAGCTATCTCACAAGGCTAGTTAATGTTGGTAAAGTGCTCTGAGGCTCAGAGATAAAAGGGGTCACAGACTATTGGTGCTAAATACTGACATCTGTTTATTGATAAAGTAATATCCCTCAGTCATTGTACTCCTGTCTTATTGTCTAGGATCAGACTGTTTCTTGCTTAATAATTTGAGTGTTTGTAGGTCTGGAGCTAGATAGCTCATCAGCTATAAATCACTACAATTAGTGATACTGAATAATAATTTTCTGTAAGGATTCCCTGAAATTGCTTCTTTTTCAGTTTGAATTGTCCATGCACTTAATTGCAATTTGGCATGATGAAAAAGCTTCATTATGATGAACAACTGGAATGATGGGCCATCTCTTGTCCCTTACCAATTGGCTTAGTCAAATGTGTGATGTACAGTCCTAAATGAACTAGACCCACTGTGCTATGGATAACCTCTCCTCCCCACCCCCAACGCATATTTCCAAGCTTCCAGGTGAACCATGCTTGTTTCCAAATAGGACTTGATGTGTGTTTAAACCAGAAGGTTATATAGATTTAAATACTTCATTGACTCTTGCTCTAATACGTCATGGTCAGAGGACAGTTGCTATTCCCAAATGCCGTAAATTTGCTGTAGTTGTCTAGAGATTCAAAAAACGATTCATATTGTTATTATGATGGTCAGCTGGGAAAGTTTCAGGCTCCTTTGCAAGAACAAGGTTGGAATGTGCAAAAAGGCCTATCAAGCTGCATTTCCTTAGCTAGCATTTTAACGCTCTTGATTTCCTTTGGAGAAGCTGTGGTTGTGGTGTCCTTAAGCTGAAGTCAGATGGTTAAAATGTAAACCATTTTCCCTGAGCTTTTCCCTTGCTTTGTGCATAGCTGTGGCTCTACTGTACTTGTGCATCCCAGCCAGTAGCAGCAAGGATCCAGTAGTTCAAAGTGCCGCTTATTTTCCATAGCTGTCTTCATCAGATCTGTCAGGTCTCTACGTGCATCGTTCCCATTCTCTGGCCATGCTGCTTCAGGGGAGTGGCTGGGGGCTCAGGATCTGAAGGCAGGTGTATGCCAGTGGTGCCAAGCAAACGAACAAGTCCCCAAAACCTACAAACCCCAAATGCTGCAGTAATTTATGTAACAGGATGATGAGCTCTGGCAGCTTGCATCTGTGGCCAGGAGATGCTATGCTTCCCTCCATCTCCTTTGGAAAGGGAAAGCACTGGGTTTTGTGTTCTGCATGGCTGAGGCACAAAGAGGCTGAAATGACTCACCTGAAAGGAAGTATCAGGCAAAGCAAGGAGTCAGCTTCAGCTATTCCAAAGATCAGATTGGAATCAAACTGCTAAAACATCTCCTTTGCTTAATCTATCTTCATCTGTCACAAATTTGAAAAAGATTCAAGCCTGAGAAAGTTGAAGTGGAAGGAGGCAGCCTGTCTTGCACACACCTGGCACAAGGGAAAAGCAGAAGAGTCAGGCTGTTGTCAGTCTGTGCCTGCATGTACACGCATGCTTCTGTGTGCCCTTGCAAGAGGAGAGGGTGAACAGCTCAAAGTAGTTGTTGTTTCAGGATGCCGGATTGCATTTATCATGGTAGATGGGAGATTATGGTACTGCAGGAAGCTGTGTTCCCATGGCAACTGAAAGCTCTTTTACCCAGAGCCAGCGTAGAAGCTGGAGGTGTGCCTTTCCTATGGTCCCTTACTACAACTTTTTCACCCAACATTAAGGGCTCATTATGTTTGAATCATACTGATCTGGATGCAGGGATTTTTCAACATGAGGAGGAGGAAGGATAACCTGGTCTCTCTTTGCTGTGAAGATGCTGCTGGAAACAACATGATGCTTTGTGGGCTTTGGGGATTTTAGCAATAGAACCGTGTTTACAATGCAGCTGTAGGGCTTGCAGCTTATGTGTTTCTGATCGTTTGCTTAGACTATGAAGCAACAACTCAACCAAAATCTTGTTTGAGCTTGGGAACTTTGCACCATGACCTTTATCTGCTTTAGCATTGTGCTTTCAATATTTTAATGAGTAAAATAATCAATTATGCTGGTTTACAGATACCATAAAATATTTTGTACTATGTGCACCTAATGTTTCAGGACCTCAGCCCACAGAGGAATTAAGACTTAGATATTGGGCTCCCAGTCTCCCCTGCATGTAACTTTGGGAAGTGAGGCCTCTGAGAATGAGCTCTACACCATTGTCCTGCTGAGTATGGGACATCTACCTCCTGTGAAAAGCTATGGGTAGTGTTGTGTCTGAGTAGCATCCTTCCTCTGGAGGTTGGGAACTGGCTGCCCACACACTCCTCTTCGCATCCAAGGTCTGCAGCTTGAAGCCCTCTCGAAGGAGTGGTGTGTGGAACCATCCCTTCACAGACCTTAAACTCCAGGTGGAAGAACCAGAGAAGGTGGAGTTGGGGTTAAGCTGCCCCTTTTATGCAAAGAACCTACTAATAGAGCAGTTGTGCATGAAATGGCTTTCTCAGCCACAGTGGAGCTGAAGTCGTCTCTAAGCAGGAAACAGGGTGGTAGGAAACATTTCCACATTTCTGCTGGAGCATGTCACTTCACAGAAAAGAGAATGGAGAAGTGGAGTGGGCAAAGGAGAGTTAGAATCATAGAATCATAGAATCATTAAGGTTGGAAAAGACCTCTAAGATCATCGAGTCCAACCGTCAACCCAACACCACCATGCCCACTAAACCATGTCCCTAAGCGCCTCATCTACACATCTGCGACAGAGTTATACTGTTGCACAATGTTGAGGGGACTTGCCTGGCCCAGGGAAACATGGAATTCTTGTCCCTTTTGTCACGATTATCCATTTTCAGTTAAAATGGTTGTTCATTTCTAGCATTTGCTTGTCAACCTCCCTCTCATTGGAGGCAATGTGCTGATTACACCCCCCAAAATCATTCCTTTCCCACCACCAAAACACTATGCTACGTGTGGTGGGATCTGACAGTCATTTAGGGGTGCTGAGCTGCAGTTTGCTGTGCAGCAGTTTAGGATGGGGAGTGAAGATTGAATACCCTCTCTCGTTAAAGCTGTAGGGGGGTGGGATGACGTCAATGAGAAGTGAACAACCTGGAATGCAACCTCGGTCAGGAACGTCTGCTTTACAAGGATTCCTCTGGCATCTTTGCCAATGAAGATGTTACCTTGTGGGTATGTTCATTGTAGCATCCGTTTTCCTCCAAGGTAGGAGGAAAACCTGATCTCCCTCCATCACTTTGCTGAGACCACATTTATATTGTGAGAACTTTCAGTGTTACATTGGTCAAGATCAATTTTAAGTTCATCTGTCTCATGTATTACAGCTTATTTTAGGGACTTGCTTTAGAAACCAACTATGTTAATTCTTTTGGATGTGAATCTTGAGTTTAAGAGCTATGCCTTCATGGTGATGTTACATTTTGCTTTGTTTTGTATGTATTTTTCCCCCACAAATGTTTTGTGGAATACATCAGAACAGGGCCCTCTCCAGCCTGTCTTGGGAGGATTGTCTGAAAGAAGTGGACTGGACACTTCAAAAACTGAAAACTCTTACAAAGTTGTAAAAGGTTTAGTGCAAAATGCTCTCACTTCAAAACTGTCCACCTACCTGAATCTTATCTTTCCTGTTTTTTGAAAACGCAGAGGAGGAACAAATCCCCTTTGATAAAATTGCTTCATCTTGTTCCTTAACCAGCTGAATAACTCAGTATGCTAAAACTATGCTAGGGAAATATTAAAGCAAAAACAGAAGAAGAACTCCAAAAGTTGACAGTGATTTGCGCAGCCTGGTGCATATGCGTTTCTGTTTAGCCTTGAATTATTGATTAGGTATTATTTCAGTAATTGATTTTTCTGCAACTTTACACTGCCCTTAGAGAAACCTGCAAGAATGAAAACGTTAATTTGTATTGTTGAAACAATCTAATATGTCTTTAATGGCTTTTACGAGGTGATCCTGCCCTTCTACGGCACTGGTGATCTATGGAAATTCAGTGCAGTTGATTTAGTTTATACTGATAAATGTGAGAGAAGGCGGGGCCTTTCATTGCTTTTATACATCTCTCTCCCTCCAAGCAATAACTGTTGTGCATTTAACCAGATATTTTTCTTGTGCATTTAAACATAGAAGCATTATTGTAGTGTCCTGTAAAGCTTTTGTCACAAACTTTCAAGCAGCAGTAAGTTTAGCTGAGTGGCTTTTAAATCATGTAGCAAGTCCCAGATTAAAGACAATCCAAAAGTATGAAGTATAGGTAACTGCATTACTTTAAATAATTGTTGTTTGTAATATTTCTGGTAATTTCTCGTCACCCCTTCTTATTATAGAGAAGGAACTAAATTTGGCTATTAATAAGCATCAGCTTCTCAAAGACAAATTAGTCCATTTCAGAAGAGCATCAAAACAGCTATACTGGGCCAGAGAAAAGACCCATCTAATCAAACATCCTGACTCAGACCATAGCTTGGTCCTTCACTCTCTTTTCCCAAAGCATCTGCTACTGGCCGGTGTGCAGCAGCAGCAGCAGCAGTATTCCTTCCCAGCTTCTGCCAGTCGGCCGTTTGGGTACTACTTGAGCCAGAGGTTGTATCTGCATCATTGTATTTAATAGCCCTTGATGGACCTTTCTTCCATGAATTTCTCTAATTGCTTTTCTTTTAATCCATTTATGCTTTTGGCTTTCAAGACATCCTGTGGCAATGAGTTCCACAACTTAATTATGTAGTGTATAATAAAAAAAAAATTGGCCCCTCTCATTTTAAGCTAACTGTCTGATCGTCTCATTTGGTGCCCCCTATTTCTTGCATCATGAGAACGGTTGTTCCCACTCACTATCTCTATGCTATTCATGATACTAGACCATAATCATATTCTTCTCCACAATGATCTTTCTTGCAGGCTGAAAAGTCCTCCTCTGGATAATCTCTTGTAAAGAAGCTGTTTTGTACCTCTGCTATTTGTCTTCCTTCTCTCTGTCTTTTTCTAATTATCCTAAATCCATTTTAGAATTGTGCGTAGTAATGAAGGCGTGGGCAAAACTTCGGTTTATAAGCAGAGATGATGTTCTCTGTTTCTTTTGTAATCATCCATGACATTGTTTTTCCCTTTTACCATCCCCGAGCATTCAACTTGATGCTTTCAGAGAACTCTGTGTTATGATTCCAAGATCTGTTTCCTGAGTAATAATGGGTAATTTAGATCACGTAACTGTGTATGCACAAACTCAGTGGGTTTTATCCATGTACAGCCCGTTGCATTAATTGACACTGCATTTCCCAACATCCCAAAGCAGCTTTCTTCTTTTCTGCTGTTTACAGCATTTGTCCTTCCATAATGGGTGAAAATGAGCATAATTTATCTGAAGGATTTTCGCCTTAGTTGTTGCCTGCTTCAAGTAAATCGCAACTTCTTCAAATTCAGGTTTTGCCATTGCTGTACAACGCAACGTAAAGTGGTAAGGAGGAAATGAGACATTTGCTCAAGCAAAGAAGCACACTGATCTGTTTATACTTTTCCTGGTACCCAGGCTAGCCCAGGACTTCTTACACAGCCCTGCGCTGTGCTAGTATGTCTATACCTGTACAGAAACTGGTCAGGGAGGAAAACTCTCTCAGTAACACTTTTCTACCTCAGTGATAAAAATTACTGTTAACAATAAATTAAAACAAAAAAATTAAAGGTGATGTGGCACATATAGGAGCATAGTATGGCCATGTAAATTCCTTAAATAAACAGATGAGAAGTGGATGGAGGCTTCTTCATGCTGTCCCTCACAAAGGTAAGCCAGGAAGTGCCACCAGGACAGGAAAAGCGGGTTGTCAGCAGGACAAAGGGTGCAGCAAGGGACCCTTCTCTCCTTCAGCTCCTTCCTTACCTCCTGGTGCGCGGGCAGGACTGTGCTCAAGGGCTGCATTGTTCATCACTCCCTTTCTGTTTCCAGTTTCTGTATCAGTGTTAAAAACAAACCAATGCAAAACTAAATGCAAAGGTGAAAATCCATTTTACTGGCATCTGAAGTGCTGAAAGCACAGTATTTCTGAAAATGGAAAACTTGTGTGCCGTGACCGAGTGTTTGATGGAAAATGTAAAGGCTGAATAGCTGGGTAAAAAATCCCAATAATCTATTTTCTCTGAAGCACTGGCTTTCCAAGTAGTGAAGCAGTAACCAAATTTGGTTCCTCAGAGGCTTGCATGGCCATTAGGTATTTAGTATTGAGTAAATATTAGCTTTCATGGTCTGGTGGATTTGTGGCACTGTGTGTGATTATCATTTTTTATTAAGAGGTATCTTTAAACATCTGTGTGATAAATAACTGCACTGTTATGTCAACTTGTATCTGTCATGTGAGCTCGGACACAACCAGAAAGGCAGTCTTTCTTCCATGGCAAATGCACGTTTTTGATGTTTTTTCTTCCCCAGAGAAACAACCAGACTCTTGTGCTCCGCAGCTCTGTGTTTATTGTCCTTCTGTTTCTTTACATTAGGGGATGAAAGCGGAGGGAGTGTCTTTAAAATTACTGTTGCTATCTATTAATTTATTTTTTCACCTGCCCCCATTATTATCCAGAAATAAAAGTTACGACTTCTTAAGTAGGAGTGGAGGGTACAAGAGAGCCATTAAATGCTGTTGATATGAGGTGATGGCAACTGCAGCTGGGCTTGGTCAGGAACCAAAACTAAAACTGATGAATGCATAACTAAACCTGAGACAAGCCACAAAGGAAAGCAGGGGAAAAGTCACTTAATAAATACAGGAGAGGAAATATCTGGCAGAGAGCCTTCCCTTTTACCTACCCCTCGTCGTTCCCAGAGCATCCACTGCAGATAAATTTAGAATCTCTGAATCTCTTTATTGTATGGGGGTTTTTGTGTGTGGAAAGTTGGTATTGGGGAAAAACGGGAATGCTTTCATTTCCAGGTTTTGGATTGTGAAAGAAGGAAAGGAGGGGCATGGTTAGGCATAACTGCACGTGAGAACCAAAACAGTCTGTGGAGCCCAAGAGTCTTTCAATAGCATATGAGCCAGCTAATCCCTTGTGGATATAACTTGTATTGATCTCCTTAATGGACCTCTAACAATGAAACTTCCCAGCTGCAGATGGCTTACAGACAAGTGGAGAATATACAAAAGATACTTACCTTGTTGACTGTATTCCATTATATTCTAATGTATTACTATATATAAACATAGATGGATTTTTTTTAAAATCCTGTAACCCTTGAACAACTAAACTGGACTTGACAAACTGGTAGAGGAAATTACTTGTCTAGGAATGCTCTTGTAGATTATTTCTGAAACACCAAAATTTTACAGTAAAGATGAGAAACTTAAAATCTACATTTATGAGGGATGGCATGGCTAGTTTGTATTTTAGCCTGATAAATAGTCAACATACCCTTTCAGAATCATAATAATGTGAAATGGAAAAGCATATGTTGAGAACCACTGCAAGGAAAAAATCAGCATCATTTTGTACTTCAACAGGTCTATATATAGAAGATGAATCATTTCACCCACCTCTGAAAAGGAATGTGGCCACTTACTAGAAGCATATTGCACCGCTGTGCAGCAGTTCAGGGCAGGTAACTAGATAGATAGATAGATATATACACACACACACCAGGCCACAGCTACAAATTGCTGTCAAAGATGGGTCCTCCTGTCCTGCACCTGCTCTGATAAGGACTCACTGGGAAAGTTTGCCCTCTGCAAACAGAGCATTAGCTGCAAACTTGAAGCAGAGGTTTCCTTTCCATTGCACTGCAAGATCAAAAGCTTCCCAATCTAAAACTCAGAGTAGATGTGCATTTCTTAAAACAAAAACCAAAAGATGAAAGAAATTCTTCAGCTTTTGTTGACTGTTTTATCTCTGATTGCTAGGCCAAGATTTAATTTCGCATGCTGCGCTGACCGTCACGTATTTCCTCTGAGTCAAAGTAAATTAGAAAGTAGAGAAAAGTGCTACTATTGCAAAAAGTAAGATTAAATATGCTCCCAGTCATGCTTATGGAAGCACTGAACATGCTTTAATATCTGTGCTTTTCTGGTCCAGGCTAGATTCACAACTCTGCATCATTTTCCTCATATTAGGAAGAAGAAAGACTCTGATAACATCAGGGTTAAGAAGTGGATATGCTCTCTTGAATACAGTATGGGAGAGAGTCCTTAAGAGAGGCTTCAGAAAATTCTTCAGCTGTGAAGGAGGTTGCATTGGATCCAAAGATGATTAGCTGCTGCTCTGCATCCACCTACTTACACATGTTCCTGTGTATTATTGTAATTCAACACATAGAAAAGTGTCACCAGGGCAGCACTGTTGGGCACCGAAGGTGAAAGTTAATGGGATGAAATGTGATTGCATTATGGCGTGAAAATGAGTAATGGTCGGTTACTTCAGCCCTAGCCGCAGATTTGTAGGGAAGACTTCTGCCCAAGTGAATTATGTGAAATTATTCACAAAGCTGACAGTTATTAGTAGCAGACCTAACTGGAACATCGTGGGAGGATTAGAAATTTTTGCTAAAGAGGCTGAGTGGTTTTGTCAGTTGTATGCCAGTAAAATGCTTACAGTTTGGGGATCTGAGATTGCATATGCTTAAACAGCAAATGAAGCCCTGCTAGTGTGGCTGTATTTCTGTAAATAGTCTGTGAACCCTTGGAGCTTCACCCTGTGTTACTTCTGAGTTTTTTCTAGTACATTTGTGTACTACTAGAAACAAATTGTCGTAGCGCCTTGTACATAGTACCTTCTGGAGCGCGGGTGCAGCAGTGCTGGTGGTTGGGACTCACCTGGGCCCTGGGGGTTTCTTCTTACCTTTTTCTGCTGAGAGCAGACAAGTGCAAGGAGGACACGACCCTACAGAGAGTGACCTTGGAGGGCTGGGGAAAGCAAAACTGGAAAGCCCCTCTGCACCTGCTGGGTCATGAGGTACTGCTGGGTTTTGTTTTGAATTTCACTTTTAGAAAGGTGTAGGAAAGTGGATTATTTATAGATGGGAAAAAAAATACCCTGTTTGGAGAGATCTGGATTTTTGGATCTGAAGGAATGTGGTTTTGTACCTCAGGAGGGGCCTGGTCAACTACCTCCCTCTGTCTGCTCATTTTCTGTCTAAGGCGCAGAGTCTCCTCTGTGACCCAGACCCCTCTGTTTTGGGGCAGGCCAAGGGGGCCACATCCCCTGTATTGCTGGGGGGGGGGAGATGCGTTTACCTTTGGCCATAGCCCTGCTTGTGGGATTGGGGGAGGAACCAGGCCAGCTCCTGGAGCTCCTCCTCACACCTGACACTCTCCTTGAAGTACATCTTGGAAACCAAGGAAATCTTTGACAAGTTCTTCTGTTTATATTTGGGTTTTTTTAGCCTGGTTTTCCAAGGAAATGAGGCTGTGTGATCGCACTGTCTGTGAATTCACCCCGCTCCCTCACCAGGATAGATTTAAACTAGCCTGCTGATTTTCCACCACATTTGACAATGCAGAATGGGGGGTTCCACAGTATGAGAAGGAGACAGCGGGTTATGTGTAGGTGTGTAGATCAACCCCTCCTTGCGTACCGAACTTTGGCTGTCTCCCTTCCTTCTTCAGGTCACATGGTGAGCGTCTGTGCTCGTGTGTGCTTTTCTTTTGTACAGAGCTTTTAAGGAGCTTTGGCACTTACCTCACGTGAGGCATGGCCTTATGAGGGGAAGGAGGTGGTGAGAAGCGGGGTTTGGGGTCCTGCTCAGCCACCTCAGGACCTCGCAGTGTACACCTCTCCAGTCAGAGTTTAATTTACACAACCGGAGTCTTTGAGGCACGAAACGCTTTAAAGTGATGGAAAGCGCCACGATCCCAGCCAGCCTCTCACTGACCCCTGTGTTCACAAGACAAAAATCCTAGCTCATGCAATGAGGTCCCTGTGTCACCTCGCTACCCAGTTACCTGCTGACAATAGGGTAAGGGTATCGCAATAACCCAGGTACACGAGGCTTCTTTGCAGCTAACTTCTGCTGAGCATTGGAGGAACGTGGTGGTATCCTTGCTCTTAATCTATTCCCATGACATCCGCTAGAAGGTAAAATATTTCTCCTTGGGACGTTAGACAGTCATATGAAAGCCCTGTTTGTGGCATGACTTCTAGCAGAGCAAGCATAAACGTCCCTCGCATATTCCTGGAAAGCTGAAAGCAAAGTTGTCATTTGTTGTGTTGCCTGTGGCTCCCTTGATACTGTGAGAGTTTGTCCCTGTCAGTCTACGTGTAGATGCATCGTCTGGGGGAAGGCGGATGTGTCCTGAAAATGCTGTGGTGGTGCAGAAGCAGGATAAGGTTATGAGATGGGACCACGGTTTCCTCCCAAGGCTTTCAGCAGCTTGCTTTGAGCATTGCAAAGCTGCTTTGGTACAGCTCTTTCTCCAGAAGTAATGCTCCCTCGCTCTGCGTGAGGGACATGGGACTTCTCAGCCAAGTGTCACCACAGGGAAGCACCCTGCTAGCCTGAGGACAAGTGGCGTGGCTTCCAGGAGAGGGTGCAGTAGGAGGAAGCCAAGTTTGTAGGAGGTGTTTTTTAACTGCCAGTTTCAGACTTTTAGCAGCTGTTTTCCACCAAATTCTCTCCAAATTGCAAAGACCTGGCAATTGCTTGAGACCAAAGTGATGGAGGACCATCCGTGAGCAGCGTTGTTAGTGAAATCAACTTTTTCAAACTTAAGGGAAGAGGATACTCCACTGATGCATTGCTATGTACTGTGTTAGCCAGAGAGGAATGTATCTTCTTCAGCTTAAGTGTTTTTTTGTAAAAATAAGCAGTGTGTCTTGTGAGTGAAGCACATAACTGAAAATATCTTCATCTAGATTTTTTTTGTAGCCTCACTTCTAATTTTTTTCCTGATCTTGGGGAATGCACCAAAAGCTTTCAAAAACAATAATTTATTTTGGAAACACAAAGTAAAATAACTATTACCACTGAATCTTTACAACTAGTGAGCATCTGCATCTCCCAGTGGCATGACTTGAAGGTTAAGTTATGGCACTCAAAGCTGACAGATTTGGGGAAACGATGTTGAATTCTTCACTGGCATATGCTTTTTTATATGCAGTCGTAAAATAGGAATTATATTGACCTAAACTTTTTAGGACTTCTCTGAGATCAGACATGTGTAAAGTACTTGGAAGTCATTTGATGACAGAAAGCATTTATAAAAGTTTTGTTGTAAATTAAACTTTTTCAGAGATTGTGATTGATAGTAGAGTAAATCTGGCTTTAAGTCTTCTAATACTCTAGTATCAAAGCCACCATGGTGATGCTGCTATGATGCATGTACTGTGTGCTGCCTGTTGAAGGAAAGGTGACGTGGACTAATTTTGCACTGGTGAACTATCTAGATTAACTACTGAGGGATGGCCTCAGTGGATCCCACTATGACATTTGTGGAGTCCCATCCTAAGGTGTACGAAAGCATTTATCAACTTCTCCTCCTAAGGGATTTTTAGCACAGATTTTAGAATACGGAATAGCCTGAAGGTGTTGATTGTAAAGCGTCATTCCTCACTGAATTGAACTGCATTTCATGAGTAGGGCTTCTCTCTTTAATGCCTAGTGTCCCCCAAGAATATCTGCAGTTGGGTTTTGTACATTGTGTGGGAATTGTGAAAATTTACTAGTTCAAGGGACTATAGTGTGAGCTCAGTTCTTGGTAGGCACTTCTTCAAGATAATATTATACTACAGATAAAATAATGGTATAGGCGGGTAGGAGCCACTGTAAATGGCTATTGCAGGAACTGGGCTCCTTGCTGGGTTTTGGTTCCCTCCTTTGACAGAGGTATTAATTTTGCTGCATGGATTAATTTAAGGTTTCTGTTATGCCGTTTTGTAACGTATATGCTTATAATTCCCATTTTCCCTTTTAGCCAAACCACATACTGGAGAGCTTCCTCAGGAAGCTTTTCTAAGCATTTGTGTTTCAGGACAACAATAGGAATACGCAGAGCCGCTGATGGCAATGGAAGTATACTGGGCATCTGTTGTATTTGTAATAGCTGTAGAGTAGCATAGTAAAAACCCAGGGATGCAGCTTAAGTGATCCAAAATGAGATACAGATCTCAAGTCAGCCTATAATTCAATTGTTCTTTCAGTTCATTGTGTTTCACAATAAGAATAGTCAGAAGAAAGGGAACACAAAGTAGATTTACTTGTAGCTTGATGTTCTATCTGCATACAAACCAAACATGTTAAACTTGGCACACGGTCTGTATTTACCACACTGTGTTGTAGCTGTGTGGCTTCATAGAAGAGTATTTGCAATACATGGTTAGCATTAAATTTACCAAAGCCTCAGTCATCTGGAATGTGTTCTTTGCACATTAGCAATCCTGAAGTTAAATTTCCCGAAAGATTTTTGTTTCTATGCCTTATTAATTTCACAAGCAGCAAACTAGCTATTGGAGGACTGGTTTCAATAGCTCGCTCAAGAATACCTTTGTATCAACCTCGCAATCTTGCAGCAGTTCTTGCTGAGCCAGTTTCACCATATCACTAGATCATGTTTCTCCAACATTTTAATGTGTATAACTAGTATAAATGTTATAGCAGATAAAGACTTTTGCCCCCCCCATACTAGGGTTTTTTTTAGCTATTATTTGAAACATTTACTAGTCCTGGGCGGAGCAAAGATGATCCCTGACTCCTACAAGTAGTGCAGGCAGGAGCTGGTAGTGTAAGCAGTGTTGTTCTTTACTCAGATAGAAGAAGCCTTGCTTGTTGCAGGTAATTTTACTGTAATAGTATAAGGTACAATGGCTCACATAGATGCACCTCCTCCTGTTATAGGAACCTGCCCTTACAAAAACACTTGTCTTTTTTTATTACACACAAAGCAAGAGAAAAAATTTTCTTCACTGTGGTGACATTCTTATTTTGGGAAGGGAAAAAAAAAGGTTCACTTTAGAGTCCATCCACCAAAGAGTATGTCAGTAAATTTTGTTGTCCGGCGGATAATAATAAACAGCAGATCTCTGTCCAGATAGCCTTTCCTGTTTCATTGCATCATCCGCCTCCCCTGGGAATGTCATACTGTTAAAAGCTAAAAGGACATTAGCTTCTCAACAACATGCCTACTAAATTTTAAGAGCTGAATTTAAGTATAGACTTTTCTGATTTCCTGGCTGTATTTCTGTAGGCGGGTGCAAGTTTACCTCAGGGTAAGGATATACTGAGAGGCCTGTAGAAACTCCAAATAATGTGACAAGCAAGCTCATAAGCATCATACTTATCTGATGTACCGTACTTTATTCCTGCAGGTTAAGTTGTTGCATCTAGCCCTGGTAGCTGTTTGCCTTGATTTCTATCCCATTTATCCCTAGTTATATCCAAACAAACAAAGCATCCATGTTCCTCTCTCTTCCTTTTTTTAAAAATCTCTATCAACTGAGTTATTCTGTGGTAAATCACCATGTTTTAGCACTGCACCTTACAAGCTACTTGGTTAATTTTGCCTGTCTCTGTCCTTGGTGTGCGAGTCTTACAAGGCAGTCCTTGCTTCCATAACCTTCCAGGTTATCAACTACAAGAGCTGTTCTGGAAGTGGAAGATGTACTATGAGAATCCTTAATGAACAAGGCACGCAGTGAATGATCAAAGGCTGTCTTGGAGCATATTTTGCAAGTCATTCCTCTCGGTGGCAAAATGAGTTTCTGTTTGGTTGTTCTAATGGCCACCCCAGCTATGGCACAGAAACTGCTGGTAGCAATCATTGTTCAAATTTTCTTCTTCACACCAGTCCACATTACTTTGGTGATGCTCAGGCAAAGGAAACCTTTCCCCAGCTCCAGCAGTTCATTAAATGCAAGGGTCTGTAAGCTGCTGACAGCTTAGAGAAAGAGAACTTTGGTTTCATGTATGCAGTCCCTGTCTAATATGTGTCTTATATATTATCCTGCATTGCAAGCAGGATTTTGCTTGTTTTTCCAAGTGAAGTAGTTAACATTGTTCTAAGATGCGTCGTTGTTATCAAGAGCGGAGAGTAGTATTCAGGAGGGTTGATTTAGCTGTGAAGGCTGTTTTCTCAGCCTAATGATCCAAGTGGGAGGCTTTTCTGGGGGCAATTCAGAGCATCTACAGCACAGCTTCAGGTTTGAATCACTGTCCAAAAAAAGCATATTCTTCTGAATCCTTTTGCAAAGTCATTTCAGCTTTTCTAAAAGAACCAGAAGTTGAGAGACTAGCAGCAACCTGGAGGTGGGCTTTGCTTTTTGCTGGTTTGTTCTTTTATTTTTCCCCTCCCTCCCAATATCACCTCGGGTTTGTTCCTGAAGCCCTAGGGAATCACAGAAATGTAATATACCCCTGGAAGGGACTTCAAGAAACTATGTAGCTACATTTTTCATGACTCCTTCCCTTTTTCTGTGGCACAACTGAATATCCCAAGACATTCCTGATAGCTGTTTTCTTATTTGTGAGCATCTTTAGTGAGTGCAGTTCCACAAGTATTCCTGGGACATGTTCCCATCCTTAACTGTCCATACCTAGTGAAAAATTCCCTAGGGTCTGACCTAAATAAACCTTCTCTTCTGCAAATGGAGCCAACTACTTGTCTTTTACTCTGTAAATCTGACAAACAATTAATTGCTGTCTTCTTTAAATATCTCTAACATATATCAAGAATTACTGCACTCCTCTCATTTTCCTTTTTCCTAAACTAAACTAATCCAGATCTTTCACCCTCTACTTCTAGTAATTATTCCCGAGTGCCTTCATTTTCTAGAGAGAATTGCAACATTTTACTTTCCACTTTGCTGAGTCTTCAGTGTTCACGGAAGATTCTTGAAGATGATTGGCAGTGGTTCAAAGGTTTGTGTTTTTTTGATTAAATTCAGTACTGGATTTCACCAGAACTACGGGCTTGACTACATTTAACCTGTCTTACATTTTTTAGCTACTTCTTTCCGTATTCTAGTCTGTGTTTTTGACTCATTTTTAGAACGGTGTGAAGTTTCTGGTCATGGCTAACCTTTTTTTGTGAAGACGTGGAGCAATGAAAGCGTGGATTACTTTAGTCTCTCTCAGTCGTGAATTATTTTCTCTCCTTCCTTATTAAGCAATAGGGCTGTACCTTCCTTCTGATATATTTATAGAATATTCTCTTTTCATCTTTCATGTCCCTTGGTACTTGCGATGTTCTTCTTGTGACGTAGGTTCCGATTTTGTCACAGGAGAGCTTTGCTGTTATTTTTCATTTATTCTTAGCCATAAGAAGTTGTTTCTGTGTTGAATTTTCAAAACTTCTGATTTTTAAACAGCTAATGCCTTCTTGTCTACTGTCCTGCTTCCAGCCTTTCCCTTTGGCAGCTTTTCAGTGTTTTCCTGCTGAAGTTTCTGTTCCGGGAGCCCAGCCAGCTGGTTCCCTGAATTTACTGAAGCCTTTTTAAGTCCATCATCCTCATTCTGTTGCTTTTGTTGTTTCCCCCCACACTCAGAGAATAACACCAGTATCAGTCACCTTCCCCTTCTGAACCCTCAGAGGGTTCTTCCCTGTAAATCAGAATTACATCTAAACCAATCACCTCTATTGTAATTTCCTGCAGTTTTGAAACCAAAGTTAGTCCCATTGTAAGCCAATCTCTTTTGAATAAATTGTCAAGACTTTGAGATTCATTTTATTTAAATGTAGATACTGAAAACTGTAGATACCTAAAGTCTTGGTGCAGTCTTGGCAGTGCTTCTGGGTCGTCATCTAGACAACGGTAAGAAACAGGTACCAGTAGGGCAATTCATCTCCTCATTAGAGGAAGAAATTTTGCTGGAGGTGGGATGGTCTAAGGGCAGAGACAGAAGAAATGAAGAGCAACAGTTTGTGTGTCTGAAAGTTGCTTTTTCTGCTATGTCAGCTTAATAAAACATATTACCTCAATTTACAAACCTTGCTTTGTCTTAGAGGATGGACTTATTTCATCCCACCTCTGTAGCAGCCTATACCGTTGTTTCTGGGTAGGTGGTGGGGAAGGGGACAGTGTGGATGCGCCCACTGACACCGTAGTGTAGCCTTGCGACACCTGAGGAAAAAATTCCTCATGCACATCATAGCCTATTCCATTTGAGGAATTGTTTAAAGCAAAATAGCTGTTAGTATAAACCACCAAAAATCTGGACAAAGCAGCTGCTTCTGCCCCTACCCAGACTAGGAAAGCGGCCAGTGTTTACCAACTGCTTTAGCTAAATCGTTTACCTAAAGTAGGTGCTAAGAGGTGTTTAAAACGTTAGCTACCACCTCTCCTAAACATGCCTCATCTGGTTTGTTCAGACAAGACTGGCCAATATCTCCTTTCATTGGAAATGATTAGTCACAACCCAGAAAAACGTTTGTCATTAATTTCTCTTAGGTCTGAGAGTGTGGAGACACAAACCTCAGCCCCAGGAACAGGTGAATGGTGCTTACAGTTACCCTCTTAGTCTTTCCATGCCAGTTTTGTGGGTTTTGCTTAAGTACAAACTGTGTTTTTTCATTGCTGGTCTGCCTGCACCTTGATATTATTTTGGGGCCCTTCACTGTGCATTTGAGCTGTTGAAGAACCTTTTCAGAGGGAACTTAAATGTTTAGCTATCTGACAGCAGGCTCAGAAAATTTTGAGGCAAGCCAGCTTCTTCGTTATCTTCTGCATAATTTATGGAGAGAGTTTACTGTTTGCTGAAAGGTTGGTTGTTTTGTTTAAGTTTATATTACTCCATAGACTGGAGCACAGGAAAAATGGGATATGGGGTGTTGAAACAGAGCGGGAACATGGGCAGACCACATATGCACGCAGAGAGACCTGTCCCAGAACCTCACGCTTAAATGCTCAGCTAAAAGTTTGGAGTTTTTCAGAATTGTTCATGGGATTAATTTTTTTTCTGGGTTGAAAGCAAAGAGAGAAAACTGGCTTAAAAACAACCAGGAATGAGAAGAGTGCTGATTTTGTAATATTTCCTGATTATTTTTATAAGGTTTCCACCTTTTCTGGTGTGAGAGCCCTGGTGACATGCACAAGGATTTGGCTTATTCTCAATCCAGTTTGCCACCAGCCTAATTATCTAGTTCCCTGCTTTTCCAAAGTTTCATACAAAAGAGAACATACTCCTTTTTAGAACAATAATTTACTCTCTCTTTACCTCTGAAAAATTGACAGTGCAACCTTGGCTGCTGACTTGAGACTTTCCTTCTCAAAGTACACAATCCCTCTATGTCATATGTCTTTAGTTAAGCTTTTTTATTTTAAATCTCATAATATCTTCTGTAAAACTGTCCTGTTTTGTAAGTTGCATCATATTCCAGGACCTTTGACTAAACATTTGTCAAGTACTGGACAGACTTGTATGTTATCAGATAGAGTAGGGTGGGAGAGTGGGGGATGCCTCCCTGCAGCTTGGTGCTGAAGCTTTTCATTTGTAGTAAACCTGAAACCCAAAGATGAAATTCTGTTGAAACTGCAAAGCATTGCTTATGTTGTGTCCTCATGAGCAGAGGACTAGACTGCAATGCAGGCTCCCTGGGTTTTGTTTCTGGTTTTGCCAGTGGCCCACTGCATCACTGCAAGCGACTCTCTTCCCTGATATTCCCCCCAAATGAGGTGGAAGGGGAAACTTCATGAAAAGAGTGAAGTGCTCACAAGCCTTACTTTGGACAGGCAACATATCAAAAATTAGTTATTTACAGTGATGTTTCTTTCAGTGCCAATATCAGAAGTTGACTGAAATTTTCTCAAGGCAAAGCCTGCACATAATGAAGAGTGGGCTCTTGCAGGACTTAAACTTTTAGTTGACAACAACAGAAATGTAAATTTCAGGAGGAGCAGAGGAAGTGGGAATGTTGTTTCCCAGGCCCCTACCTTCCCAGCATACATGGATGTGTTTGCGAGTCACTGGTGAGAATGTTTCAATGATTTGCTGAACATCCCAAGTCATGCCAAGTCCGAATACCTCTCTCTAATTTTTCCCTGCAGCTGCCTCAGCGGGATTATGCTTTCTTTTCATCCATCTTTCAGCAAGTGTATTGTGCAAGAGTATGTAAATATCTGTACAGAGAGGGTAGCACAAACTGCACACATGGTACTGTTTAGGCAACTCAGACAGATGGTGCGAGTGTGGTTACAATGAAAACAATTCCTTAAACATAGGTGCAGGAACGTTTTATGTCTCTGCTCGTGTGGAAGCTCTAGCAGGATCGTGGCTTGGGTTCAGAGTAATCCCTCAGCTCAGGGCTCATGCTGGCAGAAAATTGCATTACGCCATTCCAGGTAGCTTGAGTCCTATAATATTTCTCACCTCAGCAAAGATGCCAGATGAAGAGGTAATGCTGGCTTGGCTGCTTTTCATTCTAATCCCTTCCTCTTGTTTGGCTTCCAAGAAGCATTTTTATTTATGCTTCCCCAAATGAAAACATGAAACAATGGTGGGATTGGTTTCTCAGGGCTTCAGATCCTCTGTTAGTCATCTACACTGCTGCAAAACACTTCCCACACTGCAGACGCATCTTGTCTTCTGTCCTCTACATTCCTGCTTGCACAGGTGAGGTGGTTGGTGAAAATAGAAGAATAACCAGGAACCCCTTTTGGAAACAAGAACTGACAGCAAAGCTCGTCAAGTCAGACTCCCCACATGCAGTGAAATGGGTTGTCTTCCTTCCTTCCTTCCTTCCTTCCTTCCTTCCTTCCTTCCTTCCTTCCTTCCTTCCTTCCTTCCTTCCTTCCTTCCTTCCTTCCTTCCTTCCTTCCTTCCTTCCTTCCTTCCTTCCTTCCTTCCATCCATCCATCCCTGCCTGCCTCATCCCCTCGCACTGGTTTGTTACTCACCATTCGGCTGCATTGCTTTTAAAATGGGGGCTTTGCAACGTGGAAACAACTGGGGCAAGAGGAAAAGCAGAGAGGGCACATGTGTAGTGGTAATTGCAGTAAATCTGTGCTCAGCCTCTTACTTGATAGCTCTCCTCACCGTTTGTCTTCCTCTGTCAGGGTTCCTTTGCTGCCGAATGCTGCTCTGCAGATGCTCCCCCCAGCGACTCTTCCAGCTTGCAGCTTCCCTCCTCACCCTCCTGTCTTGGCCGCACAGGAGGACCATTTCCCCCGTCCTCCCAGCTGCTTTCTTGCTGGAGCTCCCGGATGACTGCTATGCAGAAATATGCATGACAGACAAGACCTTGCTCAGTGTAGCAGCTGTTGCTAGGGAAGGATGTGACATTTAGTGCTAGTACAGAGGGTCAATTAGATAAGAGCCCTAAGGATAATTTCTGTAATATGGGGTTCTGTGATTTGGAGTGGGGGAGACAGCAGTAAGAATTATGCAGCTACTACTAATCTGGTGTGTTTTTTTTTTTTTAACCTTGCCTCAGAGAGCTCACGGTTTCAACCAGACAGATGTTACCACCTTCAGATATTAAAGACATGCTTAATCTCTATGGAGACATTTGCTTCACCTAATGAAATGAGCTGCAGCAATCAATTTTATTCTGCGCCTATTGATCATGTCTGTTTTAGGGAGACAAATACAAGACAACCTTAATTAAGAGGATCTATCTCTTCCTTTAGCAGTGCTTTCCAGCAGGAAGCTTTCACATCTCATATTGCACTTTTTGATAGAAAATCTCTCTTCTATTTGAACCAGGATTAAATTGAAATCAAAAGCTTGTATTTCTATGCCCTGCGCTGATTTTAAAGGAACAAAGTGGTCTGTATTTTTAAAGTACCTAATTCAATTTATTTAGATTTATTGTCCCACAGGAATTAGAAAATCAATAACTTCAGCTGCCAGGTGCACTGTTTATTTATATATATTTTTAAGGCTGTGAATGTGGATGACATCTATCTTTTCTGAATTGACTGGCTTCATTGTAAATAAATAAAAAGCATAGGATTATTTTTTCTTTAGCATTTAGCTTGAGGATATTCTCCCTTAGTTTCTTTCCTTCTCTTCCTGGCCATATTCCACATGCAATACATGCTGTTTTCAAACTAGTTTGCCTTTAGCATAGTCCTCAAAGAGAGGAGCTTCAGGAAATCAAATGGGTGACGTGAGTGTTGTTGAGGGAAGTCTAACTCAACAGCAGTCCCATGTATTAAATGAGGTACCATTACTACTGGTACCACTGATGTAGAACATGCTCCTTTCGTGTCTGACCTCTAAACATAAGTTAAAATATTGTGGTGCAGTTTCTGAGAGAGTTGGTGCTGGACATAGGTTCTAGAAAGCATTTGCAGGCAAATCTATAAAGTGTTTGTGGCTGGTGTGTGGCAGTGATGCACGGTGCATGGTGAGGAGCTGGCTTGTTCAGCTGATGCTTTGAGCAGCACCTCACTTTTTGCAGAAAGGGGGGAAAAGATGGTAGTGTGCGATGGCTTTGTAGCAGCAACAGCGCTCTGCATCATTTCCCTGCCAAAGCAAAGTGCTCCTGAGTGGACAAATGTTTTCTTTGCTTACAAGACAGCTGTGGAAAATATACACAGGAATTATATTTAAGGAAATATTTGCTTTTGTGAGGGCAGAAACACGAAAATAGTTAACCAGTGGCATTAGATTGCTCATGGTAACTAATCATAGTAGCGTATCTCAGTATTGAGCAATGAATATGCCAAACACCATATCAGCAGGGAGTGATCGTAGAGAGCTTTGCCAATAGTGCTTAGTATGTGCTGTGTTTCTCAGAAGCTTGAAGCACGTGCCATCCTCCACAGGAGGTGAGGATTATTCCGTTGCATAGCATGGTAAACTCGGGCACGGTGAAGTGTCCAAGCTGAGTGTATAGCAAAATTGGGAAGAATACAAGAGGAACCCTGTCCTTCATCCCTTGCACCTCCAAGTGTAAAACAAGGAGCACTTTATGGTCTTGTCTGGTAGCTCAGCACTAATAGGGCTTCCTGCTCGCCTTGTTTCAAACTGGTTAAGCTGGGCACAGCATAGAAACCTGATCTCCTCTGGCACACAGGTGCAGAATATCAGTAGGGTTAATCGGTCCTGACTTGGTTAGAGGTGCTGAAGCTGCAGCGAATCCCGTCGCTCTGTGCGTTGGAGTCTCTTGGATGCAATAAGGCTCTGCGTGGGTGGCGTTAATCCCAGAGCAGTTTTGTAAGAGCAGTGCTTTCACCAGAGTGCTGTTGGTTGAAAACTCCTCTTCTTTGCGGCTCAGCCTGCCATGCTGATGTCCCGTCATCGGGAGGACGTTAGGTCTTATCCTGAAATTTGCGTAGCATCTTCCACTCTTTCAGAGTTTTGCTGCAGGTACTTTTGATGTCAGGGTCGAAAAGATTTTTTTACTTCTGAGCTCAAGTTAGCCAAAGTAGTTTCCTTTTATGGGAAAGCTATATATGTCAGC
The DNA here is from genome assembly GCF_000699145.1 of Aptenodytes forsteri. NCBI lineage: Eukaryota > Metazoa > Chordata > Aves > Sphenisciformes > Spheniscidae > Aptenodytes > Aptenodytes forsteri. The sequence goes on along the minus strand of NW_008794888.1, from coordinate 10,169,288 downwards.
TGGGGAAAAATGGGAGTTTAGCTCATTGCTCTAAACAATGGGAATAATTTGATTCTTCAGTCTTTTAATCCCCACCTTCTGTAAAGCTGATACCTCTGTTTTTAGAGAATAGTGCTTGAAATGAATATACGTAGAAAGTGTCTACTCAAAGCAGTAATTCAAGTGTTCTTACTTAACTGACTCTCAGAACTTTTTTGTGAACAATGATGTACTTACGTAAGCTTATCTTTATTTACACAAAGTTCAATAAAATAAGCAATTTCAATCTATTGATATTTTCCTCCTCCTCCTTTCTAGGACATAAACTTGACTTCATTTGACTTTCTTAGACATTTTTTGCCCCTATAAGGAAGTTCAGCATCTCACAGCAGTATGCTTTGCTTTGTTTTAGTTCTCTGCTGGGTCTCTGGGTGAAATTTGGTGTCCTTGAGATGCTGCTCAAGAATTCAACATACCAGTTTGTTTATTTGTAGGAAAACAGTTGTTGGTGGACATCTGCTGCTTGTGGTATTTCATGCTGGAGTTAATACCGTTGCGCTGCTCAGCCTGAATTAGTAATAAATACAGTTTGACCCATGTGACTTTGAGAGGTGGGACCTATCCATCCTATCCAGGGTGAGGAATTGGTTGGATGGTCGCATCCAGAGGGTAGTGGTCGGCTCAATGTTGTCCAGATGGAGATCGGTGACGAGTGGCGTCCCACAGGGGTCTGTATTGGGACTGGTACTGTTTAATATCTTCATCAGTGACACAGACAGTGGGATCGAGTGCACCCTCAGCAAGTTTGCAGATGACACCAAGCTGAGTGGTGCGGTCGACACGCCAGAGGGACGGGATGCCATCCAGAGGGACCTGGACAAGCTGGAGAAGTGGGCCCGTGTGAACCTCATGAGGTTTAACAAGGCCAAGTGCAAGGTCCTGCACCTGGGTCGGGGCAACCCCCGGTATCAATACAGGCTGGAGGATGAAGGGAT
>NW_008794888.1:10116757-10167529 GCF_000699145.1 Aptenodytes forsteri | reverse complement strand
TGGACTAGGTGACCTTTAGAGGTCCCTTCCAACCCAAACTGTTCTATGATTCTATGATTCTATCCAGGGCCTTACTGAGAGTGGTATGAAACATTATATGAAGATCTGCATTGGATTTCTAAGTCCTGCGATGATGGATATTGTGCAGCCAGCATGAGACCACTGCACTTCAGGGCTCTTACCTTTCTTACTGTTATTTTCTACTCAGACACTTGCTTCTCACAAAACCCAAACTTTAATGATTCATTAATTTAATGATCCAGCCAGCCCCCGTTGATTCAATTTAGGCTGCACAGATTAAAGGGTCGCAAAGTAAATCCCATTCAGTTGGTCTCGGACAGACAGGCTGCAGAGAAACAAGCTCTCCAGGATGATTAGCTTGAGGGAAGGGGACTCTCCAGGGCTTTTCTAATGAACTGAGAGCTCTTTTAGGGGCCTGCTGGTAAGACAGGAGCCCCTTGTGCTTTTCTGTCTCCTCCCTCTGTCTTCCAGCTCATCATTACAATACAAGTAAACCAAAAAAAAAGCCATGATTCATACACAAAAGCTTTAGAGGGATGTATTTTACAGCTGAAGACAGTGTTTTATATCCTTTGAAATACTGATGCTCGGGGAGTTTTCCATCTGGCATTTTTCTGTTTGAAAGCTTGTCAGTCATACCAGTAGTTAATGACTTTTGAAAGGCCAGTTACCATCTACAGGAATTTGTGTTTTTTTTTTTTTTGTCCCAAGTAACTTTTTTCCAACCTTCAATAGGTTGGATAGGGTTTCTTTCTCTTCGAGGCCTTTTAAATATATATTCCAATATATTCCATAACAGATTGAAAAATGGGAGTTCTGGCGCATGTGGAATAGGCAAGGTATATTTATTCATAAAATTGTATAATGGAAGATGTTAGACCTGGTTAAGTACCAGGTTGCATTCAACCTACCTAAATTTCCACTGGAATTTCCCTCGGAGACCATACTTTTCAATTCCTCCTCTCTGCTGTCCTGTGTGTGGTTGAGCTGCCTTAGCCTTTTCCAACAGGTTCATCTAATGGCACCAGGTTGAGTGTATGTGTATTGTATTTCAGAGAGCAGCAAGTCCTGTACTGGTATCTCTGCAAAGCCTTTGGGATGAAGGCACTCTGCTGTGGTGAAATGTTTTCTTGGTTTTATTGCTGCAGTGATAATGTCTTGCATTGCTTTTTCAGTGGCAGTATTGCACTCGAGAGGGCAAAGAGTTTGTGCGTTAGGAGTACTACTAATTAACACTACTCTTCCCTTTCTCTCTAAAGGAAGTAGCATCCCTTTTTGATAAACAGATGAATTTGAGGCAGAATTATAATTTCTTTTGAAGGACAGTCAGAAAAGCTATTGCAGTGAGGTTTTAAGGACTCAACCCAGAAGGCGGTCTGTCATTGTATCTGTTCATTCCACAGGATGGGAAACCTCTTTCTAAATTAATGAGGGTAGTTAAAATAATATCCACCCATACACAGCCCTAGGTATCAAGGGCTCACTGCTAATTCCAGTGAGGTAACATTTGCTTGTTACATGGAGGCAGCAGGCTTGCCTTTCAAAGACCCTTTCTATCTCAAGGTGTAGGAATCTGCTGTATGGTAGCAAGGGAGGGAAAAGGCTTTTTCTCCTTACCAGTAGAAAACATAAAATCTTTCTGCAGTTAACTTGCATTACACAGCACAAGTCAATTTGAAATTCATGGAAAGAGCGTGTTTTGAATGCAGCTGAGTATCCCACATTGAAATAAGTGGTGAGGGTTTAATAATTTTGAGGTTGGTGGCCAAACATGTTATAACACCACTTAGTATGCAGTCACAAAGTAGAATGGACTAAGTCATGTGACATGTGAACTCTGCTTACAATGGAGATGTTATTACAACTTCAGCTTCTTAACTTTCTGTTTAATCATTAAATAATATGAGTAACATTTGATTATTGTAAGGTTGCATTGATTTTAAACCACAGGTTTACTCAAATGGTAATGATTCAGCTTTCTTTTTGAGGAAACTTAGAAGAAAGACTTTTTTCTTTGAGGAAAAATACAAGTAAGTGGGCATTTTCAGGGCATCTCCATGGCACTGTTTCTGGAAACAAAGCTTACAAAGCAGCATATGGTATTACATCTGCAGACTGTTTGACAGTAACCAGTCCCAGGTACTTCAGAGGTCAATTTACAGAACCCAGAAGAAAGTAGTTAGTCTGCCCAAGGAAGTTTCTCCTCTTAAAGCCAATAGCTTGGACGTTAACATAAACTCTGAAGTGTTAGACATGTAACGCCTCCACCGCTCGCCCTTAGTGAACTCTGTTTCTAGACACCTCTCTGGACAACTGTCTAGGGATAGGTCCAATTTTTCCTTGAACCTTGATCAGATTTCGGCTGCAGTAGCATCATTAACATTTTGCAATTATGTAAGCTTTACTAAGGACCTGGTTAACTTTTGAATAACCCATTGAACTTGATTAATGAGAGAGAATAGAGGATTCTGATATCCATTCTGCTGGTTATTTGTGACAGTACATACTTCTGTCAATCACCTTCTTATTTCAGGTAAGCAGTTCCAGTCCTTCCGTGTCATTTTGGGAGAAACCCTTCTTCTCCCATGCCCTTGATCATTGTCATCTGTTTCTGAATCCTTTTCATTCTTCAGTGTCTTTTAATGGAGGGAGTACTTTGGCACGCAGTCTTCTAGATGAGAGTGAACCAGTGATTTATAGAATTCTTTGCTACAGCTTTATGGAAAGGGAGCTCTATCTATTGGAAGGTAGATAGATTTCCTTATCCATAGCTCTTTCCTTAAACCCTGCTGCTATAAAATTCTCATTTTAGATGTTCTGTGATTAAATAAGAAGATCTCGGTGAGGCTGAGTCCGGTCAGAACCCAAATTGCAGGGCTGAGATTGTTTTAAGCAGATAAATTACTTCTGGCCTATCAAGGCTTCAGTGTCTGAAGAGATTACATTTTAGCAGCGAACAAAACCAGTGTTATAAATGATGTGGTTAGGAAGATGAGCATGTTTTTCACTATAATGTGAAACTGGCACATGAAAAACAGCCTGAACATTTAAACTAATAGAGTCATTCTTATTTTGCATGTGTGTCTTATTGTTTCACATCTGTTATGTTTGTGTAACTGACTTTTGTAGTAACTTCATAATACAAGCAAATTGTCACCAATAAAGCAGATGGAATGAAATTCCTTTTGAATAATGTAATTAAGAAAATAAGCACATCGTAGGAAGGAGCTAGTATGTTGCTCTCTCTCATAGAGCAGGAACTCATCATCCATGCCAACCTCTGTTGGCAAAGCACAAGGGTGCTTTTTCTCTTCTTAAGCAAGAGATTGTTCTGCTTGGTTTTTCTTTTGATTTTGTTTTAAAAAGCCTTACATAGATGATGATGTTCATAATAGCTGCTATCTCATTGCAATTGGTGAGAGTTTTGGCTTCTTTGTGAACACTGTTGAATCCCATAGTTATAGAAGCAAGAGTGTATTTTCCTCTTAATTAGGAAATAAGTGTTTCTAATAAATAAAATAATCTAAGCATTTATTCAGTCTGTTTCATTCTCCTAGCATAAGCCAACTGAAATGTGTAATCCTGAGACATGTTAATTGATGCACCGTATTTATTAAGAAACTGTGCCATGTAAAAAGTCATGCTCATAGGATAATAATTTAAAAAGCAAGATGGAAGGATTAAGTATCTGCTCGTGTCATGTTACACCTGTCTAAATTATTATGTAACATCTCTGGAGTTTGAGATTTCCCAGCTTCCCTAGGCAATCTATTTCACTGCTTAATTATCTTCACCTTTAGAAAGTTGTGTTTGTTCCCTAAAAAAAAGAAAAGAAAGCTAATGATGATGATCATCTGCTTTTTTTGCAATTAACTTATTGTCCTGGCTAACAGTGACATGAAGAACAGATGATTTTCCTCACATTTTTGCAGTAGCCTTTCATCTACTGAAGAATGTATTATCGTGTTGCTCTTGCTTCCCTTTCCTAAATCAAACAACTGTAGTACTTCTTACAGGATGTGTTTTCTATTTCTGTAATCATTCTTGCTGTTCTGCTGTTGGAGCAGTGGACAACAAATGCTGGGTAGAGTAACAGCATTGCTGTATGTGTCATGCAGACCATATTCCTGTTTATATACCAGTACGAGAGTTCCTGTTGTTTTATTAATATTTGACTTCATTTCATCTCCTTTTATGTGATGAAACATATGTCAACTACATCATGTTGTTGTGCTTAAAAAAAGAGGTGGAGATATTTGGCTTGGGTTATATAAAGGGGGAATGAATATTTTCCTAATTTAAGTGCTATTTCTAACATTACAATTTTGCTGTAGTTCTTATAGGGAACATTGGTAAATATTGACCTTCTCTTATTTAAATTACAGTTGCTTTTGGTCACTGAGATAAATCAAAGAAACTGCACATAACTTTGCAAATGGTTGATTTATCTTGTTGTCTTCAGGAAAAGGTCTTTAAGTTAAATACAAGGCTTAGCCAGTCTCATTCGGAGTAAATCAGATGAGGTTGAAAGTGGAGTGGGAACAATGAAGCAATGAAGAGCTGGAATAGAGGAAAGCTAGTAAAAATTGTAGCAACTATGTTGTTTACCATTTATGCTGTGTTTTATTAGTTCTGAATTTATTAATAATTATAAATGGCTGTCTCACAGGTTCTTATAGTATTGTAGGTTTGTTTATTCTTAACGTTATTCTTAATATTCTTAATAAGTGATTCTTTCAGCAATGATCTCTGAATTGTTTTCAGCACATTTTTAATGCTTGGCCTAAAAATCTGGACCTTGATTTGGTTGAGCATCAGAACATTTTTGCGATGTCATTTAGTATTATGGCATCTCAGTATTTCTCATGTTCTTGAGATGTGTTAAACTGGAATATATAAACCCAGAAGGCACCACAGCCTGAGTTGATTGACTTCATTGACTTGGAGAGAATGATAAAAACTTAAGCTTAAGACTTCTTAGTCTGAAGAAGGATCAACTGTAAAACTGCCTATCAGTGCTGCCACTGAAGACGTGAGGAAACGTCATTTCCATCCTTCTGACAACTTGCATTTCTCTATTTGTGGCCATCTTCTGACATCTAGCACATTCCAGTCCACAGCTTAATTTAAGCAATCATTATCATTTTACAGAAAGCTGCAGATGCTCTGTCATATGCTACTGTCCAAGCAGGAGATGTAGAAGACCTTACAGTTTGCTTTGGTTGAACACCGGGGTGTTGTTAGTTGGAGGAACTGTCATACAGGCAAATGTTTTATTCCTTTCCCTAGTCTTGGGAGTTACATAGTCGAGTTCAGCTGATGTTCAAAGGATCCAAACTTCAGAAGGAATAGTTAATTACATACCATCAGCCATGTGTTTAGAGTAACTGAAATGTCTGAAGTAAGTTCTTTTTATAACATGCCTAAGAAATATGAATGTCAGTAATAGTCCTGATCTTTTTATGGTTTTACAGCTTAAGATGCTGAAGGTAACTCTTGAGTGTCACTGTTTTTGTGATGAGATTAGTTAATTCTAGGTGATGTAGAAGAAAATTGCACTGTTTGTGCAGAAAACAGAACTAGAGCTGGTATTTTCTGTATGTGTGATGCCAACAAAGAAAGCGAAGAATTCTGTGCCGTGGCCATAAAAAGCTGAAAAATATAAAAGTTTAATGAATAGATGTTGCACACTCTCCTAGTAAACTGTGTATGTGTCTTCACATTTTTTAAAGTGATGATACATGTCAGGGAGTCAGTATGGACTAGAATTTAAGGGATACAATAGTCATCTTCTTTCTTGGTTCCTTGACTATGGAAGTTGAAGGGAGAGTCCCACATAGCTTTATTTCCCCATCTGCCTCTCATTGTTCCTGCCCAAAGGGCAGCAGTGTGGAAGAGCTGAAAAGTGCTGCTCTGAACAGCAGAACAATTGGACTGGGCATCAATAGATAATTTTTTTAATCCTTACTCAGGCGTTGATGAGCCGTGTAACCTTGAGGAGATGCTTTGTTTCCCCACCTAATCAATTTTTTGGCTCTTAGCGTATTTCCCCATCTGCCTCTCATTGTTCCTGCCCAAAGGGCAGCAGTGTGGAAGAGCTGAAAAGTGCTGCTCTGAACAGCAGAACAATTGGACTGGGCATCAATAGATAATTTTTTTAATCCTTACTCAGGCGTTGATGAGCCGTGTAACCTTGAGGAGATGCTTTGTTTCCCTACCTAATCAATTTTTTGGCTCTTAGCACAAGGTGCTCTGGTTCCTAAAAAGAAATACATAGGAGTGAATAGAGGATAGGAAATGCTGCATCCCCAAAGATTTTCTAGCTGAAACCCAAGGCAAGAGGCATCAGTTGGGTACAGGTGCGATGGGGAGTGTGAAGGAACAGTCAGGCTATTCTGTATGATGGGCAGACACACTTCAGTCTTGCTCTTTTGGATACGTAGCATACTGAGTGCTCCCATGGCGTTAACCTTTGCAGGAAAGCCAACCAAACCAAATCTGAAAATGGAGAGTCCGAAGGGGAGGGTTTGAAGGAGACCTGTGAAACGTGGCTTTGCAGTTCATTCTGGGAAGCGTCTGCCCATATGTGGGAGGCAGCAAGGAGCAGAACAAGGGGAAAGCAGAAAGCAGAAAAATGTTTGTTTGAAAAGTACAACAAATAATGAGGTGAGGGAGTGGATGGGTTGAGGATGGATAAGACAAGCTTGTGCAGATAGGACAGGAGAAGTCTGACGTGGAAGAGAAGCTGAGGTTTTTTGTGTGCTGTGTGGTGAATGTGACCATTTTGCTCCATTAGTACTAAGGGCAGTTGGACAATATGTAGTAGTTTTTCAGCCATCAGAGAGCCCAAATTACAGTTCTTAAACCTGACATGGAGATGAAGCTGAGGATCCCAGCAGGCAGCCTAGCTGCATAGGTGGAACTCTTAATAGCGGCATTTGCAAACACACCCAAGCATACTTTGTCTCTGTTGACCTTGCAACCTAAAGTTTTAATGAATTCAGTGCAAAGACACTTGAGCTGGCTGGTTGCAGTCAGGTTGAATGTCACTGACTAATGAACTCCTTAGAATTAGCATTAGTGCAACCTAATAAACTCACTGTATATTAAACTAGAGTTATGAAAACTGACATGGCTTTGAACTATGCCATGCCAGACATATTGTCTTGAACCAGCAATAACTCAGGTATATCTGCACTGTCGTGTTGTCATGTGAACTTGTCCACTGCCTCACAGATGTCTTAAAAGAAGAACAAACAACTTAGGGTTTCTATGTACTGCCATAACTAGAATAAAACTCCCGTAAATTTTTATTTCATGGAGATAAATGGCTGCTTGAAAGCTGTGAAAAAGGAGCTCTTGGGAGAGTTTGGCAGCATTGCTAATCTAATGCCATCTTGAACCTATCTGACACATGCTGTCTTCAGGTAAACCAACATTCAGGTCCATGTGCTAAGAAGTCCATCTCTACAAAGGGTATTTGCATGACTAGCACTCTGTTCTTTCACAGTTGCTTATTACTCAGTTAATCATCTTCTTTTGTGACTTCCTAAGCATATTCACTCTGAAAGGTGTCACACCCACAACACTTCAGCTTCAGGTAGAAAAATTGCATAGAAAAATAGATTAAGAATAAAACAGAGAAACAAATGAGAAAGTTCAGACTAATAAAGTTCTTGCTTATTATCTTAATGATATTTGCAAAGAGTGCTTCTGTGTTAGATCTCACTGAAAATTTACCATAATGCAAATGTCCCTCTTAATTCTAAAAAATGCAAGAGAAGGAAAACATAGATAGCTATAAATGGATAATTTTTAAAAATAGAGCAGACTTCAAATTTCCCATTAAATATTCCTTTACAATTTTATTTATTCCTTTTCCTATAAGAAATCCCTCTACATAAAACCACTTTGGCACCTCTAATTTAATATTCTTTTCTTAATGAAAAAGTCTGCAAATTGAAGTTCACATTGATAAGCGTGTAGATCTCATGATCTAAACTGAAAGCAACTGCAAAAGGTTTTCTCTGCTCTCCTTCACAGTGCATCTTGGACCACAGGCAACATGGAGAGTATTGAAATAGGACAGATTATATAGCTATAATAGATTAATTATTAATTATAGATTAAAAGCAGAATTTGAACAGCATTGGGCATTCAACCTTCATAGAATTGCTTAGTTTCAGAGTTATGTCCAAATTATTATCTGGACTGTGTACTGGTAAAACAGTCAAAGAAAAGGGTGTTCAGATCATCCTTCATCTGAGACTAAAACACTTATCAAGATCTGAACCTCACAAAGGACAAGCTGCAGGACTGAGGGCTGTCGTGCCTTCTTAGGAGATGTAAAGCTTTGGGGTGTGTGCAGAACACACTGTGGTTAAAAGAACCAGGCTCAGAAGCTGAAGTAATGTATCGTACTGTCATTTTGTAAGGAAAAGGCTTTTAGAACCCAACAATCCAGTGTAATTTGAAATACGTTGCCACTTAAGCAGCAGAGCGAAAGCAGGCAGGCACCCGCCGTCCCTATTGTTGAATCCAGCTCTGAAATGAAAAGCTTCAGAGTATGACTGAAGATTTATTGGGGGGGGGGGGAAATCTACTGACATGTGTGAATTTAAAAGAGATGAGAGAAATAACATGGCTAAAAAACTTGTTTCATCCTCAGGAGGAATAGCAGCTGTCATTTGTATTGCAATGAGAATTTTAAGGAGATGTTCACTTTCATCCCTGCTGCTATTTAGTGAAGTGGTACGTGCCAAAAAAGTGACCAGGAGATGGCTGGGCACAAATAGTGCTGGCGCACTCAAAGCCAACACTTGGGAATAAAGAGAATAAAAGGAGTAGTCTAAGCTTCTCATGTTGTTGTGAAATAGCGTGTAGGAAAATGTGGGTTCCCTTGTGGGGGAGAGAAAGGGAAGACTGCTCTGTAACCTATCCTAGGTTTTTGTTCCCAGGTCAGCTTAACATCTAAGGTCAGCATCTGACAGAATTGTTGTGGGAAGTTCAGCATAATTTATTTTTCAGTGAAGAAATACTGCTGTGTATTTTAGCCACTCATGTAGAGTCTAACCTAGTTTAGCCCCTCACCAAATACGTATCCATCATAGCACCCCACTCATCACCAACTCCACCCATAGGATAGGCTTTGTCAGGGAGAAGAGGAGGTCGAAGGCCTATGTTTCCTTTATGCTTTAGGTATCTCCAACTACTGGGAAGCTGAATGAAGTTTTCATCACCCAGCTGGCCCTGATGCCAGAGGGCACAAAGTTTCCTTAAATACTGGACTGCAAACATCATTGTTCTCTATTTCTCTGAAGCCAGTAACTGTATAACACATGGGGAGTCCCCTAGGTCAGAATATGCTTGTAAAATTACTCACTACCATTATTATCCTCTTCTCTGAGTTGCTGCTGTTCCGAATGGTGGGATTACTTTGACCGTCCTGCCAAGAAACAGAAAACAAAGGTTTAGGAATATCTACTTTTGTACAAAGTAAGTGAATGGTTGGGACTTCAGTACAGTATTTCATGTTGTGATCCATGGATACTATGCATGTAATTGGGAAAATGTGATGAAGGAGAGGTAGTAGTATGACAGGGAATTTTAGAGGTTAATGAAGATTAAGGAAAACTAGGGCAAAATGAGGTGAACGGACATGATGGCACATGAAATGCATTTTTGTCACAAGCTAGGCACAGAACAAAGAGTAACAAGACTGATGTGTGTGTGTTGCAGGATTTTAAATTAACCATTGTTTGTGGGTGGAAAAATATTTTTGGGAATAAAAATATTTATTCCCACAGCTTCCACTGTGGGAAGCTGAATGAATATGTCTGCTCAGTGTGTCGTGGTGATCTAACAGAACATATGTCAGAATTACAAGGAAGAGGACAGCAAATAATACTTCCCATTATTAGTAGTAGACATTTTCTGTCACTGATCCCATTCTACTTCTGCTGCATCCTTTTGTAGACAAGTGATGAGAACTGAACAAAATAATGCTTACCCAAGGTTTGGAACATGTCCACCGGTAGGTTCTCCCTTTTTTCTTCATAGAGAAAAAGTTCTATGCTTCAGACCATAAATTATGGCGAGTGGTGGAGGTTAGGAAGATGTTTCCTTCTGTATGCAGTTTATCACCTAATTTTACTCTGACGAGTTTCTTGCACCTTCTACTGTATCTGTTACCATCCATGATCAATTATTGGATACTGGTCAGACTTGCATTGATTTTTGTGTTGATTATGTATGCTTCTATTACAAGTATTTTCATATCTAATACAACACAAAATTGAACTGCCTTTCATTGGTGATCAGTTCTGTATAGGCTTTAGCTCCCAATCTGGACAAACTTGAATACTAAGGAGCAAACTAAACAAGGAAAAATTAAAAATGGATGCTATTCTGCATGTATTCTTTAGGCAAGAGTAAAAAATCCACGAGGTTTGTATTCAGTGCTGCAAACTCTTTTGGCAATAAAAGGCATGTTTACGTCAGTCCGAATATTGAAGACCCTAACAATTTTAGAGAGAGAAGCTGGGAACGAGATCAGAAGTCAATTAAAATAACTCGGTAATGAAAAGACAATGTTTTTAGAGGATTTTTGTAGATAAATTGAAAAGGTAACAGCAGAGAATGGCCATAAGAATAACTGATGTTGTGAAACAGTCTTATCCCCACAAAATGTGTGTTTGTCTGTGTTAGGTGGGGACTGAGATAACTACTAACTAGTTCCCTACAGACCTTATTTTTCTATTACACTGTAAGTGTGCAGTTAGGGATCAGGACCTTAATGTAGTGAGTACTGTGAAAACTCCTAACAAAAGATCTTATCTAGCCCATAGGAAGGTAAGAGATGACTTGTAAGTAGTGTTAATGGTCTGTTTGTTCTCATGTTCTGAACACGCCTTTGAGAGCCACTGAATTCATCTTAGTGTCAGATTTTTCTGATTTAAGGGTTTTAGTGGGAACTCACAGAACTGAGAGAAGCTGTACTTCAAAACTGAGAGTACAGATTATTTCCATAAAATGTTAGCTATAGACTGGCTCTTGAACCCTTCAGGTACATTTTGTATCATCCCACATTATACAGATTGAAACTTGGGCAAAGAGGTAAGGACTTTAACTTTCAAATGTGTCAGCCTTTTTGTTTGTGCAGTGCTTAATTCGAGATATGGATTACCTGAAACTCCCATGGACTGCAGAGTTCCAGCAGGAACAAAACTGCCCCAGATGACTTCACATGGAAAAATAAGATTAGGTAAAAATAACATGGAGTTCCTTCCTGACATTTGTTTGCAAGCTTCACTTGCTAACTCCCACTGAAATCCATCCAAGCTTGCATTGCATAGGACAGGGCAGAATCTCTCAGAAAAGGTACTAAATGATGCAGAAATCAGCTCTGTTTTTCCCCAGCAGTGTTAGAAAAAATGGTTCCTCAAGGAGAGATGAAACGTGAAGTCGCTTAATGAGCCCAGTCTGTAAAGATTCCTTCCTGCCCTTTGGCATAAAGTAACCCCTTTCTACATGCATTTTTCCTTGAGGAGTGGTAGTTAAAAAGGCATGTCCAGTTTCCACTTTTATAGAAATACAGTTCATCTTGCCATGATGCTTGGCCATCTAGTTTTAATTTTTTATCCTTAGAAAGCAAGGCATGTTACTCACTTGCTATTAGAGCTGCTTTTCTATATAAGCAGCCTTTTCTCCTCTTATTACACAAGTTTGCGCTGCACTTCTGTCTCCTGACTCTAAGGGCAATCTACCATCCTTTCTCTTTGGTCTTGATGTCTTCCATAGCCCATGAGGGTTTTCATTTCATGTGTCTTACTGCTTGTTGTGAAGCCGCCCAATTTATTTGGGACAACTCTCACTCTTTTTTTAAGCTTCATCCATAAATTATTAGTGTTTGATTCAAATATTTGCTTCTACCTTTTTCCCACCCTGCCTCAGTTCTAATGTTTCATTAAGTTTTTGCTTCCGTTTTTGGGGACGGATTTATGTGGAATAAATATTGACAATATTTTGACAGGTTGGCATATTATATTTCTTGTGTAAACATGATTATAATAATCTGTGGCCTGTTTTAAACCAGTGTTTGGAGCTCAAGGGCTGTAAATGAAAGTGAGTCATGGTGGTCTATTGTATGTAAACATAATAGGAGTTTGATTGATTTCCAAGATCAGTTAGCATTACTTTATTGGAAAGGGTTGCTATGGGAGAAGGAAGGTGATAACAAAAGTAAGCAGCTAGTTTCAGAGCATGGTGGCAATCACAAGCTCTCATCACACGTAGAGTAAAATCTTCAACAGGGTATTTTTAAACCTTACCTTAATCATGCAATAATGTAAACATTTGCTGGAGTTCTGCCTCAGCAGAGCAAGAAGCAATATTTGCTAGAGAAAAAGGAGCAAAGGGCAGGGTCAAATCAGCTATTCCTTGGCACACCACAGCCGAGATGGCTGTCTGATGTGCCTCCCAGCCTACCAGTCCACTCTTGTTTTTCCTTTCAGATGAATGATCTCTGAGGCAGCCAGGTTTCTGTGATCTCTCAGCAGGGGATGTGTGGTGATGTGTGTGTGAGGTTTTATGCTTGCTTTGGAAAAGGCTGGCTTCACATGCCTTCTCTCGCATTTTGGCTAAGTCCCTAGAATAGAACTGTGTCCAGTAAATATTTAATTCCGGAGACACTGCCAAAAGATTCCATGCTCTGTGATTGCTTCGAGGTTCGTTAGTGTGATTCAGTTTTTATTATTTCTTAGAACTGACCTTACAGAAGCAGAAAAAAATGGATCTGAGCAGTAACCAAAAACACAAAGTGAACTGCCAGCCAGTAATTTCTAACTGCACACAATGCAAGCACACTACTTGTACCCCGTTATTTCCTAGGAATGATACCACGTTTGTGGCAGAGCTGTGAGCAATACCTCACCTGTCCTGAGCTCAACGTTTCTGCCTCTCGGTTCAGTTCTGTGCTGGGTTACAGTAGATGAGGCTCTGAAGTGTTACAAACTTTGACTTTCTTCATCACACTGTGTCATTTAACTACCCACCTAATTGCAGCACTTCTGTTCTTATTTTGCCTGCCTGAACATATTTACAGAGATAAAAATAGAGCAAGGAAAGAACAGCAGCTGCCAAGGCTGGGTTTAAGTTAAAGACCACCTAGGAACGGATTAAAGGTGAATAACTGTTTTGCCTCAGGACAATACTGCTGAACAGCAGGGGAGAGGGAGAAGGGGAGAAGAGGTGAAAGGAGCATTGCTAAGAGATATGGAGAAGTGATGCTGCAATTGCCACATCTAAATGTAAGCAAATTTTAAGCATGCTCAAATGGAGAGAGGGGTGAAAATGAGTAAAGAAATCCTAAAACAGGCAAACAGTGGTACATTAAATTGCAAGGAGTTTTAACGAATGCATTATATTGGAGAGGATGCCATAGGTCTGAAGAATAGCAAATATAGATGGGTATTTGAGAAAGCAAATTAATCTAAGTGAGCTGTCAGGATGCTCTTCTGGGTGATTTCAGTTGTGATGTCAATTGACAAATAGAAACCTTGGGCTTAAATCTTGTTTTACAGTTGTGCACTCTTTCTTCTTAGAGGTAGGGTCTTACCAGTTGATAGCTGTTAAATCATGTTAGATTTAATTTCAGCTCTGCACTTAGCGTTCATCAGTTGGAAATGACAGAAAAGGAGAAAGATCATGGTGCATGAGTCAGTCCAAGAATGACTAAGCTGCTGTAGTGATGCAGCCGTGAAAGACAAATACAACCCTGGGATGCATTTGGTGAAGTGCTCCCAATACGAGAGGGGATTAGTAACTCTGTCATACAGTGAGTGAGACCTTGCAGTGTTGGGAATACTGCATACAGGTCTGGTTAGCCAGGCTTGGGAATTAATTACCTGAAACTAGACGCGTAAGAAGAAGGGCTTCTGGGTTAGCAAAGGAATGGAGAGTCTCTCTCACATAGGGAAATTAAAAGAAAGTAGCTTCTCCTTATTTACAAAAAACTAACGCTGAATATTTTAAAATATAATTGTTTACCCTGCTTCACATATAATATGAGACAACTCAGAAAGAGAGAAGACTGAGTTAAACCAGAGGACAGTGTTCAAACCAAAAAACCCTGGCTGTGAGTAAATTTGAGGTGAAGATTAGAGTATTGTTTCTACCTCTTCAAACAACATTATTTTAGGATAGCCTATACTGGCCCTTCCTCAAATATCTGCCCTTCAGCTAAAGTTCCTTGGTCTTTTAGCCACAAACAGAAATTTATACCAAAGTTGTCACGCGGTGACACCCAGCTGGCCAGCAGCTAGAATCCGAGGACTATTAGCAGAGATTAAATTTGTATAGAGCATGCGTTACAATACGTTTCCAGCTGCTTCTTACTTGTATGTATTCACTGCACAAACAAATTCATCATCTGTCAGCATCACAACAACATGCTTGCTTGCACGTGTACTCAGCATATCTGGACTACTGCAGCTTTGGGGCAATCTTTTCAATTAGTGTATGCAACTAAATCCAAGTCTAACTTGGATTATTTTAATATAGAGCTTTTGCTACTGTTTGCCTGTCAGTATGAGCATTACCCCAGCTAGCATGGGCACCCAACAGGAGCTGTTTCTGTGCTAGTTTGATGCATAGTATTTATGATCAGTGAGAGATCTGTGTAGTAGAAATGAAAAAAGATAATTAGATTCAAGAGTCACCTACATAAATCTGTGAAAGATTGCCTGCGACACTATGGTCCCAGTTTCTAACCATCTATTTTACATTCTCGCAGTGCTTGAGTAGCAGGATGGCTGTAGCACTAGCTTTTCAAACCACTTTTAAAAGGGAACACATGCTCTGCGAAAACAGTAGTATTGCATTGACTGTTGGCAGCAATTCTCTTTCCTCCTACCCCTTTCCTTCAGTTATCTTCATTCTGATTTGATATGTTGGTGTTCTTTTTAAAAAAAAAAAAAAGTGGAAACTCTTAGTCCATTCAAGTCTAATACGTACTGTCAGAGCAACAGCTTCCCCCCCCCAGCTTTGTCTTTTTAGTGCTGTTTTAGGTCAAGTTCTGTCATTTTACACCTGTCCAACCTTGTGAAAGGCTTCACTGGGGTTGTACAAGGACAAGTGTGGGTGGAACTCAGTGTTCAAAACCTTGTATGGCTGTTGACAATGTGTGAGAAGGGAAGAGCCCTCTGCTTCCCAGACCCCAAATTAAGCCTGCAGGGCTGACAGCAAAGCAATTCTTGTAATGGTACATGGAGCTAATTTGTTATGAAATCAGAGAAGCAGTAAATTTGGAAAAACCCCCATTCCAAGTTTAGAGTAGTCTGGAGGGAAATTACACTGTGAGCTCCGCACTGTGCTGCTAACTTGCTGTCTTCTAGATTTGGGCAATGGTAGAGTATGGTAGGTTCATCCCTTCACATTTTCCTTTCCCTGATCTGGGGAAACGCAGATTTCTCTACTACAGCTTAAAACTAAGTGAATTCTTGTGGGGTTTTCCCCACCAGGTTCTCAGGTGTGCCATTCATTCACAATCTGGAGCTGCTCGTCAATGTGAAATTGCTATGATTTTTGAAGAAGGGGAGGCTCAGCTGGTCAGACCCTGACATTTCTTGTTCCCGCTGCTCAGGGTGTCCTGCTCAGGGCCAGCTGTTAACCGACAACAGCGGAAGAGGTCTTCGGCCTCAGCAGAGAGAGCTAGGCTACGTCTGCAAGATGTTTTGCAGGCAGATGTGAGCCCGTCCAGGCCAGCCAGGATTCACGTGGCTGCTTTAACAGGGTCCTGAGCTCCATTTAGGAGGGTCACTACTATAATTAGGGGACCTGCAAGGCTTTCTGCCCCGTCTGCGTCATCCATGGTGCTCACTTGTTCTGCCTGTGAATACCCTGTAGACGTACTCAACACACTCAATGCCCTTTGCAGATGAAGGGTAGTGAGAAAAATTTGAGACTGGTGATAAGGTTGGGTTCAGGACAGTACAGGTTTTGTGTGACTTCTGAATAGTAAGTACTTGAGTTTTTAAGGCATCTCCCATGCCAAGCTTTTTCTGTACAGGCACCAGCCAGGAAGCCCTGGTCAAATGCAGGGTTTCTACATCCACTATTCATCAAGGTGCACACTTTTATTCAGTTCTATCATTGTTTCTGAATTCATGACCAGAAACAGAGGTACTGCAGATAGTGTAGGCTATGGGAAATTGCAGCACTGCTGAGATAACATAGTTGGTACCAGTACGTCCTGCTCTCATGCTTTCTGAATTACTTTTGTTAAAATAAACAAAACAAGAAAACTGCTGGCCTGGAAACCCTTAGCCGTGCTTTCCTATTTTATGTTGGAAAGATTTAAAGAAAAAGGCATTGTCTGTTTGTTATTTTCACTGCTTCTTTTTTACAAATTGCTTTAAAACAAAACACAAAACAAAACAGGTTTTATTCATTGTCATAGGAAAATACATCTCTGGGGAAGACAAGGCTGGCCTGGAAGGAAGAAACAATACTTCAGGTTGCTATTTGATGGTAGCCTTCATGGCTGCATATTGTGACTCAGCAAGTTGGTTGGGGTTTGGGGCGGTAGAGTGGATTCAACAACTTGAGGTCTTAGAGGTAGATGATAGGAAACAACTGTTGTTTATGCTGCTGCAAGTGGATTGATTTATTTTCTTAGAAATTAAGGGTTTACTCTGACCAGACTCCCACTGAAGGCACTAAGATAGCCTTTGCCTGAGGGAAAGGACCACAGGGTTAAATCATGAAGAGTAATTGCGCTGTGTATGCTGTGCCTTCCACCAGCCTTTCCGTGCTGCCACCGGCAGGCCATGCTGTTTGTAATAAATTGTTATTAAGCTATTCTCCCTAGGACCAGGACTGGAGCTGCATTGTGCTAGATGCTGTGAAGCTGCATAGTAACAAACTGTAAACTGTTCTCTGAGCAGCCTGATTAAATATGGGAAGGGATATGAAATGAAAATAATCCACAACCAAGCTCTGGCACATGATGATATTAAGTGAGTAGCTGTAGGTTGTGTAGTAGGACTGCTGCAGGGGTGGGAACTGGGCTGAAATCCTCTGTGCTTCATTATGTGCTAAAAAAAAAAAAATCTTTTCTTTATTATTTTTGTTCTCACTTAACTGCTCCAATTTATTCCATCAGCTCTTGTCCAGAGAATGGTGTAGATGCATGTGCAAGTGTGGCTGGATTACAGACAGCCTCGTCCCTCAAGATTGTTTGCTCTCAGTCCTCTACTATCCCTATTACCATAACTGAAAGATTGCAAGATGCCTGGATATTGCATTGGCAGGAATGGGAAGCATCCCTGAGTGTGTTTCTTTTGAAGTTAAGCTTTTGTGATTAGCATCTGCATTTATGCAAGATACTTTATATGCAGACTTGTATTCGTTCTGCTTTGACCTAAAGAATAGTTACTTGGTCATTTTAAATGGACACTTTTAAGGCATGAGTCAGCTCAGCCATTTGTTCCTCAGTTTCTTTCCTCTCCCTGCGTCCCCAACTGTTCGATGGAGAATTGGAAAGGAAGGAGGGGCTGTCGTCTGGACTGATCCTTCTCTCCACAGACCCAGCAGTGGCCAAGGAGGTTCAGTGTGGCTGCATTGTTTTTAAGTACACAGGGACAAGAAAGCCTTAAAAGTAACTTTTATGTTTGTGCTTGTTGGGAACACCGTAATAAATTAAAAGTTCGGGAATGCCTTGTTCGTGTGCAGTGTGTACCAGAACATCATCAGCATAAGCAAGAAATCAATCTTTCATCCAAGTATGTGGTAGCCACGGGGCTCAATCCCTTTTTTGGTGTTATTTTTTCCTTTCCTCCCTGTTCCCGCTCTTAGTTTTCTGTAGTTGAGCATGTGGACGTGCCAGTAGTGCTTAGGCTGGGTGCAGTACTGGCAATGCAGGGACTTGCGCTCTGGTTGATTTTCAAAGGTGGAAAGACTGGCAGTATCGACACGGCGCACTGTGGTGGGTGCCTTGTCCCCCTTTGCCTTCAGTCTCCTAAAGTTACCAGCTCACCTAGACCCTGGCCTGTGGCTCCAGGTCAAGAGAAGGGTTTCTTGAGGCTAAATTAGGGATCAGGGCAAGCCATCTGGTGCCTGCAGCTGAATTCAGGGAGTCCCCAAGACTGTGTGTGTGGTGTGGATGCAGAAACTCAGTTTCTGTTGATGTGCAAAGCCGTGGATTAAAGCTCTGCTGACTTAAACTCAGTGGGTTGTAAGATACGCACGTTGGAGAAGTCACTTTAAAAGGGGTTTCAGGTTTGCTTTCTGTGAGTGCTGAACTTCATCAAGCCTGGTAGCACAAACTGTAATAAAAGAGAGGACAGGGACATAAGAAATCCTTTGTGACAAGCCATGCAGCAGTGGGGAGAGATGGTCTTCACTGGAGTGTATTGGAAGTATTTGTTAGATCATGTCTTGCAACCGTGGGCTCTGTGCATTTACTCACCCCACAGTTCTTGTCATACGTGTGGGCATTCAGACAGCCATGTTGGAAACTGCATCCCATCTTTTTCTCTTATTTCTTTTTATTGTTTTAATTCATTTGAAGGTAAAGAATCAAAACAGAATTCGGGTCCTCAAAATCTCTGCGACTGCAGGAGTCGGCACTTAATGGCAGCTTTGCCTCTAGTTGTGGCATCAAGTTACTTTTGAAGCCTTTGAAGTCAACAGGGCTGGAGGGAGAAAGTGTTGTGTTGTTTCTTTAAAAAGAAACATGCTTCAGTTATATTTGCAGCTGGGGTTTTAATGACTGAGAATTAAAACATGTTTTATTTGGCCTTTGTTTTTAGTGAACTTTTCTCCCCTTAGGGGGACTTGAAGCCAAGGCACAGCTTGACATGTAGCGGGCTGCAGCACGCTAACATAGCCATCATCAGCCTCATCTTCTGTTTCCCTGCGGAGCTCAGCACTCACGATTTGTGTGCCCCATGACAAAAGTCTCCCGACCTCCCCAGTTTACTCGCCTGGCATCTCTTTGCATGCACTGGGTCTCCGCTCACACAGCAACAAGTAGTTTGCGGCTGGCTTTGTGGCTTGGAGTGAACTGAAGTAAACTTTATGTATTGGCCCTGGAGACCTTCATTTCTAATCAGCTCCTATTAAATTACTATGAATCTGATAAAGGAAAAGAAGCTCAGTTTAAAAAGGTGCAGATAGGCACTTAATGTAATTTAATGTATGTCTAAATAGTTTAGCTGCTTATCTGCACATCTGGCCTAAATACTTGTGCAAATCTGACCCGTAGGTTTTTTTTAACCATATTGGTGTTGGAAGAAGAGAAGGTAGATTATGCAGTTAATAGGTTACAGCTTGTTTCCCCATTGGTCCTGGGAGCATCAGGCTTCCTGCTGACAGTGCCAAGTACAACAAAAGGTGCTTGGACAGCGATGGCGGTGGCTAAGCGAAGTGCCCTACGCTGCAGGTTTTTCCAGGAGAATTTAGTTCCCTGCCCTGCTGTGTTTCTGCAGGAACCACTGCTGACACAGGTACAAGTCTTCTGGATAAATGTTTTGAATCAGCCTTTTGGCTTGTCCTAACTGTTGTGCAAAACTTCTGTTGCACCTATGTCCTTTTAGGAGGGGTTTAAGAGTACTCTGACATGAGAAAATGGAGTCATCTTTCCAGCCATACATTCGGTAGACCCTGCGTGGTGGAATCTATAGCAAACCACATCAAACTGGTGGCACAGGCACCAATAAATACTGAGCAGCACCTTTTTTTGTCCTTGTTTTGTACTCCTTGCCTGGTATCAGTGTTGCTACATTTTGTGATTAGCAGGCCAAATCAACTGACTCACTCAACTCACTCAAGCAACAAGAAGATAGGCTAAATTTCATTTATTTATTTATTTATTTGTGTGATAGAAAGCAGTGATAGAAAGTATCTACAGTGAGAACTTTTTAAAGTAGAGAAAGAGGGGACATGATTTTATTACCAGGACTTGTGCTTGTGTGGCAGATAAGCTTACAAACATCCCAGCTCAGACTGTCTTTCTGGAGGCTAATTTCAGTGTTCTTTGAAAAATTCACAGAATTATACTGTGTTACCTGGTGCATTGAATTTTTGTGAATATAATAGTGATCATTTTGATCCATAATCCTTTGGATACTGAGGACAATCTGTTTTATGGTTTCATTGAGACCATGAAAAATGGCCAGTGAGGTTCCTACACGTCCTCTTCACACTTGCAGATGAAAGCACTGTCTCATGCAGAATAGAAATAATTCTCTGGTTCTTTTTATGAAGTTGTTGTTCTTTAGATCAAAACAGCTTTATTTCTTCTTATCTGAGATTTTTACAGCTGTTAAGTATTCCAGCCCTTTATGAGTTATGGACTTGGAATCACTTTCCCTTCTCAGAGTTCATAAAGTGGAGATTAGATGGTTAAGGCAAATTCTTTGTCTTTTAACATTACTGACTTCAAGGGACGTAGCAAGAATATTTTGCTTCATTCTTCCTGTATAGCTGTTCTCGCAGATGTTGAGACAGAGAAGAAACTGGTAAATGCTTTTGTTAAAGTATTGGGCAATCTGGTACTTGAGAAATCTGTATGCGAATCCTGGCTTTGCCTTTGGTTTCTTCTGTGACCTTGGACAAATACTTTGCTTGCTCTGTATATATGAGACATGAAGGTAACATCTCTCTCATTTTCAAGGGTGGCATAAGAATAGATGTGTAAGTACTTGAGTGGTCATGGAGGCAGGAAATGTCATCAACCAAACTTACGCCATTTTATCACCTCACTCGTATACTGCTGTAAAGAAAGAAGCTTAAAAAGAAAAGATTTTTGTTACGTCTCCTAAAATTTAGACAGCCTCTATCACCCATCTCAATATAGCACCACCATCAGTCTGCCCAGCTTCTTGTACTGGGTACTTGAGTGGGATGGTGCCCTTCAGGTGGTTGGGTTTAGTTTTGATTTTGCTGGGTTTTTTAATTATCAGGACACAGGTGGGAAAGCTTGCAGCATTCATTTTGTCTGAAAGTTGCCATGCCTTCTGCATGTGTTTGGCCTCTTTAGCTTTTTTCCCCTGTTGATTTTCCCTCTGAGTAAGAGTGGTAGGGAGTAGTAGAACATTTCTGTTTTGTAAGGTATTTCCCCTCTCTCCCCTTGCTTTCTGTTCCTGGGAAGATAGTGGCCTGCAGCAGATGCCCTGCAGCATCTGCGTTATTGCATACATATGCTTGTGACACTTTAATAGTAGCTGTCAGATAACATTAACATATTGCTGCTACAAATAAATCAAGCAGGGCTATGAGCGAAGGAGTAAGTGGATGAGAAAGGACAGTCTCGTCCATTGCTATCGGACAAGGCCACCATAAGTATTGTCTGCTCGCTTCACTAGTGAAATTGTTGGCTGTATAAAGATGTGCTTAGTGGGGATACCCAGTCCATAGCCAGAAGCTCTCCTTTTTGTGAATACCCAAAGGGCTTAGTTTATCAGTTATTCAGAATGAGGAGAAGAGGAAGCCTTCTGAGATATCCTTGAAGACCCTCTCTTCTTAAGTCCTGAGGACTGACCTTTTTTTGTGACGTATGTCTTCCTCTTGAGAAAGAAATACAGTGTTTGGGGTACTGAAAATATCATTGCTGCAGCAGGGTTCCAAACCTCACGGTTTCTGTCAGGTGATTCAGCATGATTGCTGTGCTAAATCCTGTGGCAGCAGAGGATATTGGTAAAAGACTATGCAGATTATGTTGAACGGGAACTGATTACCTGGCTCAGATGAATGGTCAGGTAGACCCTGAAGCCTGAAACCCCTGGCTGGCCTCCTGGCCCTCTTTCTAGGAAAGCTATAGCTAGTGGAGCTAGCCACCAGAAGAAACAACTGAGTGAGGGAAAAACAGTTACACAGATTCCTCCCACAAAATTATAGCCCTCGTTTGTCAGTGTGCTACCACTTAAGGATCTCTGTTCTGTGGCTCTCTTTACACTTTGGAGAAGTTCATTAACTTGGTACGGCTTATAAAAGGCTCTTTATCTGATAGTGCAGATGTTTCCAAACTCAGGAGTGCAAACTGCACCTGGAATACCATCCTCCTACTGCTTGAGGAGATCCTGGAATTATCTCTTGCATTTGAACACTGTGTTAGAAAATCAGCCAGCAGTAACCTGCTTACAGCTTAGATTGCAGTATACTGAATGCACTACCTCTGCAGGCTCTGCAGATGCACTGGTAGCAGAAGTTTGGCATTTGAAAGCTGGCATAATGTGGCTGGAAAATTACTGTGTTAGTTCTCCCTCCTTAGTGCTTGTTGACATAGTTTTATTAGGTTGTGATAGACTACAAGGAAATATAGATCATAAACTTAATGTATACCAGACCATTGCCTGGTTCCTGAAAAGCATTAAAGTGTCACTTTGAGTGACTCTGTGATTCAGATGAGTTCTTTGCAAGACTGAAAGCCCAGAAAGTTTCAAGAAATTTAAAAAAAGAAAACAACTTCTTGCAGAAGCAGTTGCTTTTACTGTGTGAAGGTGGAAAATGATTTCTTGTGGATCCAGCTGTAGAAAGTAGCATCAGTAGTTTTTTTTAATTTATACATGATTGTCGTGTTCTTAAAATTCTCTCCGTGACAAGTCTTTTGTATTTCCTTAAACTGGTGAAGGGTTTATTGCGCTGAATTTGACAGGTTAATGATCAAGTAGGAAATCATATAACACTTGTTAGTGCAGTTTCTGATGATACAAAATTAACTCTATCCTTTCTACAGCTAAAATCAGAAACTAAATCTAGAGTTTGGAGGTAGGGGAGAGATTGCAGCAGGTAAGTACCAAGAAGACTGCCTAAGGTCAGCGCTCCCACCTCCCCTACTTACATGTTGCATTTAGGATAGCAAAAGAAACATTAACCTTCATGCTGAAGAGTCAATACCGAAGTAATGGGATTTTGGAGGAATATTGTGTGGGTTATTCTAGTGATAGATTGGTCTAATGCAGGATTTCTTGAAGTATCTTTCTCTGAAGCATCAGGATTGGAGTTTTACCTGTCTAGCAGAGGTAGCAATACATGGTGGTTTGCCTGCTGGTTTGAAAGACTAAGCCTGTTTGAAGTGGACTGCCACCCTTTATTCAGTCATTAGCTTCCTTGCTGGAACTACTATGAAGGCTTGGTTTGAATGGAAACGTCTGTGATATGGGCAGTCTCTGATAGTATGATGAGGGAAGCAGTACAGACAGCAATACTGACATGCCACTTCTAATAATAAGGATAATACTAAAAGGCAGTAAAGCAGTAAGAAGAATAAAGGCAGTTCCTTTGACCAGCACTAGTCTGGATTTGTGCTTGTGATTTTGGGAGCAAAAGACCTCACAGCCCGTTTTCAGTCCTCATGCTCTGTGTATGTATTTTAATCACTTATGTTTTTCCTGTTTGAACAGAGTGAAGCCTGGAGAACAAGCTGTTCTTCTGGAATCCTGTAGTTCATTTATTCCCAGTAGATTCCAGTGGGAAGTAAAAACAACAGCCTCTCCACTTCTGAACAGTGACCCTCACTGTGTTTGCTAATACCTCTCAGTCTCTGTCTCCATTGAAACTCAGGATATAATTGCTAGGCCAGAACATGCAGGGGAACAAGAACTAAGATTTTCTGAAATTTAAAAAAGTACATGAATTACATTTGATTTTGGGTGCCCAAAGACTATGCTTTACTGTAGGAGCAGCTCATTTACTTAAACTGCTTTTAAAAATCGAACTTAGAGTTTCAGCTCCTAAAACCACATCATCAGAGCATCTTAATGAACTGGTGACAGCTATACACCTGAAATTCTTTGAGTGTGTGGGCACAAATGCCAAAAATTGATTTCCCTCTGGGGCCAGGAGAAAAAAGCAATTTTTTTAATCTCCTGGTTGAAATTGCATTTGACTTTCCTATCACTTCATGCTGCTTAAATGAATTAGTGACTGAGTCCTGCAGCACAGGATCTGGAGAATATTTCCAATGTGCATACCTTGAAAATGCACAAAATGGTTTTAAATCAGGTGTTGAAGGGCAATTAAAAATGGGTTCTGTAATACACACAGCGAGAAAGGGAGGTAATAGCCAAATGACAGAAAGGAAAGACTGATTTACCAAAATAAAGATGGAAGGGGACCTGGTCTAATGATATCTGGTGAATAGAAGGTCTCCTAGAAGTGCTAAAATCCTGGCTGAATCGTAATCCTAGAGGTCTGGACTGTACATCCATTTTCTGTATGCCTTGCCAAATCGAGAAGGACTAGAATTATGCTCAGGTGGGCAGAAGACAGTGTAGTTGGGGCCTACAGATCAGAGCAGGCTGTGGTGGAAGGGGGAATGTATGAAAAAAGTTATTTTCAGAAACATAATAGTTTCTTTAAAAGATAAAAACCCCAGTGGTAGTTGTAAAAATTAGTGGCGATAGCTTTGGTTTAAAATGAAAATGCACAAAATGGTTTTAAATCAGGTGTTGAAGGGCAATTAAAAATGGGTTCTGTAATACACACAGCGAGAAAGGGAGGTAATAGCCAAATGACAGAAAGGAAAGACTGATTTACCAAAATAAAGATGGAAGGGGACCTGGTCTAATGATATCTGGTGAATAGAAGGTCTCCTAGAAGTGCTAAAATCCTGGCTGAATCGTAATCCTAGAGGTCTGGACTGTACATCCATTTTCTGTATGCCTTGCCAAATCGAGAAGGACTAGAATTATGCTCAGGTGGGCAGAAGACAGTGTAGTTGGGGCCTACAGATCAGAGCAGGCTGTGGTGGAAGGGGGAATGTATGAAAAAAGTTATTTTCAGAAACATAATAGTTTCTTTAAAAGATAAAAACCCCAGTGGTAGTTGTAAAAATTAGTGGCGATAGCTTCAGTGATTAAATAAATTCTATTCTGTGTGAATAAAGTACTTGTGATGGTGTGAATATTTTATGAGTCTTACCACAAACTGCTTGACTACATCAGGTAAAAGGTAGAGAGGGAATTAATCAAATATTTGTTGTGTCTCTGAAGACCCATATAGCAATCATACTGTGGGGAAAATGATAGCATATACTGGCAACACATCTGTTAATTATAAGCTACTCAATGGTGGAGGTTCTTTTGCCCTCTTTTGAGAAAACCTGACATAGTAGTCTTGTGATCCTGACCTGTGTCTCATAAGAACAGTAGGAGTCAACATCTAAGTAGCTACGTACCCTTGCTGTCCTTGCTTGAGTTGTGCAGATGCAACAATAGCAGAATTCAGCCTTTCTCAAAAGCTGGTGGGGCCTTAGTATGTAATTCATGAGCTGGAAGAAGGCTGTTCTTGGCTCAGCGGGGGGGTTCTGCAAATCAGACCTGCTCTCCATGGGAGGAAGGGCATCCAGCCTCCCTTAGGTAAGCAGTTGCAAGGATTCAAGCTTGCAGCTAGAGAATTCAACCTTCTTCCTTGGAGGAGGAGAAAGGACTTTCCTGTAAATTCTTTGAAATGCCTCTTCTGGGGAAAGGAAGTTGTAACGGAGGAGCTCTGGCAATGCCTTGCATCCTTGGGATCCCCTCAGACCAGCCTCACTTCAAGCCACAGCGCAGTGTAGAAGCAGCATTAGTTCCTTGATCAGCGGTGATCTCTGCACATTGAGCAGGTTTCAAGTGCGGGTGTCGAAAAATATTATGGACATGCCCGTGGTATGTGTTAAGGACAGAGGTAAAGGTAGTAGTCTGGGACCACTGTCTGCTTGCCTAAAGCTTTTCTCATGAATAGGGTAAGTTCCCACGTTGTCCACCTCCTTGCCGTGCCTTCCTGTGTTGCATCCTCTATCAAGTATTCAGAAGTTGGGCATGGTGAAACTAGTTTAGAGGGACCAAAGGTATTTAATTGCCTAGTGCTTGCTGGTGATGGATTATTGTATAAGCTATGTCAAGGAACACTGGAGTACAGAAATAGAAACCTTACATACTTAGATGAGCAGAGATGTAGACTACCTGTCTTTTTAATCATAAGATAGCATGAAGAAATGTGTGTTGTCTGTTTGATACAGCTGTTACAGACAGAGTAGCTAAAATGGGGCTTGACTGAACACCTGCTGGGTGAAATTTAACTGTAGTTGGACTGAGGCAATTCTGCAGAGCTGGGGAAAAATTGAGATGCCATGGCATAGGGTTATTCACCTCCCCTGAGGGAATTGCACCTGCTGTTAATAAGACGATTTTTGATGTCGGGGATCTTTGACTGCTTCCAGATACTTTAGGAATCGGTGTACTTGAGCACATTTTCCATCTGCATTCAGACCAAGGGCTGAGCTTTTTCTCCCTAAAGTGGAAGCTGTTACTGTCAGGTGCATCTTTTGTTCCTTTGATGCTGGAGCTGATATTAGGCACTCAAACTGAGAAGCAGGAGCAGAGCTGAGAAGGCATGCTTGCAAAGAGGCACTTCGTGATCAACCAAGTTTCTTTACTATTTGGTGTCAGCTACATTGACTTCCACTTCTAGTGGCTTTTATGATAGTATATAGGACGGTGGACTTAGGACAACGTACTTTTTAGGTCTTTCTTTCTTTACCCTTCCCCTCCCCCAGGTAATCACCCTGCTCACATTCCTTGAATTAAAGAAAGGCATGGGAAGTAAGCCAACCTTATTTTCCTGTTTCTGTTGTTTTCAATCTCTAATTCCCTTCCTTAATTCTTATGGATAGATAACTTCTAGCATTTTAATTCCTGTTGTTTAGATCTGATGTGTGCATAGCTGGATGAAATCATGATTAGATGCTAGCATCTGACCCATCTGTAGTGGCAGGAAATGGTGGGGAAGATAAATATGCTCCATGGAGTCGAACTCCTGGATATTCACTTGTATCAAATACATATTGAAAGTCCAATAAAACTTGGTGCTGATTTTCCAACTAGTTTCTCTTTGCAAGGAGCACAGCTTGCTCTGAACTAATTAAACACCATTTGTAAGATAGTTCTTCCTGATCTGTTCAGTGCTGATAATCAGATACAGCAATATTACACTGTAAAAGTGATATTTTAAGGGCAAATTGTATTTGTGAAGTTGGCCACTCGTGCTAGGATATGTGTCACATTGCCTACTGAGCCTTGTCTGAAACTGATAAAAACTTGCCTGTGAGCTGGTGAACATTATTCAGCATTTAGGTGGCCTCTGCAGCCTCAATTAACTTCCCTTGTTTAAGGCAGTCCCAGGACAAACACAGTGTTTAATACGTGTATTCTCTGCCAGCAAGGTGTAGCAACAGAGACCACTTGGTTCTTTGCAGACCTGACAGGTGAAGGGATTGTACGTGTAGTTTGTTATTGAGCAAACAATATTGTTATTTTTGAGGCAGCAAAAACAGTGGGGAAAAAATAGTGGTTTGAGTTCAGGTTCTGTAAGAAGGAAATGTGTAATCATTCCAGAAAAAGTGCAGATGTTTATGCTTCTCTGTCCATAACTTACTAGACCTGGCCCTCTGTTCTGATCTCTGCTTCTCCATCTCCGTTTCCCTCTTCTGTCCCATTCGGTTTGGATTCTGTCTTTTCTGAGGTTCTACCACACTTCCTTCTCTCTCCCCACCTTTTGTGTGTGTGTGTGTGTATGTTTTCCAAAACTACATAGACATTGTGAACTTTTCAGTTAAACATGAACGCAACAAACAAACTGATAGATAACCACATGAGAAATTTCTGCCCAGGTTCTGGTAATAACAAAAGTATTAGACAAACTTAGCTGTGCTCGGTACTCTTTGTGATGCCTGTGATGCCTGGCATTATGCCAACACTTAGCATCAGATTGTTGAAATAATTGGTTTTATCAGTTGATTTCTGCTACAAATTTCTGAAATCATTTATTAAAATGGAATAGGGTTTGGAGGTTTTTTATTTATAAGCAAACAAGATACATCTGAGTTGGTGTATTCTGTGGTTTGTCTTTTAAGAGTTACACGACTATTTTCTGGAACTTCTGATTT
The DNA here is from genome assembly GCF_000699145.1 of Aptenodytes forsteri. Classification (NCBI taxonomy): domain Eukaryota; kingdom Metazoa; phylum Chordata; class Aves; order Sphenisciformes; family Spheniscidae; genus Aptenodytes; species Aptenodytes forsteri. Next base: position 10,139,583 of record NW_008794888.1, on the reverse strand, counting down.
TGAGAAACTTTTCTACTCTTTGTTTAGGAAAGGTATTGGACGTTCCCAAAAGAGCAGTTGGTTAGTTTTAAAGACTGTCCTGGAGACCTCAATGGATGAAGGATATCAATGGCAGAAAAGACCCGTTTAAGTCTTTTTGTTCTAGTCTGTTCTGTTTCTGTATTCTCCTGGCTTTGCATTGCATATCTGGAATTATGACTTTCACCATCCTTTCACTTTTTCTTCTGTTTACTGTTATTTTACCAGCTCTGCAGCAGGGTGCGTATCAGAGCATTTGGGCCTTCTGTGCATCAGATGATGTATCGGTTATCACTGCTATCTGCAAGGACCACCTGCTTTGCCTTTGAAGGGATATCTCATATTTGCTTATGACCAATTATTATAAAGCACTAAAAAGTGTTTTATGAGATAAGATCTTAGCGATATAATTAATCATTTTCTCCAGTTCTATCTGCCTTAAGTTGATAGAGTTAAACTGATAGGAATAGAGACCTGGGTCCAATATCTTTATCCTATCAAAAGCAGCTTAGGAACTCCCTGTTGGATTCAGACCGACAAATGCTATCACATTATGGTAGCATGGCAAAGAACCGATCTATGATTTCAAACCACAGTCACGGAACTGATTACATACTGAAAGATTTTACACTACTTTCTACCATTTTTTATTATTATTATCTCTTGATAAATTCTTTATTTGTTTTTGTGTGGCGCTCATTTCCCAGACATAAAGGCAATAACTGTAACTGGTTTTCAGCAGATAACAAAACATCTTTCAGCTATGTTTTTCCTCTTCAAGCAATTATTTATCCAGTTATCTTCCACGTTGGAAGTATTTTTCATAAACTCATTTTGTTTTGAAGTATACTAATAAATCTCCACATAATACAAGTGCTGATTTGTGAAAGGCTTACTAGGCAAGGCCAAGTGCACAGGTACTGTATTCTTGGAAATGAAAAATCTAATGCCGTGACTAAATATTTAAGCAGTGATGCAACAGACGATGATGGCAGGGAAAGTAGATTGCAAGCTAATTTGTTTGTGATCAATATTGTCCACTCCAGGAAAAGTAAGTGTCTCTTTGTGATATATCAAGAGAAATACTGTGTCTAATATAACAAAAGCAAGTACTGCTATTCAATGCCCTTTAAATGTCAACAGAATTGTTGTATCAATTTTTGGATACAACAATTTTTAAGAGGCAAGTGGGGAATGAACTACATAGTCTGTGAGGTCTCTTAGGTCATTTGCTGTCTTCTTGTCACATTACAAAAAATTCTGAAAATAAGTACTCCCTATTTTTTTCTCTGTCTTCCTAAGATTAGGTTACTTTAAATATTTGTAATTCACTGTTTTCAAAGACCAATTCTGTGGTGTACAGTATCCTCTTGGGGAGGTTAGTATGATATTGGGTCTATTTTAAGTTCACCTCAGAAAACCTATTCAGCTGCATAATCTCTGGTAACGATCTTTGGGAGAATAAAAGTACATGCTCAAGTACAGACTCAAAATTTTCCACTAGCTACAGAAATTTGGATTTATTTTCTTTATATCCTGCCCAATTCTCAGCAGACCCAGCTTATTTCAATTGTCAGAATTCAAAAACTCTTCTAAACTGTGCATCTCCAGTGAAGTGAGGTTGATTTGTTTGTTTCTGTTAAGCATTTGAATTTTTACGGTATTGTAATACCAATATTTTCAGTATATTCATCTTATACATTTGACAGCAAGAAAAAGCAAGTTTAAGATCCTAGCCAAAATAACCTTGGGCTATATCATATCTTGGTTCAAGAATCCAGCTTCCTGCCATTTCATAATGATTACAGAAATTAAAGATGCAGTCTTGTGGTATGGGACTTGGATAATGTTTTCAATACATACGCCTCAAAAGTATACCTTGAAATGTTTTCCTTCAGATACTGCAGAGCAATTAAAACTGCCCTGTAACGTACGCTGTGAAAAGCTCATGTAGTAGCAGAGTAACCAAATTGTTGGAGCTATCAGAAAAGAATGAGGCTCATCTTGGCTAATTTAAAAATATTCATTTGGTTTGATCCTGGAATCGTCAGGCCATGCGTTTGTGCGTGCATTTGTGGGAAAGACAGGACTGGGGAGCTGAGAAGAAAGTCCAGGGTGGATAATAACGAGAGTTACCGCATAAGGAAGGCGGAATGAAAGACACATGAAGAGTGAAGTAGTGCAGCTCCAAAGGCAGAGGGAAGAGGAGTTGTGTATAATGAAATAAAGGCAGGCTAAATTGTGTTGTGTAATTTGTATTATAAACAGAGCCAGTCATAATTGTTGTCGTTAGGTTGTCTCACACTTGCCTTTATAAACAATTCTGAAGAGTCTTTTAGAGCTTCTCTATAAAATCTTTATTGTGTTACTGTAGACCTTTGAAATTTAGTATGACGAAGCTGAAGGCCAAGGAATGTGCCTTCAAGCTGCCCGTTGTGCTCAGTTAAAATTTGGTTGGAAATTTGCCTACTGATAGTTTTTGTGTTGTTGAAACCAAATCTGTTAAGAGATCAGTATGCTCAACTGCTGAAGCAGCCAGACCATAAGATACGAAGATGAATCTCAGACTTCTATGCAACCTCTCTCATTCAAAAGTAAGCTTAGTTTACTGTAATAGCTGGCAAAACCGCAGGATTCAGTTGTGATCCGGTCAGTTCCCTTATAGATTGACTTGTATATTAGTGGTGGCTGTGCACAACCTTTGCTATCTGTTACGAATGCTGCTCCTTCACCTTATCTGGTACAAGCCACTGCTTCAGTTCAAGAGTTCAAACTTTGCTGGTGGTGCTTGGTAAGTTTTGTTTATTAAAAATATATGTTGAGATAGAGATGTTAACAGGAAGGAGCATAGCTTGTGGGCAAGCTGCCCCGGCTTGATTTGAAATCCAGCAACAGAAGAAGAAAGGAGGTCTTCTTTAAAACAAAACAAAAAAATCCATCTGTATTCCATTCTTTTTCCAATTTTACATTTCTTCCCACACAAACAAACAAACCCAACCTAACTCACCACCTCCCAAAAACACACATTCTAAATGCTTGGGAAATAACGATTTTTATATCTTACAGGCCATATTTAGGGCTCTCATTTCTGCTGCTGAGCAATTGGAGAACATTCTTTTTTTCCCAGATAAATAAGACCTTCATGTAACTAGATAAATATTTTTGTTTTCCCACTGACCTGGAAGTGATGCCTGTGCTCAAATGACTATGGAAGATAAGGGGTGATGCACTGCCTGTATCTAAGTCCAGGGCTCCCAGAAATATTCCCAGAAACACTAAGGACCAGGGTGCAGTGTGATGGGGAGGAAGCAGAGGGGTGTTGATCTTCATGATTTTGCTTATTTAGTATGGATATTTTTTCTCATAGCCGTTCAAAGCAACCACAAGTCTTGGAAACGTACTTCTCTGTGAAGTGTGTTTGCTGACAGCGTGTAGGCTGTTGGGAAAGGCAGAGCAACCCCTTGCCAGGAGGATGGAGAGGGCAGGTAGTGGCAGCCGTGGAGGTGACTGTGAAGAACTGGGATCCTGCAGGATGGGCTGCAGAGGTCTCTTCTGCTGAGATCATGTAGGTAAACACTGGCTGCCAGGCACAACCTGATCCAAACAAAAAAAAATGCAGAAAAGCAAAGTAAACAAAATCCTGCTCCCATCATGGGTCAAATCAGCATATGTATTTGCTTGTTGAGTTAGTTAGCATATATTAAATGGAGTTTCATGTGTGTTTCAGTGTAGTGGACTAATTTTAAGAGGGCCTGATAGAAAACCTAAGCATTTGGCTTCCTTCCTTTGCATCCCTTCCACCAGGGAAGGAAATAGGATATAAAAGATGAATCAAGCACATTTCTTGACCTTTCTCCTCGTTGATTACAGCTTCCTTTAGCTTCAGAGGTATTGTGGAGAATCTCGAAAGCATAACCAGACTTCTTAATCCAACTTCTATTCAATGACAATGTTTTCTATTAACATATTTTAAATTAACACCTATTATATCTTCTTATCCGAACAGCTCCTCCCACCTTGGGAGCACATGGGTGGGCAGGTGAGACTGGCATGAAGACAACCCAAACTCAAACGTGCTTACAATCATTTGCAGAACAACTGATTTTGCTGGAATATCAGAGCTTTGCTTAATTTTCTTAACTAAAGTAATTGTCTAAATTGCCTAAGCTATCATGCATCTGGGCAAATTTTGTACAGTTGTCAAAATTACCTTGACATACCTTGCGTGTGAAGGTGTTTACCCAATGACAGCTGTGAGTCATGCACAGAAAGACTAGGAGCTTTCATCCACTTTCGTGACCTCAAAGAGATGTACCTGAAGTTTGAAGTCCTGTTTGAAGAGCTTTTATTTCAGTAAGATTGTATTTGGTTGCTGAAGTCTTTGACACATAGATGCCTCTATGGATCAGAAATAAACACACTTCCAGAGGGATGAATTCCCTTATGGTACACATGCATTTTTACTAGGGTCAGGTTAAGTGAGCTGGAGTGTTAGACATGCCCCGACTAACCCGCTGTGCAGTATTGCTCGTGAGAGCTGTGGCAATCTCAGCCTTCCATTTCTAGCATGTTGTTCCTTCTGGAGGCTGCCACAGCAGATTTGAAACTGGCCAAACTTGCAGCTTGTGCTCAGCTCTCTGTGCTGCTACATACACGATGAGGAGAGGCATCTGGCTTGTGTGCCATCTCTTAAGATAAGAAGCCATTGGAGTTGAAGGAGACAGCCTGGTTGCAAAGACTTAAGAGGTGATAATTAAATGATAAAGCAGGAGTTGAATTGTTAACAGGGGAAGGGAAAGGGGAAATGTCCCTGTTTCAGTGGAAGAAGCCTTCCCCTAAGTTGTTTCAGGGTCTCACTCTTGCTTCCAAGGGCCACTGGATGTTTCCCCTCGAGTGGCAGCTTCCCACGCAGCTCTCTCTCCCGCTTAGCCATGGGCTGTTGGCTTGCTTCATCCGGTTCACCATCAAGAATCTTCGTGTGAAAACCAGTGCTGATTCGTAGCTCATAAAATATATTAAGTGTGAAAATGCACAGAAACTTGGTTGCCATGGAGATTCAGTGAGGATGGACGATAGGACCCGGGAATCTCCTTCCCGACTATTTTATTGCTAGCGAAGGGCAGCGCTTCCTCCCCACCAGGCTGTGCCACCATGCAGAGGATGCTTTGCTGGGATTGTGATAGAGTTCCAGGAAAATTTAGACACAAATATACTTCTTTTAGCTGGTGTTACGCCAAGATTTGGTCAGGACAGTATATTCTCCTCTTCTTAACCTTATCGCTCAGTAACCAAAGAAAATAGTATCTCACTGAAATCCCAGCAGACAAATTAATTAATAAAACAGTGATGGGGAAGTAGAATTTATCAGTTTGATGTAGGAATGTTTCCTCTTGAGATGCTTACTAAAAATACATCCGTATTGGTAATGTTTTGTTCTTTAATAAAATCGAGATTTAAGGGTTTTAATTATAAAAAACCCCAAATCATAAATACTGTATTCTGTATGACAGTAAGAATATCAGTGGGGAAGAATGCATGGAAGGTTTGCAATTACAGTAATCAGTAAATGAATTAAAATGTTGTATAGAATAAGGTGTGAGGCATTAAAATTAAGAAAGCAGCATCCAACATTTTGATGTCTGAAACAACTGGAAGAATTGAAAAATATAAAAATCTTAACTTTTTGCTCTGGATGGGGGATGTAGTGTATTATGTCTGTACCTGCAACTATGTATTTAAAAGGTAAATTAGATAATAATTTTTTATTCTAGAGAAAGAATGAACTTATGTGGGGCAAAATACTTGTTTGGTTTTCCTCTGGGAGAACAGAGCATCACATCTAAGAGATCAACATATACCGGGGCTGGAAAGGTGAGATGGTCACTGAAATACACAGAATGGATAGCTTCGGTATAATGTTTTTATTGACTGTAATTATTGAACAGAGACATTCACAAGTGACATGAGGGTTCTTTTAGTATTTTCAGCCAAAATACCACTGCTTCACTCTCAGCAAGTAACTTTATCCTGAATATAGAATCTAGTTGAAAGATTAAAGTAGACGGCTTTCGCTCCTTGTAGGCTTCCCAAATAGAAAGACTATGCAAAAAAGTTTCAGAAGTATTTCTGCAAAGAAATTTTTTGTTCTTAATGTCAAATGAAGAGATTTACTGCGTATCTAGAACATCACTCTCTAATAAATTCTGCTACTTTGGGATCATTAAATTATACTGTGGCTTAGGGAAGCATTTAAATTTTCAGAGCTGGCTTCAGTAGCACTACTCGCGTGCATAAAGCGCACTTAGAGAAGTCTTTGGAAGATAGTGGCTGTAACCAGTTTTCCGTTCTGCTTGAGATCCAAATAAGTGGTTGCTGCACAGAGGCAGCAGAACAGAGAGGGAAGGCACCATATAGCAACTTCAGAAAATTTGTTCTTAGACTCCAGTGTATTGATGTAATCTTCTGTTGTTGTGGTTATTTCAACGCGTGCATAAAGCGCACTTAGAGAAGTCTTTGGAAGATAGTGGCTGTAACCAGTTTTCCGTTCTGCTTGAGATCCAAATAAGTGGTTGCTGCACAGAGGCAGCAGAACAGAGAGGGAAGGCACCATATAGCAACTTCAGAAAATTTGTTCTTAGACTCCAGTGTATTGATGTAATCTTCTGTTGTTGTGGTTATTTCAAGTACTCAGTAAAAGTACTTGTTACATTTAAAATAAAAAACTCTTCCTAATTTCTTCACTGGTATTTGTCCTGTTCTTTACTGGCCAAACATTGGGAGAAGACCATACGACTTTAACTGTTTGATTATTTTTCTAGCATAATCTACAAGTTTTCACTATCTTAGTACTCTCGTTGTGGCTCTGGGAAATGAAAGATGTTGTTGTATATACAGCACAAATACATGAGTAATTTGATCTTGGAGCCAGCTGATGTTGTCTTTCATTTTAATTTTCATTATGCCTTTGGCTCTGTAGCTGCTCCAATTTTTTTATTAGATAGTAGTATATAAAGAGGCAATAGAGGGTTAATTGCTGTTCAGGGAAAGTGTTTAAAAACCAGCACCAGCTATACCTTATAACAACAACGTTTTTTCATAATGTTTGTGCTTTTTATCTTAGAATTTATCCATACTTCTAATTCAGGATTGCACACATAGGTGCTATAGAAATATCTTGGACAGTTAAAGCTTTAGAAGTCCATCATATTTTTGTTCTTACATTGTTTCAGATAAGTATTAAAGATTTTATAATAATTTTTCACAGTTAAAAAGAGGAACTCTCAAAAGTAAAGCTAATTTCAGTGTCTGCCCCTCTAATTATTAATTGGACCAATTTGTCAATTCAGTAGACAACCACTATGAAATGTAGTCTAGAAACTCAGTTGTTATCTGCTCTTAACCTAGCTGTTGCACTGATAATCGATTTAACAAAAAATTTGCTACTGGATGAGTATCATGAGAGGTAGGAAGCAGAGGCGGAGCAGTGTCACACTCTGGAAAGAAGGGATACGTAGTTTGTTGTTTGCTCTAGATTGTTTTGCATGACTTTTTAATCTCCATGTCTGTGCTTTCCTTCTCCTTGTGACAGTTTAACTGCCCCACAGAAAAAGCTTAAAATGTAGTTGTTTTCAAAGTGGGACTTTATGAAAATATCAAAACAATATTTTGATTTAAATGAAAAATAAATAGAAAAACAAAATACTGCTTAGTGGTGTTGGAAACTAACAGAGTACTGTAATCCCAGAACAGATATAACCCTGAGCATCTGCAAGAGAAGTGGACCAAAGCAGAGTAACTTGGCAAAAACCAGAAGCTGTGATTTTTATAGTAAGTGGTGATATTCCGAGGAATATGGCCCACTTCTCATGTCAGTAGCCAGCCTTGTTTGCTCTGGCAGAGGTAGGGAACTAACAAAATTTATCTTAATGCTATCCCTCTTAAGCATGTTGTTGTCTCTTAATTACATATTGAATAGCATCTGGTGTTTGAAGAACAATTGAATAGAAACACAGCAGGGGGAAGCATGGCAATATTGATGCAAGCTGATACTTTTTCTGCTTGTGATGGTCTGGAGGCTCTCCCCTGGTCACTGAGCCATCCCGGTTCTTCCTCAGCCTGGCCTGAAATGCCCAAAACATCAATTTTGTAACAATAGTGTCAGGCCAAATTTAGCTCTCGGTTTTGATTTTGTAATACCAACTTTTTATAACTCCTAGAACATGTGGAATTAAACTGTTTCCATCTCTCTCTTTTTTCCTTTCAGTCACCAAGGGAAAAAATATTGAAAACCGTTTCCTGCAAGAGATTCAACAAAAGCATTGCAGTGCTCTGTGCAAAGAAATCAAAGTGACTAGAAACTGTCTGTTCTGTTCTGTTTTGTTGTCTGAGATTGAGTGATCTGTTATTTCAGTAGAACTAAGAAGTCACGGTGGTTTTTGAAAACCCCTCATAGTACATAGCTCTTCCTTAGGTACTGGAATGCTATGCTAATAAGTAGCATTTCTCTGCCACATGCAGATGCTCTAAGCGTAAACGTATTAGTTTATGAAATACTCAAATATGACAATACTGCAGGCAGGTTTAATAGCTTATCTAGGAGTTATATGTAAGTGAAATAGTCTTTTATGAACTATTATTTTCTAAAATCAGAAAGGTAGGAATCTTCTTCGTCTAAATCTCTAGCTAGGCAGGGGAAGGAAATCAACTACAAAATAGACAACTATGTTTTCCCATTGCCTTGAACAGCTCTTCAAGCACAGATTGTCTGAAATAGTTGCCATAATATGTTTTTACTTTTCAGGGCATGGAGCTTAGGGAATCAGTTTTTTAATATCTACATCATCTCTTTCCTCCTGGGACTGAAGCTGGTTACCATAGCAAAATGGCAAGGAAGCTGATAAGCAAGTAGTACCATTTGGCAAACAGGATATAAATTTATTTTATTAAGACAGAGGACTGTGAAAAAAATTAATGAGATTAGAAATATTTTTTCTTTTTTTTTTGCTTTAATATATTTTAAAATACCTGTGAAGAAAATTATTGTGAACAGATACTGAACAAAATGCTCTTGCTCACATAACGAGTGTTGCTGCAAATAGTAGGAGCTTCAGTTTCAAATCTCTGCAGATCTTTGATACTTTCAACATTACACTGTAATTTCTCCCCTTATGTTTCAGGGTGTTGCAAAGATGCCATACTGTGAATTAAATGAGCTTCTGTTTAACAGAATAAATACGGATGTCTGTCCCCTGCTACTTAAAAATTACATTGCAATATAGTTTTTGTTCCTACTTGATGAAGCATGGTCATCTGAGTCTGTCTTGTAAATCAGTCTGCAAAGTCCCTTGGGTTTGTGTAAAATGACATCAGTGAGTGCTGAAAAGTTAAATTGCTTTGCATTCCACAAACGTTGTTGATAATGTTAAGTCTGGTGATATTTTTTGTACTCTCCTTTAACAATGTTGGTCTCGATGCACAATATGAACCGCGTGCCTTGAACTGTACAGCTTGGCTGTTTAAGGCATCATCATGACAACAGTATCTTCATGGGTGGGCCCCACTGGGGGGACTTTTTGTTGGCACCGAGATATACCCAAAAAGAGCTTGTTTTCAGGACTAAGGTGTTCCTCTTTTCGGCTCGGTTAACTCCTGATGTATTGCCGCCATCTAAACCACATGTTGTCTCCTGTTCTTGGTGCAAGAGTTGGGTCACTGTTTTGGGGAGTTTATTTTGGGGTTGTGCTATTGACTGTAAGTGAAATGAAGTTTCAGATTCTTGGGATTAAAAAAGAAAATTGCATATTTCCTTAAAATCTTCTATGCTCTCAGTTTTATCCATTTCAGATACATGATTCGTGCTTATGCTGTTTTATATGCCCTGACAGATTTTCCACTTACTGTGCAACTGAATAGCTCCAATAGAGAGGATCTGGGAGTCTTGCTGTAATCCAGCCATGCAAAAGATGCTATTTAGCGTTAACCCCTTTGAGCCCATAGTAACTGTATTGAACTTGTAGAAGTGTTGTTCACAGGCTGTGAGTCGCAATCAGTGCAGCCGTGGAGCAGGAATCAGAGTAACTCCTAGGAAAACCCTATTTCTGCTCTCTTTTTAAGCTGTTTCTTCATTATAATAAGCACTAGTGGTTTTTTATACTGTGGGGGGATTTTTCATCCTTAAAAATTATCATTATCAGAAAAAAATACTGTCAAATGCCCATTGGATGCAGCACTGGGTTAGGGTATCTGGGCAGGATCTGGGTGGAAGTTGGTTGGTGTCTGATCAGCTCGGGGGAAAGATGGAGAACCTTGGATCTGGCAGGATCCAGCCAGCCTTAGAAAGAGCTGAATAAAAATATAATTGTGAAGGTAATGTGCGAGTTTAGGATCAGGGTTTATTTCATGTTCATGTATATGACCTGCACCTTCGATAGCCCTATCTCTGTCGGAAGCGTGGACCCTTTGGATGGAGGGAGCAATCTGTAGGGGATGAGAATAGTTTCCTCCTTGGAAACCAGTTATCTGCAAATACCTATAGCTGGCATTGATGATAATCACCAGTGGGTATCTATAACCTGCAGGTTATTGTATTGTAATATGATACGTAAGTGTGGGAATTCACTGTGGGGACAGCCCAAAATAGTTTAGGATCAGGGTTTATTTCATGTTCATGTATATGACCTGCACCTTCGATAGCCCTATCTCTGTCGGAAGCGTGGACCCTTTGGATGGAGGGAGCAATCTGTAGGGGATGAGAATAGTTTCCTCCTTGGAAACCAGTTATCTGCAAATACCTATAGCTGGCATTGATGATAATCACCAGTGGGTATCTATAACCTGCAGGTTATTGTATTGTAATATGATACGTAAGTGCGGGAATTCACTGTGGGGACATAGCCCAAAATGCAGCACTTGATGCAGGAGCTTGGGAAGTTGGAGTGTTGCCATCTACTGGCAGCCGTCCACAGAGAGAAGTCCCTCAGCTGGCTGTAGCTTAAGGTATTGCTTATTTTGAGCTGAAAGATGAGGGTTTTCTGCCTAAATCCTGTTTCAAGGCAAAGTTGTTAATAAAATAATTGTTGCTCTCCTTAGGGCATGGATGTGGGGTTTCTCGGAGAGGTTGTTACTCTTCAGGATGTGGGTCCCTGTTTGACACAGGGGTGGCTCCTCTCTCCTGCACAGTGACCAAGTTGGTTTGGGGAGTCCTGAGCACCCCCTGTGAGCTCAGGGCTTGAGGGGTGCCCGGCACAGAGCCTGGCCTGTATTTTCAGGGAATGGGCTGGTCTGGAAATTACTTTTTTTATTCTGCAGTAAAAAAGTAATAAAGGTGAAGGGTATATTTGGAATCATTAGAGAATACACCAAAGATCCCTATTTTTAAGAATCTTGCAGATCTGACAGTCTTTCACCCTAGAAGAGATGAGAGGTGTTTCAAATAAGTCTGTCCTCAAAGGGAGATCCAGTATAGCTTGTGCAACTCTCAAAAAGTTATATTGTGACTGACCTCTGTCAAGGGAAATGTTTGCATGATACCATCAGAAGCGGTTTTGAACATTTTGCATGAACCAAATGCCACCAATAGGCATGGGGTTTTTTTTTTCCTTTTTATTAAAAAATAGTTGGGAAATAAAAGATTGCAACACTAGTTTTCAGCAAAAGTTATGTGACTGTTTCCTTACAAAACAGTAAACCTTAAACCTTGTGAATACCAACATTTTCCCTTCAGTATTTTAAAGCACTATTTCAAAATAATGGTTTAATGTATCTTTGATATGTTTTCAAGCCAGATATTTAGGTACCCAAACATGGAAATATTTGTGTTCCTCTGTCAGATCTGTCTGCATGAGTCTTAGTTGACTCTTAGCTGACAGAGCAATGATGCATTTTTAGATAGATTTTTGTCACAGTAATTCCAAGATACTGGATTACCAAAAGCAAGTTTATGGAATTACCAGTGGAATTGTATTTTTTACTAGTGAAGTAATACACAGTATTAAGAACATATATTTGAGGCCATATATGGGAGTTTTGTATTTTAAAGACTAGAGAGGTAAAATACACCAGAATTAAGAGTTTGAGGTTTAAGTGTGGCTTGGATTAAGGAGTTGTGGAAGGGGCTGGATTCTGGCTGGTACTTTGTTACTGATGGCAGGTTTCCAAAGTGTAACCAAGTATTTTTATCTTTTTTTTTCTTTTGTTGCAGCTGGTCTCCAATGTTCTCATCTTCTCCTGTACAAACATTGTAGGTGTGTGTACCCACTACCCAGCAGAGGTGTCCCAAAGACAGGCTTTCCAGGAGACCAGGGAATGCATACAAGCCAGGCTGCATTCTCAAAGGGAAAACCAGCAGCAGGTAAGAGCAACAGTAGGAAATAAAAAATGAAATTGCTGAAGCAGAATTAGCATGCAAATTGTTCCTGTAGGATGGGATTTGCAGACCTCTTGCTTCTTGACTAATCCGAGCAAGAACATTCTGATGGTAGAGAGCAGGATTTTTAAAGGTTTGAAAGAGAGCTCAGGGGAGTATTTCTTCCCTGATACCCTGATGGACTTCTCCGCAGACATCAACAAATCCTGTGGTCTATGCTCTGAGGATTAAAATTACACAGCACGCAGAGAGTCTGCATGGTTTTTTTTGTACCCATCATTGAATCCACATGTTGAATGCAGATGCAACACACAGGCTTCAGATTGACCCTCTTTGTAAGGTCAAAGCATGGTGTGTTTGTCAGCAAAGCCACTGCCAACAGGTAGCTGTAAGGCAGGTTTCAGAAGTGAAAGGTAAAAATTGGTCCACAGAACATACTGTCCCTTGATGCCTCCAAAGAGGGTCCTCTTCCTGCCTTTCCCAAAGGTTCCTACCTGTTTGCACACCTCTGTACACCTCATGGGCCTCAAGTGAATTGCATTTGTTCAAAAAGTAAGATTCATCACCAACTTCGATGTTTTTTTGCTATAAAAACACCTGTGGCTGCCAGCATACAGCCTAGTCAATAAGGGTACTGAACATATCCGCTGCCCTAATTAATTCGTGGGTTCTCTTGCAACTAATGTCTTGTGTCCTCAGCATTAGATACAAAAGACCTTTTGGGGCAGCTTGACTATTCCCTTGCTAACACACATCTCTGCCCTGCAGTACATCTCGTAGTGGTCTGTCCAGTCCAATTTGAAATGAATCATGAAACAGGGCTTCCGCTCTTTCCTTGGGAGATATCTCAGAGCTTGGTTGTGGGTTTGGGGAAGAGGTCAGGGGAATGAATCAACTGGAGTGTCTTTGCATCTCTGTGGCAACACAGCTTAATTTTCTCTCATGTCTCAGCCCATCTGCATCTATGGATTTGTCTTTTGGCAGTGTTTCATGAGGTACTTCTGGCTGACATACTTGCTGTTTAACCCTTACTGTGAAATAACGTGTACACGTGCTTTATTTTGATAGTGTATGTATGAAAACAAGATTCATGCTCAAGGCTCCTTTTTCCTTTGTAACAAATGTAGTCTCAGAAAGATGAAACGAGCAGCCGCTCCTCCTTCCACACCTTGAAATGGAGGAAAGGATTGAGCCAAGAGAGTACCCCCATTTTACTTATTGATTACAGCTCTGTCCTCCCTGCTGAGAGACTGCCTTAGCAGCATGGCTCAAATGCTTGTGCTGCTCTGGATTTAGGAGCTTCTGTGTCAGAAGTAGTTCACGAAAAAAGCCCTGACAAATGCCCTAGCTTTATGCCTTTTTCTTCTCCCCCTCCCCAGAAAGTACTATACCATGCGGAAGAAAGCCAGGACATCAGAAAAACATGGGTCAAAGCCAGTCACTTAGAAGTACCCTCCAGTAGTTCCAGCAGTAACTGTGGGTCCTGGCAGCTGGGGGCTCCCAATAAGATTATTTGCTGCTACAGCCTGCACTGACATTGATCTCCAGGTTCAGTTCAGATGCATCCCTGTGCATAATGCATTGAGATAATTTTGAGGTGACAGCAGACACAAATAAGGGCAGCTCAGCCTACATCTGGGAGAGCCAGTCTCCAAACAGGGGTAGAGGGAAAGACAACTGCACAGCCCAACACTGTTACCGTGCTTGCCTGTTTCTGGAGATCAGATGGTGCTCCAGTGTGCTGTTCTCTATTAAAGGCAGGCAGATTATCTCTGGCAAAGGAATGTATATTTTCCTTTATTAAGCATAAGCATCTACCAGCACCCAAAATTAGCAAGAAAGTAAATAAAAATCCAGAATGTCCAATGCAGAAGAGAGACTTCTTGTGATTTCATTATTTGAGATAAGCTAGGGCAGAGCCATAACAGGAATCACTGTTGCTTGCTCAGAATAAAATACTCTTGGATGAAAAAAAGGTGTTCTCCACAATCTGTAATGAGCAAATACTTAGAATTTGAGTAAGAGATGGGTTATCGGGACTGCACAGTTTTACTTCTGGCATTGCTTGTCTTTTGTCTCTGAAAAGTTGTTCTCTCCTTCTCTTTTTCATCTCTGCATCACTTAACTTGTGATGAAAAATAAGTGTTATTAAACCTGAGGACAAATGGATAGTCATAAGACATTAAATATTTGTAGTGCTTTGAGGTCATCTTGGGAGAGTATGACATAAATAGTTAAAATTCCTATGTAGTACAGAGTCGTCGTAGGGATGTGTGTGCCCACGTATACATATATCAATGTGTACATATGTAAACAGAGTAGATCTGTATTGTACTCTTTCATCTGTGCCTATTCTAGAGACTAGTGCTCCTCGGGATGCATTTGTTTAATGTATAATTCAGTGGAAGTACACTTGCATCTTATTTTGAAGTGAGAATTATATATTAATTTGCTCTTGCTTTTTTTATCAGGTCAGAATGCGGCCTTGTTATACTTGTAAAACAGCAGTCCCAGTCACCTCACTGGTGCATAGTAAGTGATTTTACAGTGAGGACTGCAGTACTTTCTATATATTACAGCAATCGATATTATAGCAAAATGAAAATTGTACTCTAGTAGAGACTTTAATTTCTGTTCTCCATTTGAAATAAAACAGGGATTTTGTTGTTTTGATGGTCTTTTAACATGGCTTGTGCTTTATAAAGGCACTTGTTACAGCCTTCTCCTGTTAGCTTCAGAGGTTATTTTCAGTGATCGTGATGCTCCCAACAAACAGAATAAAGATAATGCCCAACTCTGTAACATGGCTCAACTTCCTCATTAGTTGCTGCATGAAGGGATGTTGTGCTACATGCATTTGTTTCACTTGATAAGCCTATCTTATTCCCGGTGATAGTTCAGAGTGGTGTTAGTTCATCTCCTGGAGATCTCAAGTGTCTTGAAAATATTGGTGATTTAATCTGGCAAGTGCCTATGGTGTCAGGAAGAGTAGGGGTGGGGGCTCTTAAGCAAAAGTTATCCAGAAATCTATGTGAATATCTTTTGGAGTACTAGTAAGACAAACTTGGTCCCCTGAATGTGTCCCTATTTTGCAAGCAAGTAAAAAAAAAAATCCCTCCATGCTCCTGCACCTAAAGGGAATGTTCCAAACCTGTGGGTACCCCTGAACCTCCCATTAAGCTCCAAGTTATTTAGAGGATGTGCAAAATCACACGTAAAATAGCAGCTTTCACACATGCGGGGATGCCTATTATAATATGCAAATGACAACAGCATATACACCAGTTACCCTGGAAAGCATACAAAAGTGTTGTGCTTTTGTGCTCAAGGAGTACGCTAATAGCTGACAGAAGCTTGAGGACATGTGCATGATTCTTGATCTTTTTTTAAAAAAAATGTGGATACCTAAGTGTTAGCACCTGCAGTATGCTAGTGAAGGTGAGAGTACTTTAAAAAACAAGTATCTTGTCAGGACTGCTGCAGTTTTGAGCAGAGGAGGTAGAAATTCCTCTAACACATCTTCTTTTGTGGTATTACTACCTCTTCAGAGACTGGAGGCAAGAATCAATCTCTTTAAGGTACACACTGAAGGGGAAAAAAAGGAAATACTGGGCAGTACCACAGACTATAAAATGTCTCAGTGCATGCTGAGCACATTTCCAGTGAATTCACCTTCCTCTGGTTCCCCCAAAGTTCCTCTCTCTCCTTAGATGAAGAAATAAATGGGGAACTTTCAGTTAAAACTAGGAATTAGAAACCAGGAATGTGCCTATAACTGTAGTACGGGCAAGAGGTTTGGTGACATGAGTAATTAGTACAGGATTGCTGACTCCTCTGAGTAAGGACTGCATTTAAGCCCTACTGTTCCCTGTGTTACTGAGAATTGATGAGCTGTTAGGTAAGGTTAGGGACCTTCGTTTATGCCACATTGTGTCTGTGTCATCAGGAAGGAAGGCCCTTTTCTTCCCTCTGCTCAATGCAGGTAAAGAAAAATAATAAAGACGAGAGCAGCACAAGCTTTTGGGATTCTTCAGCTATTCCAGAGCACTGCCTGCAGGTTGGAGCACAGTGGAGCTCATCCCAAAGGAGATGCTCCCCGCCTCCTTCAGCCACAGCAAAACTTCTTTTGAACTGAGCGGGGTGTAAGTGGGAATAAAATAAAGGTCTGGGCAGAATTTCTCAGGTGTGATTCCTGAAATATACAAACACATCCCTGGGGCGCATATTACCTGCAGATTTAAATTCTATGGCTTCTGCATGAAATTGCCACCGAATTTAGAATAATAACAAGCACTGGCTTTTGTGTGAGCTTTTAGGAAAATTACCAGAAAGTCATCATTTTGTCATATAACTAATTTTTGCCTAACATGCAAAACTATATACGGAACAGCTTACAAAATAATGTTATGAAAGTCACACTAAAGCTATTATCAGTAAATAAAAGTGCCAAGTGAGGGTGGAGAGCCAGGAATTGTTGATGACAGAGGTAGTTATTGAAAACACTCTTGCAGGTGAGTGGGTGGGTTTACAGGTCTTAATGCAGTTGGGCACAAATAATGGTTTTAAGTGTAGAAGTGTAATACTGCATTGTATAGTTGGGCTAACTTTTCATGCTAGTTTTATCAGGGCATTCCTATTGACTTTTTAGCTGCTAAGAACAGGTTTGTGCTTGTTGGGGGAATGTGCTTAGATGATTAGATAGGAAAGGAAGGAATTTTAAATGGTGCCCAAGGGTGTTGGGGTATCAGTACTCTGGTGTTATGTTTAGGAGGACTTCATGGTGGTGTGGAGAGGCTGTGTGGGAGGTCAGACAGCATCATTTATCAGAGTCCTTCCAAGAATGGTGCACGGGCACTTTTTGAGTTGCGTGGCTCCTTCATTTGCAAGAATTGGCAACCGTGAATCACAAGCCCAGTGCAGCTGGGATGAAAAATCATAATTTTTCTAATAAAATAATTGAATTCTTATTGTGGGGTTGGGACAGAATTGCATATGACTTCTTAGGGAATCAGCTGCTGGGTTTATGGAGCCCGTTTTGCTTGGTTGTACTCATCTCTCACCAAACTGATGACTCATTTCTCCCCAGTAAGGAGCAAAGTGTGTTTGTTAACTGGGCAGCAGGTGCTTTAATTGGTTCATCTGTCTGACTCCACAGGAGCGTCTCCTGCTCTCTGTACTTCCTCGACATGTTGCCATGGAGATGAAAGCTGACATTAATGCCAAACAGGAAGATATGATGTTTCATAAGATCTACATCCAGAAGCATGACAATGTCAGGTAAGAACAGCAGCCCATCTCCCAGCTGCTGGGGTGGAGGGACCCTCCCAGTGCTTGGCACTTAACACCCAGGGACAAAGATGACAGCGACACATAATCCAAAATAAGTGTAAAGACTCTAAAGTGTCACCAGTTGACTTCTGAAAGTTTGTTTATAGGACGGGAAGAGGATTGCCACATTCCTGCAACATCTTCCTTTGAGAAGCAACTTTAACCGATCTCTTTCCTTAGATTTTTTTTTCCCCTTCCTTTCCTGGAGTGAGTCTCGGTGGTTTTGAGAAGGTGGTATATTTGGGTTTAGTTATTTTTTGACAGTTACAAGCACCCTTCCGATAAGCCATGATGGGATGCAAGTTGAAGATTGGCAGCACCTTCTCATGGGGTGAATTGCAGAGCCCAGCTGAGGTTAAGAACACCTGGAGTGGTCTCTGCCAGTTTGGAATTACAAGCAGGGGGTCTGTTACTGACAGCCATTGGTACCTGCTCAGTCACCCAGTGATGTGTTGCTCCTTGGTCTACCTGGATGAGCGGAAGAAATCGATATCCAATCTCTGGCAAGTCATGCAAAATCAAACCCAGTCCGTGTTGCTGGGGTAGTCCAGCCCCATGAGCTTCTGAACATCACCAGGTTCCCACTGTCCACTTCCCAGGGAAGAGGCAATAAAGTAGTACTTTAGTTGCTTGATATCTTTACAGGCTGCAGTTACAAAGTTAAGTTTAACTTAATCTTGATGCATTTTACCTCTGCTGTTGTACCTGACCTCCTTGGGGATCACTTACGTCTCTGCTTAGCCAGGTCCTGGAACTGCGTAACAGCTCTGTCAGTCTATAAATACTTCTACTGAGACACAATGACTGGGAACAGAGAGCTCCCTTCTTCCCCTCTCCATCTCCCCTTCCAACAAGAGGTTTTCCTGTAAACTGCTTGCGTAGCCTTCTCTCTTACATAGCTTTAAGTATGTTGGTGAATTATATTTTCTGATACTTGGTGCTCAACAAATAAAAGTGGATTTCTTACATCTCTAATATACTGCACCCTGCATAATCTCCAACAGATGATGCAGTGAAATTCACATGAAATTCTGAAGCATTTGAAGAAATTTCCTTAGCATTGAGGGTAGGGGGGGAGAGGTGATGTACAAGCAGGAAATTGGGACAAGGTTGCTCACTGTTGAATGTAGAGTCTGATACAAAACACACTGAAATCAGGGCAAGTCTGTGTGCTGGCATGGATGGACTTCAGTTCAGCTCTTCATATTTTTGGTTGTGACTCAGTAAACAGATAAAGATCCACTAGCAATACTGAAGACACAAACATTCTCAGATATCAAAGACTATAATGGTTCAGTGATGGAAAAGAAAGAATATACACATGGTGATGAAGGTGAGGGGAAGAGGCCATCCAGAGTGCCCTCAGCAGAGTATGTGCTACAGTAGATTAGGTTTTCTGTCTTTACATTCATTTTTTCCTTAATGGCACTGAGCTTGTTCAAGAAGGTTTGTAAATTTCTTGTGATAGATGCTGTTTGTGAATTTTCTTAATAGAGAAATTACTTTTTTCCAGTACTCAAAGGTCAGCTTGACATTAAAAATGAACGCAATTCGTTAGATATAACATGAAACTAGTCAGTATGGTATTATAGTCTTTCACATCCATTTCCGTATGTCATTATTTGCACGTTTGAAAGTTGTTCAGTACAGTCAAATCTTAGTAAAGGTGATTATCTCTTTAAGATGATACTTATTTGAAATTTTAACTATATCACTAAATAAACAAAAACAAAATAATAAACTAAATTTACAAATGAACAATTTTAAAGGGAGAAGGGAATCTGACGGAACGATTATGATGGGAAAAAATAGCCCAAAGATAATGGCTGGTATGGAGACATGGAGATCTCAAAAGATACAACAAAAAATGACGCATGACCCCAAGTATAGAAAGACAAAACAGTTTGCTCTGATTTTCAGTTATGGCTGTGAAGTAACGTGAAAGGTGAGACATGTATACATAAATGGGTATATGCACCAATCAGTTCCTTGGACTGTCCTGATGGGTAGCTAACAGGAAGCTTGCAAACATTTAATTTTCACGTCTTGTGTATTTATTGAATAATATGAACATTTCCATAATAGATTATCTTCTACAGCCTAAAAGTTATTTTAACTTTGTTCCTCACGGTAATGAGTGTTCAGGAATCAAGCCCTTGCATGTGCTGTCTCCAGTGCAAAGGGAGGCTGAGGTCTCAAAAGATCTTGCAAGGGGAAGCAACTTAAATAGTATCTTCCTCAAAGTATGGACTTTGTTGCCTGTGCCTACGAGGTCCTAAATCAAAGCCCACTGAGGTCATGGAAAAGGCTGGAAAAAGGAGATAAGAAATATGAATAAAATAGTATATGTACTGAGAGCAAATAGAAGGTAACTTAGGAACATCTCATCTTCATGTACTTTAGGGAAATGAATAACTAAGTACGAATATTGAAAAAAGAAAACATGGTTTGGAACAAATGACTCATTTCACACTAGGAGTTCAGCATGGAGCCTCTGCTCTTGCCTGGGTATGCTGAAACCACCTCTAGTGGGAATGACTACAGATGATTTTGAAGCATTTACATGCACACAGAAACACACTGGTGGTGGGGGGTAGCGTCTCAGTGATGTGGATTAATGAACTGGCTTAATAAAAGCAAGCGTGCTCTTTGCTTTTCACGGGGAAATGCTCAAGGGGAGGCTTTTGAGATGAGAACGCTCCAAGCAATTTTGTTTTGTTTTTGTCACTATTCAAAAATGTCATAAGATCTAAGTTTTTATGAGCTAAAGGTTATTGTGTCAAGGCAATTGAGAAGTATGTGAAGTCGGTGCAAGGGTGCTGTGCCCAGCCATTGAATCTGGCTTCCTGTTGATGATTTATGAGCAGAAGCATTTCCTCCACAGTTTGTAGAAGTGGGAAGGTCTGTGTGTCTGCACGGATATGCGGGTTTCCCTCCTCCATCAGCTGTATCCAGCGATTCTCTTTTCCCACTCTCCCAGATTAGTTAAAAAGGTAAATTACAAATGAAAGTATAATGGATGGGAATTTTCATTAGCTATTGATTTAAAAGTTTGATTGCCATCGTAATGCCTGGAGCCCAAGATCTTCATTTTTACTGGATCTTCAGGGTGAGGTTGCTCACCGATTTCACAGTCAGCATGGAAATAATGAATCTCACTGGCACTGGAGGTTTCCATCTAGCTGGGTTTAACTTTGGCCCTTTGAACTTGGGAGGCGCAGGAGCACAGCCCCATGCACTTAGCCTGGTTTGACATTTTGTGTGGGAGAAGTGGTTTACTAAATTCTGTTCCAGACAAGATTAAGTATTTTAATTTTCAGGGATGATTGGGTCTGGGCTTTTGGGACCACCTCTAATTTTAATTAAAAAACAAACCCAAACCACTCTACCAGCAGAAAATGTTATTCTAAAATTATGTGAAGTTACTGTGTGGGGGGGCTTTTTTCTGTTTTAAAATGAGGAGTCTTTAAATGACCAGTTCTGCTGTGATATGCTTGGTTTTAGATACTAGGTTAACAAGCTTCTTTTTTCTTTTTAAAAAGGTTACATGCTTTTTTTTTTTAAAAAAAAAAGTCAATTTAAAACCTATGTAGAAAAGATATCTTCCTCAGGTGCCAGTAGTAGGTTGGTAAAACACAGCCATGATCCTTTAATAAGGGGCAGTTCTGCGATGATATTGCTTACTGTCTTACACTTATCTTAGAGGGTGGGTTATCTCTCTGTTAGGGTAAAGATGATGTTTTTATGCAAAATACAGTGGTCTTTCTGACCTGAATGGGTAAAAGCAAATCTTTTTAGAGCCTTATCAGGACTTCCTGTGAATGAGTTCATAACTCCTGCTTATTGTTATGGAAAGTAAAGTTCAGAGACTAATTTATCCACAATTAAAATATAATTTCCTGTCATTTTTTGGCAGCAAAATTTGTTTCAGGATTATGTTCTTCTGAAGAATTTAGGGTGATGACAAAACTAAGATGAAGAAGTTTGGGGTTAATACACTCTTTTCTGATGCAAATGAACAGAACCTTTTAACAGAGAACGAAACTGTTTCCCATCCTGATTCATTGAATGAGAATTAACTTTGACAAATTCAGAACCTTAGAGCGTGATTTGACCTTTCCCATGTATGTGTGTGTTAAATATAAAGTCTATTGTCAAATGCAATCAGGAAAGGAGTTCCCAAGACTATGCAAGTAATTTGGGGTAAACAACAAGGTGAATTATGTAACTAAATTGGTTCACTTTATCATGAATGAGATTATGCCTGATAGACAAACCCTAAAATACACATAGATAATATTGTTTATCTATCATGCTTCCCAGGCAGAATGTTAAATGTTTTACATTACTATTGCTATTTATAGTGTCTCACTGCAGTGATAATGGCTTTAATGTTATCTAGGTTTGGCCAAATATAGTAATCTCTGTGCTATAAAAAGAGGTTTGAAGTCCTCTGTGACAGGATAAAGGTTGGCTTTGTCATTGAAATTCCCTTGATGAACTGTTTCAAGAAGCTTATTTTAGGGCTGGCATCCAAGCACAGTGAAAGTGACAGTTTCCTCTCTTTTCCCCTTCACATAATTTTTATGACTCATGTACTCAACAACATTAACCTGATCTCAAAATTTTTTAAACATCTTGACAACTTGAACTAAACCATTTGCAGAAATGAAACAGTCCATTTGCTTTCAGCTTTGTAAATGAAAAACATTTTTAACTAGTTTTCTGATTTAATTATGTTCTAACACCAAAAATTCTTCCCTTAAAAATGACCAAATAGTTGCACTTCAGCTGACTGTCACGATATTCAGACCAGCCGTGTCAACTTAATCTCTTTGCCTTATAGGCGTTGTGATGCTTGATTAGTTGCTTATGAAGTGTGTTAAATTCTTAGATTGCAAGGTGCTATGTAATTGTGTGCTATGAAATTTGTGAAAATTTCTATATACTATAGAAATAGATAGAAATTTTCTATATTATTATTAATATTAATTATTAATATTCTATATATTAATATAGAAAATTTCTATATACTATAGAAATATATAGAACTATAGAATCATAGAATCATTAAGGTTGGAAAAGACCTCTAAGATCATCGAGTCCAACCGTCAAC
>NW_008794888.1:10050386-10112379 GCF_000699145.1 Aptenodytes forsteri | reverse complement strand
GCTTCGGCTTCGCTGAAATGGCGGGTACGCTGGGGTTTAAAATGCCCCTCCTGTCCCCGCCCACGCTGAGTCAGAGCTGCCTTTCAACTAAGCAAACATCTTTTTCTCCTCCTCCCTCCTCCGGCTCGGGGAATGTGGGGCACCCGTCCCCGCCCACGCTGAGTCAGAGCTGCCTTTCAACTAAGCAAACATCTTTTTCCTTCCTCCTCCCACTGTCCTCACACCCAGGACATCTAGTCTTAATGTTTCTTGGCGTTAAAGGAGTTACCAATATAAATAGTAGTACAAAGCTGAGCTCTGGTCGCAGCTCATAGGAGGGTTCCCAGGATATAGCTGTAACGGGACATATTAGTGCCATGGCTTGCCAAAGCAATGTGCTGCTTGGTGGTATATTCTTGTTGGTGAGTATAGGCACAAGGCTGTTTCTTCTGGCTTGCTAACAGTGCCTTTTGAAATGCTAAATGGGTTTGTAATGAGGCATACCCTAGCAAGCCCTGGTCAGACAGCGGGTTGCCTTTGGAGGTAGTTAACACCAATGGGCTGGTTTTGTTCAGGAGCTCATCCTGATTCTGTTGTCATGCTTTTTCATGACAGGTTATTGAAACTAAGCAGAAACCAGTTTAATTTTACCGTCTTTAATGAATAAAACTACAGTATGGCATGTATAAATTTCTGACAGTTCTTCCATGGATATTTTCAAAGATTCCCCAAATCTCTTGTCTCAGCCAAAGTTTATGTGGCTTTAATTTCTATGGAAGGCCTCATTGCCAGGAAAGGGCAGGAACAGTAACTCTTTTTAGTATTTACTATATAATCCATCTCCTTCCTTGTCTTCTCCCCTTTTTGGAGGGACACAGAATGAAAATTATGGTTTATGTTTGAAGATGAGGAAGAGCAGCATTAAGCAGGAGGAAGCCCAAGAGCAGGTTTTATCCATGTCTTGCTTCCTAGTACTGCTCTCGCCACCAGTCCGTGAGCTTTGATCTCCTCCCAAAATGTGTTCATGGATTGGTTGGTTGTTTCTCAGCATCAAGTCTTAGCAAGACCTCTACCTCCTTTTCTTCGTTCGAGGCATATGCCCACAAGGAGTAGAAGGTTATTTTTGCAGGTAGGTGGGGAGAAACTGTGTGGGTTTTATGTGGGTTCAGGGGCCCCCTGCATTTAATTGCCGTAACTTCTGGTTGAGGCTGTAGGCTGAGAAAAGTGAGTAGGAGGGAAACGATCAGCCTTCCCACGCCTTTCCCCAAATAACAGCAGTGAATTTTACCTACACGGGAACTCTTCTGTTTCCCTGTCAAGAGCCGGCTCCTGGGAACTTCACCCATGTCTGCCTGAAATGAATCTTGGCTTTTTAATTTTCCAGAAAATTTAATGATTTTTTTTTTTTAAGTTAGCAATAATTTTTAGGAAGTGTGGAAGTAGGTTTCATCCATGGATGAAGGTGAATTACTCTGCTCTTACTACCACTAATCGCTTGACTCTTCCTAGCCAATTGGTTGTTTTTGAGATGGAAAATCAGTGTCTTTTGGAGAAAGGCATTCAAGCTAAAATCCACGTGTAAAGGAATTTGCTTATTTTGCAGCCATTGTTACACCTGAACTTGACATCAAAACTGTGCAGTAAGTCTGGCCGTTAATATTAAAAGGGGGTGTTTCAACCCAGGATCACTCTCTCTTTTCAATACGTGTGTATCTATGGTTCAGTCTTGAAAACTTTTAAGCCAAAGAATAGAGCAGGTTT
The DNA here is from genome assembly GCF_000699145.1 of Aptenodytes forsteri. Lineage (NCBI taxonomy): Eukaryota > Metazoa > Chordata > Aves > Sphenisciformes > Spheniscidae > Aptenodytes > Aptenodytes forsteri. Next base: position 10,110,639 of record NW_008794888.1, on the reverse strand, counting down.
ATATATTTTATCAAATCTACCTCTTTGTGCATGTGCACAGCACCCTTTAAGAGAACAAGTGCATGCTAACTTGTTTAAGTATTCATCTGACTGTCTGCAGATCTTTCTTTTTGAACTGGGAATATATTGTAATCTTGGTCCCTACTGGGAACTCCTGTTGTCTTCAGGGGCATGAGAGCGCCTTGTACCCTCCAAAGAACAAAACAGATAAATAACTGGCTGCAAGGCACCCCGCTGGGTACATTACTTAAACACGTGTGTTGTAAAAAAGATAACATCCCAAAAGTGCAGCGTGCCAGGTGACTGCAGATCTGCAGCCACCAGCAAGCCATCAGCAATTAGGAAGGGCCTGTGATGTATAATTCACACCCTGCTATTCTGAGTTTACAGGAGGGTCTGTGAAGTTCACAGGGTGATGGATTGAAGAGTGTTAGATGTTTCAATGATAAAATACTGTGAATAGTAATTTGGAGAGAATAATGAAGGTGCCTGCAGAAGTTTACAGAGCAGTATTTTAACTCATCAAGGTTATTTGGATTCTCTTTTTTCTTCAATAGTACTGAAAAAAAATTATTTTTTTTTAAATGTAAGTCTGACTGCTGATTGGCCTGATAGTAAAAACAAATGTGTCAAACTTATAGAAAAAGAAAGCATCAAATTATGTTTATTAAACTAATCCACCCCCAGTCTTCTCTATTCTGGAGTAAGCTTGACAAGAAAAATTGAGCCTTCTCCGACCAAAACTTTACTTTTGTAAAGACTTACTTATACAGACATGCTTTCCTCTTGTAAAGACTTGGTTAAATTTCAGTTAACGAGCTACTTTGTCATGTAGTTAACATGCAAAATGGTTTTAAAAAACACCAAAACAACAGTTTTGGGTGTGGGGTTTTTTTACTTTAAGGAGGATTCTTTGCAGAATCTGATAATACATTGGCTCCATTTCCTACTCATTGTGGGGAATGTGTTGCTAATAGAATGTTACTAGGATAACTCTCCTTCTTCTGAGAACTACTTAATTACGGTTAGCTCCAAGGCCTGGCAGACCCATACATCAACGGTGAATGTAGTAGCAAGATGGAGAGATGCTTTGTAACATCCTGGACCATGAAGGAGATGAGAGACCTACGTCACAGACCTGATGGGATATTTGCGGGGTGGGGATGTAGGCAAAAAAGACGGGAAAGACCAAAAAACCTTGGAAAGCAAGGAGCAAATTTAGCAATTGTTAGCAGTGACTGGAGGAAAGGAGATGAGAGAATGGAAAACAGATGCATACAGTTTTAGATAGTGGATGGTTATGTGCCAGAGCAGGTCTGGAGGAAAGCCTCCCATCTTGGGAGCATGCACACCAATGCAGTGCAGCTTTCTGCCGTGGTTGTTTCCAGAGAATGAGCTAATAAGAATCAATTTGTAGAACAAAGCAAACAAAACTTTGGCTTCTGCTCAGGGGAACTTGACCAATTCTAGTTACAGATCAGGCTTCAACAGAAGCCAAATACTGATCCATAAAAGTATAATTATTCTGTTTCATTTGGAACCTTTTGTTCTGGATTGCATTCAAAACTACTGTAAGCCCCTTTGTGAGATTCTTTTTCTTTCCAGGCAAGAGAAAGAGAGGCCTTTTGATTTAATAGTTCTACTTTGTTTCAATTAAAAAGGAGAAAAAACCTACGTCGTTCTTCCCTTTCTTTCTTAAGAATCTTCCCTTCAGCAGAATAGCAGCCAGCAGGTCACAGTTTAGGATGACAGGTCTAACGCAGAGACAAAGCTGTGTTACAGAATATAAATGGTAGGTGATATTCTGTTTTTAAGATCCAGTACTCTGTCATTTTCAGCTGCAAACTGAATAAAATTTTGTTATTGAAATTGGAAGCTATTACAAATTTCTTGCAAAGCCCAGAAAGCTTGAAATTGCAGATGTGACTTACCTACTGACCTCCTTTTCCTTGGAATTATGTAATGGTGGAAGGAGTAAATTGAAAATGGTATCTTCTCTGAAAGCTTAAAAACAACCGAAAAAAGAGAGAAAATAGTATAGGAGAACAACTGTACAAAACTAAAGCTGTGTTTAAGGATGAAATGAGTGATTTTTGAGGGGATCTGTGATTCTGTGAACAGCATAGGACAGTGAAAATATTTGTTCATCCACTATAAAATGGCATGTCTGCTGAGAATCATCCAGGGCTACGCTTCTGTAATACAGAAGCCCAATATGGACTTCATTAGCATTTATTAGATCGGTGTATTTCACTTAAGTATATTCATTCACTGGCTTATTTAAATGTCTTTTGTGTATTCTTTCATCTCTTTTTAGGTTATTTTTCGTGCAGATTCAAGGATCATTTCTAATGGAGGATCATAAAAGCTGTATTTTGTTGGTCTGCAATGTCCTGCAGCTTTTTATTTTTCCATTATGTATATCAGACACAGCATTTATTGTATTACTAATAACTGAACAAATTCTAAGTTGTCTTGTTGGATAATGGGCACTGCCTTAGAAACACCTCCTTGCATTTTTAGTGCCTTACACTCACAAACTCTTGTGTAAGTATCTACTGCTACCAGTCAACCCCACGGGGAGGTTAGGGCAGGGGAATGGAGAGGCTGAGGTTGACAGTGATTTCTCTGATTCAACTTGGTTTTTAAATGTAAGTCTGACTGCTGATTGGCCTGATAGTAAAAACAAATGTGTCAAACTTATAGAAAAAGAAAGCATCAAATTATGTTTATTAAACTAATCCACCCCCAGTCTTCTCTATTCTGGAGTAAGCTTGACAAGAAAAATTGAGCCTTCTCCGACCAAAACTTTACTTTTGTAAAGACTTACTTATACAGACATGCTTTCCTCTTGTAAAGACTTGGTTAAATTTCAGTTAACGAGCTACTTTGTCATGTAGTTAACATGCAAAATGGTTTTAAAAAACACCAAAACAACAGTTTTGGGTGTGGGGTTTTTTTACTTTAAGGAGGATTCTTTGCAGAATCTGATAATACATTGGCTCCATTTCCTACTCATTGTGGGGAATGTGTTGCTAATAGAATGTTACTAGGATAACTCTCCTTCTTCTGAGAACTACTTAATTACGGTTAGCTCCAAGGCCTGGCAGACCCATACATCAACGGTGAATGTAGTAACAAGATGGAGAGATGCTTTGTAACATCCTGGACCATGAAGGAGATGAGAGACCTACGTCACAGACCTGATGGGATATTTGCGGGGTGGGGATGTAGGCAAAAAAGACGGGAAAGACCAAAAAACCTTGGAAAGCAAGGAGCAAATTTAGCAATTGTTAGCAGTGACTGGAGGAAAGGAGATGAGAGAATGGAAAACAGATGCATACAGTTTTAGATAGTGGATGGTTATGTGCCAGAGCAGGTCTGGAGGAAAGCCTCCCATCTTGGGAGCATGCACACCAATGCAGTGCAGCTTTCTGCCGTGGTTGTTTCCAGAGAATGAGCTAATAAGAATCAATTTGTAGAACAAAGCAAACAAAACTTTGGCTTCTGCTCAGGGGAACTTGACCAATTCTAGTTACAGATCAGGCTTCAACAGAAGCCAAATACTGATCCATAAAAGTATAATTATTCTGTTTCATTTGGAACCTTTTGTTCTGGATTGCATTCAAAACTACTGTAAGCCCCTTTGTGAGATTCTTTTTCTTTCCAGGCAAGAGAAAGAGAGGCCTTTTGATTTAATAGTTCTACTTTGTTTCAATTAAAAAGGAGAAAAAACCTACGTCGTTCTTCCCTTTCTTTCTTAAGAATCTTCCCTTCAGCAGAATAGCAGCCAGCAGGTCACAGTTTAGGATGACAGGTCTAACGCAGAGACAAAGCTGTGTTACAGAATATAAATGGTAGGTGATATTCTGTTTTTAAGATCCAGTACTCTGTCATTTTCAGCTGCAAACTGAATAAAATTTTGTTATTGAAATTGGAAGCTATTACAAATTTCTTGCAAAGCCCAGAAAGCTTGAAATTGCAGATGTGACTTACCTACTGACCTCCTTTTCCTTGGAATTATGTAATGGTGGAAGGAGTAAATTGAAAATGGTATCTTCTCTGAAAGCTTAAAAACAACCGAAAAAAGAGAGAAAATAGTATAGGAGAACAACTGTACAAAACTAAAGCTGTGTTTAAGGATGAAATGAGTGATTTTTGAGGGGATCTGTGATTCTGTGAACAGCATAGGACAGTGAAAATATTTGTTCATCCACTATAAAATGGCATGTCTGCTGAGAATCATCCAGGGCTACGCTTCTGTAATACAGAAGCCCAATATGGACTTCATTAGCATTTATTAGATCGGTGTATTTCACTTAAGTATATTCATTCACTGGCTTATTTAAATGTCTTTTGTGTATTCTTTCATCTCTTTTTAGGTTATTTTTCGTGCAGATTCAAGGATCATTTCTAATGGAGGATCATAAAAGCTGTATTTTGTTGGTCTGCAATGTCCTGCAGCTTTTTATTTTTCCATTATGTATATCAGACACAGCATTTATTGTATTACTAATAACTGAACAAATTCTAAGTTGTCTTGTTGGATAATGGGCACTGCCTTAGAAACACCTCCTTGCATTTTTAGTGCCTTACACTCACAAACTCTTGTGTAAGTATCTACTGCTACCAGTCAACCCCACGGGGAGGTTAGGGCAGGGGAATGGAGAGGCTGAGGTTGACAGTGATTTCTCTGATTCAACTTGGTAGCGAGACTGATTAAAGCTCAGAAATGCATGGCTCCCGTTACGGAAATGTCCTGACGACTAAACCATGACGGCTCTGCCCGGCCTGTGCTGCAGAGGAATTGTGCAGAAGGAACAAGCAAGGAGTGTGCACAAACACACGCACTCTTTGTGCTGGGGACTTCTCGTGACCACAGGCTGTATCTGCAGGGGGAATTTGGCTGGGCTGCCACACCAAATGGGCATCTTTCTGTTCCTCACTAAAATGAGAACCCAGAGAAATTAATTAATTCCGTTGACATTCCATGTGACAGAAAGTAAAACACAGAGGCAGTGAAGATGTGAAGAGACACAAGTGATGAGGCATGCCATGCTCATCCGGGAGCGTAGAGGCTGGTGTAGGTTATCCAGGTTTGGTTTTCCCATGTGCCAGAGGGCATTTGAGGCCACATCTCCTAGGAGAGGCCCTAACCGAAGAAGTCGTCCTCATTCTCTTTTGTTAATTCTGTTTCTTTTTTTTTATATAAAAGAATCAAACCCTGGAGCAGCGGCTTGCATCCCACTGTCCCATGTCACAGAGCCTGCTGTAATCAGCAGGGCAGAGCAGGGCGTTTGCTGTTTCTGCCTCTAATTATTCTAAGTCTTTTATACATAATGAGCAGCTGCAGCATGAGGTCCTGAGGGCACCCCCATTCCTAGTCCAAAATAGCCCATTGTCCAGTTCAGGCTGGATTCAGGCAGAGGAAAAATCAGATCCATGTTTTCTCACTTCTCAGGTGGAGGGTCTTAAGAGACAGTTTCCTCGCTTGCATTCTCACTCTGTTTACTTATATATAGCAGGCATTTGCAGAATACTAAGGAATCAAGGATGCAAATTTCTATGTACATTTCTGTTCCTTAAAGATGTGCCAGTCTGTTGTGACAGGCCAGTGGTATTTTAGCTGGCAGGAATATGGGCTCCCAGCAAAGATTTGGCTACAGTCATGTAGCAGGCATCATGGATGTGTTAGGGATGTTCTTAAATGCTGGACACATAACCTTTTTTATCATAGCTGCTGACTTACTTAGTCTGAGCCCTGTCTGTATTTCTTAATTAAAACAAACAAACAAACAAGCAAAAAACCCAAAAACCCAGTCAAGTATTCCTGTAAGATGCTATCATGATGCTCAAACTGAAGTGAAAATTTATCTGCTGGGTTTTCCAGCCTCAGTGGTCCTTGATTGACCATAGCACTTCTGAAGTAACCAGGAGGGGCAGAGACCAGTGGGATCCTGGGGATGATTTGCTTTCACCTTTGACTGCTGTTAACTTTTTTTCTGGTTCTGTTTGTAAGGATTCTGGTGACTGGCTGTTGTCAGCAGGATTTTTTTTCAGTTGCATAAGGACTGAGAAAACAGTATCTGTCTGACTCTTCCACAGTGAATGGCTTTCAAGTTAAGCTGTGGCTGCAGTTATTGTGCTCTAGCTGTGACACTATAAAGAAAGTTATTAACAGCAATATGTAAATGGGTTTCTATTTTTGTTCCCTGTATTGTTTGCAAAATCTAGGGCAGTTATTCAGTAAGAATCATCTGCTGTTTAGCACTGAGCCTACCAGCATTTGATGCTGTGTGGGCTGCTGCTTTTTTTTCCCCCTTTCTTTCTTCCTTTGCACTGGCTTTTAGAATCCAGCTCCTTTGCAAGTTTGTTTATTGTGGTATATAAGAAATAGAGTAGCTGTGCTAAGCATTTTCAGGCTTCCGGAAAGTGGCTTGGTACTTAAGAATAGAGAATCATCTCTGATATCTGAACTATAGGAGCATTAAAAACAGCTACACAAACATCAAATACCACAGCTGCTATTTGCCTTAGCGTGCGTCTTGCAAATTCCAGTTTGTTCAAAGATCTTTATGGTTTGTGTTTTGTTTGCGTGCTCTGTTTCCTTCCGCTCCCCTCTCCATCGCTCTGGATCTGCCTGACAGCCCTGGGCCCTGTTCACATTGGAAGCTTGTACCGCGTTAATTCGTACAGCCCCCTGAGGGAGAGCACGGGTATGTTGTTTTAGAAACACTTTACTACAGTCATGGCTACTCCCATCTGGAAGAGCAAATTCTTCTAATCCAAGGCATCTGTTTAGAAACCTGATTGCGTCTGTGCTAGAGGCAGGAGCTGTGTTGCTGTTAACATATATACTCTATAAGACATTTCACATGAGACATTTGTTCAAACTTCTTCCTGTTCTGCAAGTGAATTTAGCTCTGGCTTCCCTGAATCCCCTACGGGGAAAGTCGCGACCTGTTTGTCCTGTGACTCATTAGCCACAATTTTATTGCCAGCTGTGTTAGCCTTCAGATGGGCATGTGTCCTCCATAGCACTTTAATTCCATTTCATGCAGCTTTGTGAAAGGCCACCATAACGTTGGGACACCAGTAAGCTGTGTCTCCAGTTTCACTCCTTGCTTGAAGTAGCGGTTAGTTTTATGGAATATGTAACAGATGAATATATAGAAGTGTTTTGAAGTTGTGACACCCGCTGTTCTGAACTGAACTGAACTCGTCCTTTCAAATGGCAGGCACTTTATTTCATTTTTTTGTTTTTAATCTTCAAGCCAAAATTGCTGCTACTGTAGTGGCATAGAAAGTAAGCAGAAATCAGCTAGACTGGTTTTGCATAGATGTAGAAAGATCTGACACAGTAACTTTCCTCTTATTTTTATGGTCTAAGACACATTACCATAATACATATTTTAAGTGCTCTCTAAGGTGGCTTTCTATGCTACAGAAAAGATCTGGTCAGACTCTATTGATTTTATTGGTATTAGTTCAGTGGTAAACTAATAACTGTTTACAGGAACTTCATTTGGAGATGATATTTTGTGAATATTGAGAGTAGCAAGCAAATGGCTTAGTGAAATATCTTAATGCATTAACACAGAAATTAAATTTTCCAATGGAAAATGCAAGAGAAAAGCCATTTCTTTATAAGCAGATCTATTATTCTGGTGGTGGCAATTACAGTAATTCTCTTGAAATCAAGTTAAAATTACATGCCTGCTTCATTATGAGAAGAAACCACTGATTGCAAAAATCAGGGGAGATTCAGTGGAAAGTTAAAAAGACTTACATATGCAGTGGGCAGACCTGCCTTGCCATGCTCCCTGCTCCAGCATCTCAAGAGTAGGTTTTGTGCGGATGTTCCCTGGATTCATGAGGCCAGGATTCACACTCCTGCTTTGCCATTGTTTTCCCACATGACCTCGAGCCCCTTTATATATTTTCTTTATATACCATGCTGCTGTCTCTGCAAAATAGTGTGGTGTTGCTTTTCTAGCACCAAGGACATTTCAATAATTGCTTAATGTTAATTTGGAGACTTCATATGCTAAGAAGCTAGAGATGCAGTCGTCCGTTTTATTTTATAAAGAAAGAAATATGAGACAGAGCCAGCTAAGTAACTGAGTCAAATGATGGGCTGTCAAAGATTAGACTCAAGGTGTCTTGATAGCTAGTATCTTGACCAGCATAATAAAATTAAAGTGGTGTAAATGTTTTCTGATATTACAGTATATAATCTGAATGCCATAAAGTAGATTTAACACTGCTTAATATCTATGAAATAATGGACATAGGCAAAGTATTTGGAATATGAGGCAGGTTAGGGACTAAAGAGGTGCTTAGAATTTAATATTCCCTGTTCAAGGATGATCTTTTCATTGAAATACTCATTTAGTAAGCTCACCTATACTGCCTTCTAAGGGGGAGTGTTTCTACTGCTGATTCTGCTTGTACAGAATTTCATTATGTTTACATTGTTTCTCCGTGGCAGCTCGAGTTTTCTGTGTCACCAAAGGGAACCAAAGATACATGTCAGCTCAAGTGCCATTGATCAATTGCGATGTGATGGTAGATCACATCTTAAAAAGGAAGGAAAACCCTTAACGTTAAATTGTTGCCCTTGTAAAGTTGGGAGAACTTTGCTCGTGACTTGAGGATATCTATTCATTACTGGTTCTTATCAGGTAAGGAATATTAATGTAGTATACAATAACCAGATAACAAGTTCAATTTCCTGCGGGATTTTTTCCTTTTCATTTAATTCTGAAATTACGGCCAATCTCCCTTCTCACTGAAAACATCATGTGTTTTATTATTAAATTTATTATCAGGTTTGTTTATTAATTAATAACAATTTGATCCCTTAGTTAGCGAGCTGTACCATTTTCTTTGGCCAGCCATTTTACTTTTCAGAATAGCTAACAAAGGATTATGTCTTCATTTTAAAGTTCTTCTCCACTGGTGTTGCATTGATGTTTCTCAGAAAAGTGGCCATTACGAAGTGTGCACAGTTAAGTTTCTCTGTATGCTTTGGGTCCATTTCTCTTTACAGTTTCATCGGTGTCATTTTAAAAACACAACTGCTTGATTACATTTAAAAGTATAGAAATGAGGAGGCAGCAAGTCAACTCATGTTGACTGTTCCAAAAAGGGCAGTAAGACTCATGTTCCTATTCTTCAGCAATCAGTTTTCCCAGCAAATGGCCACTTTGGTATTATTGATCTAGTAAGCTCCCAAACACAAATGATAATTGTGCATACAGAACATCACATCACTTGTCCACTCTCAGCTTATCCATGAAACAGTCTGCATATTTGGTACCTACTCTCCTTGGGAAAATGAGATAACTATAGGAAAGGCATAGTTGCTCCTTAATGTTTTAAATTATGACATTTATATACTAATGTAATGTTTTCATATGTAGTGACTTCCCGGAGGGAAAACCCTGACTTACCAAAATTGCAGAGTAAATAAATCACAAAAGGACAGGACAATGGGGAAGCTAGTGGAGAGAGTGAGGAAGAAGTAAGGTTAGGTTGAAATGACTGCTGCATGCAGAATTACTGCAGCTTTTTTGGGTAGGGAGTACAAAAGCGTCGTGTTTGACTGAATATCCGTGATACCAGGGAAGAACAGACTGAATGCAATTTGCACAGCTATGAAGAACTCATTCTTTCACCATTAAAGACAAAGACCTGAGCAATATATAACAGAAAGCATCCCAAACTTGATTAGATGCAACTTACTCGATCTCTATCCCATGTGCCTGACCCGGGATATACATGTGAAATTGTTAACTGTCTGTGCCAAAATTCATTACTCTGTTGCCTTCTCTGACAACTGATTGATTGCTGACACACAGCCTCTATGCAACAGGTTGTCTTTTGTTTTAATACTTAAGTTTTTAGTTGTTTCTCTTTCCTATTGCACTGCTTCTATGGCTTCAGTCACTTTTGCAAGCCATTCTCTCGAAGGAGGGCAGGGAGGAATAGTGCCATACTCCTACAGCTGTGGTGGTAATGGATAGTCCTTTCTTGCAGAGTTCTCTTAGCTCTGTCTTCCTTCTTGTTGGTTTTCAGCAGGATTTTGACATCAGATTGCTCTAATGCCAGAAAACAGACTGTAAGAATGCTCACAGCAAAAAGCACGCCTGAAGTTTGAAAAACAGAAAATAACATGGCTTTTCCTTTTTGTTTTATATGCAGTTCTAGATTTCAGGCTGTCTTGTGGGACAAACGAATCTGAGATTTATTTTGGTGTGGGCTGGATCCAGCTCGGACAGATCTGCCAGATCGTTTGCACTGGTCAGGCAGACCCGGGTGAGCCTGGGCTTGCTTGCAGCCAAAGCAAAGACACACGGTCAGGGTCAGCAGTATGCATGGTTCCTTTGCGCCTTTTTGCAAAAGGCCATGTATATCGTTCAACTTTCCCTTCTTAAACTTCCTTGGAGTTGGAATGGATTTGGCATCTTTCTCACTTACATGGTTTTTCCCCTGACGGGAGTGATTGGAAAAATTTTCACATTCCCATCAGTCCCTTCTTAAATACATGAAAAAGGTCCAAAGTGTCTCCTTCTTAATAACCCAAAATCTCATTTAGGCCACTTGGATTTCTTTTTTATGTTTGGCAGACAGCGGCATCTAATTTGGCTTGCGGTGATGGAGTAATAAAATTCCTTCCACTCATCTCAAAGACATCTAGAACATGCTCCACCTATAGTTTGGCTGGTAGCCACTGCATATCTATCTTTATTTGTTTTGCCTTCCCCAAACAGTTTTTCTTCCCAAAAGGCTATTTATTACTTCTGTTTCCAGTGAAGAATCAATCTGGTTAAATATAGCCTGCTGAAATAGGAAAATCTTTTAAGTCAAGATGTTTAGAAGGAGACGGTATAAAGTTTTTCATGTTTAAAATAAAAAATGAGTACTGATGCTGCTTAGCTATAACTAAGTTCATAACTGGGGTTGCTACTCATGCTTGTAACCTGCAAACCTAGAAAAGTCATGGAAAAACTTTTCCCTCTATGACTGGTGCAGTCTTCCCCTTCTGGTTGGTGATCTCAGGATCTTAATTTCTTCTCATTTCCTGCGTTGACAGTGAAGGAGAGACCACAGACATCGAGGTGAGGAGCACTGACCGTGATGGAAAGTATGGTGCCATTTTTCTCAGCAGCTCTTGAGTGCCAGCAGGGTCAGACACTCTCAGCGGGGCATTCCCAGGAGCACATTGCTAACGCAGACAGAGCTGCAACCGCAAATGCTGAGAGTTTGTACTGGAGATGTGCATCTCCCAGCTGAGTCCCCCAGGCAGTTCTAACCTCCGGTAACACTCATTTGAGAGCAAACGTGGGAAAATCAAGTAAAGGCAGGGTTCTGCAGTTTGTATCTTTGCAATGAGCCTTGCTCTTGTCATGCAGTGGCTCTGCAGATGGCAGTCTGCACGTTGCCACCAGTGTCTCTGAGAGCCACCTGGTCTCCTGCTTCTTTGTCAGCTTTTACTCTGTCACCAGTTTCAGTTGGTACGGTCTTGCAGAGTGAACTTCTTCTCAAATATGGGATGTGAGTTTGGTTTACATTTTTGGCTACTTGGGAAGAGGGACAGGAGGCTTTCTGCCTTTTGCTGTAAAGAAAAATGTGAAAAGGCTCACAGTTTTCTGGGCTTTTGGTTTTCTGGGGTTTTGTGTGTATTTCCTCCTATTTTGTGTTATTCTCTCTAAAGTACTGCTTTGCTTATCACAGCATTTGTGTACATATGTGCCTTCTCACCCTCTTGAGCAAGTGGGAGCCAGCATGACTGACCTTAAAATGGAGCACTGTCACGGTGCATGACAGAGTCCCGCTTCCCAAGAGGAAGCTGTGCCAGCTGACGTGTCACAGAAGTGCTAGGGCTCATTTGAAACAATAGGTGATTTCCAATAGTAAACGGATCTTCTCTGAAATGACCATATAAGTTTAGGAAAGAGAGTGTATCTTTTTACTGTTGTTTTTTTTTTTTTTCCCATGACTGTAGGAAAAGGAAATATTTTAACCTCTGGTCAGTCTGATGTCCTGCTGTTCTGGAGAACATTTTTTGTACCGCTAAGGCTAAGACCTTAGCCTGTCGCATAGACATCCCTAGAGAGCAAGGCTGACGTGCTGTTGAGACCTGAGTTAGTCTGGAAGTAGCTTGCAGCCTTTGCTGGACCAGTCACCGGGCTGTCACTCAGCGCGGTGATCTGTGTGGGCCACTTCACCCTCCTTAGGTAGGCTTTGCTGCCCTTGCTCTCATTTGTGCTGCTTTACCTAGACATGCTGCCTGACAGCAGTCACTGTGCCACTGCTGTGAACTTGTCCTCAGCTTGTTTTGGTTTGTCCTTTTGTTGTTGCTGCTATTAAATTCAGGAGGGAAAGAGCATTATGAGATACTCTCACTTAGTGTTTCTGGAATCTGGAATCTTTTTTGTGCATAGGGTGGGTAGAAGAGAGAGCACACAGATGACCTCCTTATCATCCCATGACCAAGTGGCTACAGCTAGGAAAAAGAGACTGGGTGTATCTTGATGCCGTGTCTATTCTGGGAACTTCTAGATGAACTTATTGCTATGTTTATGCTGCTGGAGCTGGAAAATAACTTCTGGGCTTACAGTGCTGGCGGGGAACTGGCTTTTAAATAGATGTCCAAGTGCGAAAATTGACTCATTTACCAAACTGCTCAAGAGATGCTCCCACCTTGGAGATACTCAAAAGCCATCTGAACATGGTCTTGGGTAACCAGCTCTAGGTGGCTCTGCTTGAGCAGGGAGTTGGACAAGATGACCTCCAGAGATCCCTTCCAACATCAACTATTCTGCGATTCTGTGAAAGCCTAGTTTGGTGTTAAGGGCTTGACCCAACCCTTCAGCTGAGAGTTTTGTCATCTTCATCCCAATCCATCCTTCTCCTTTCTTCTTCCTTGTTCATCGTATGACTTAATGACATGCAACACCAATAGCAGTGGATGGTGGTGTAAAATAAGTAGCACCCTGAGACACTGTCCTCACCAATTAGCCTAGTAAATTCACTGACAAGGGCAGACTGTGTCTACAGCACGTGGCTTTCTCTTTTTACACCTTTGCTTGTGAATGCAAATTAGTGAGCTTGTATTTAGTGAACAATGATTATTTTATTATGTTACATTAATTTTTTCTTCTCTTGTAGGTAGCGTTCATTGCCATAAAGTACCATGACTTTGATTCACATGCAGTCATGTGAATGCACTTTGCTGTTTTTATAAGTCATTAAAGCTCACCGAGTCTGGGGTTTTGTTCTGTTTCCCATGCAGTGCCTGTGGTGTTCGGTTTCCAGTAACACATGGTGTTTATATTCATGACTGGCATTACCGTTGTGATGGTGATAGGGTTTGTGTTTCTTGCCTTGCTTGATTTATGTTGTGGCTGGCGTGCATGGCACGCACATGTCTCGAAATAGAACACGGCTGTTTTTTTGTTTTTACATTAGAAGCACTGATGATTTAATTTAGTGTTTTGAATAATCCTGCATTTGCAGGGAAACCTAGCTGTGTCATGTCCCTCCTTTGATAACTCTACTAGCTTCAGACGTTTAAGGCTACACTTCAAAATCACTCTCTGTAGGTGTGTGTGGTTTTAAAATGTCTCATGTGGGTTTCCTGCTTCCCACCTTGTCCTTAGCTCTTCCTACTCCTTATGTCGCTCTTTGCTTTCTGCCAAGATCTCTCCCCTTCCCACACTCTTGCTAAGAACCTTCTCCTTTGCCATCCGAAAGATCCTGTGATGCTTCTGCCTCAGTGTATGGTAGTGGTGCAGTCACAGCAAGGATCACCTGAATTACAGGAGTTAGTTTTAAATGACCTGCAGTGGTATGACCCAAGGTGCAGTGGGATGGACCTGAGCACAGACTGTGAAAGCAGCCCAGGCTGGGCAGGCTCACACTGCTGGCCTCTGGGGTGTTACACTGAGGCTCCTACTGGTACCTGAGCTGCCTGTCCATGAGTATCTTAACTATGCTGTGAATGCATTACAGACCAAAAAATAGGAAAGCTAAGCCCAGCACTTTGGGAATTTTCTCCTCTTGGCTCTGCATCTTAGCTGCTCCTCTCTCCATTTCACCTCACTCTGCCTTTGCAGCTATGCAAAGCACTCTGCAAAAAGCATCTAGATATCCTGCTCATGAAGGTCTCGCAGCCCACAGTGGTGGTGGTGGTTTTGGTAAGGGCCAAGCTCAGGCACAGGCTGGCATCCCAGTGGCAGCAGCAGCTAGACCTGTGTGCCCAGGCTGTCCTCCACTGCCTGGCAGCCCTGGGCTCTTGGGTTCAAGGATGCTCCAATCCATGCATCTGCCTTTCCAGTTCCCCTGCCTGGGTCTTGGGCAAGAGCAGGCAAGTAGCAGGCTGGCCCCTAAGCAGAGGGAAGGATGGCAGGATCTGGAAGCTACCCACGCTCCTGTCCTGTCATCTTTCTTCCCTGTCAGCATCATGAGCCATGTAGGGCAACAGGCACAAAAATGAGTTTGCCTTGTACAGCTATGAAATCTTGAGCCAGTCCTTGCTGGAAATAGGAGCTGAAATAGGAGCTTAGGAAAGTATTCACCTCTACCCTATAACACAATTTGTGGTACTTTTCAACCAAAATTAAACAGGAATAATTTAAAAAAAACCTTATAAAATGAATGATAACTCCCCTTTTCTTGTCTGTCTTTCCCAGAAATAAACAATTTTTTTGTCTTTTTTGAGGTCATACCCTGGTTACTGCTGGACAAAACCCAATCAGATGGTAAATCTGAAGGCAGTGACGGAGTGGAAAATATATCAAGAGCTCTGAAGCCATTACAACATTTTAATTACATGCTAAACTGGTTTTTCCACAAAGCAGTAGCCTTCCAGATGAAGGGACCTGGGGCTGATAATAGTTGCTGACGCCCAGGCTGCAGATTGTGTGGTCAATCCCTTCCAGTCAGCTTCAGCTAATAGTACTTCTAAACCACTGCCTTACTTATCTCATGATATTTTATAGCTATAATAATTATTTCATTTGACCTTTTGTTGACCACTGTCATTTACCCCACATTTTGGCACAAGGAAGGCCTATTACTGGCATTGTGTTCCCACCAGCAAGGAAATGCCTTGCCCTCTGAAGACTGACAAATAGTTGGCTTGAGTTGTGCCCTTCATCACAATCATCCATCACCATCGTCCTTTAATAAAATCTTTTCATTGCTGAGGATAGTCTGACATGAAAGACTGAAGTGTGGAGTGAGGACCTAAGGGTAGTGGGGAAGCTGTGTGTTTAAATTCTAAGACTCCTAGTCTGGATAAGATGCAGTGGCAGGACTGGGAGATGCTCCTGCAACCTCAGTGTGTGCGTGTTGTGTGTGTAAGGAGATACAGCGGGCTTCGTTTTTAAAGAAAAGCTCTGACTAAACACAGGATGAGAATCATATGCTGTTCCCTGATGGCTATTGTAAGAGAAATCTACTTTTTTGCTAATTGCTTCTGGGCTGTTGGGTATTTTATAGGGAGAAGGCTGAATTTAAGGATTACTGGGGCTAATAACAAAATGAACAGAAGTGGCATGGCACAGTACTACATACACTGGTCCCATTTCCTCCCTTGCAGGTCATTAGCAGGGTTGGGATCGATAAACCTGGTTGTTGTCTCTGCTGCTGGAGCTGCAGTGCTAGCAGAAGCATGTTGAGGGAACAGATTAGGCAGGAGGAATAAAATGTGATTTAGTGGCTTTCAGAGCCACTCTGTTCTCTGTTGAGAGCAGAGGACAGAGAGGCTTCAGGCTGGGTTCCTGTTTGCAAGGGCTGTTTTCTCTGACGGTCGTGTGCTGTTCTTTCTCCAGTCTCCTGCCACAAATGTGTCTTTCCCCTCTCTGTCTTCAGTTCCCAGATCAGTGCTCTGTCCTCTGCCATCTCCCACATGGTCCTTTCCATACCCTGATGAGGTTTTCCATTCCCTGAAGCCTGTGTGTCCCAGGCAGTGTCTTCTGATAGCTCAGTGGCATAGCTATTTGGCTGCAGAGCAGGTCACACAGCTGTCTCAAGCCTATGATGGAATATGCTCAGGTGCTGCAAGAGGTGCATATGTTACTTGGTTAGCTGACATGGAAGAGGGGCAAAGGGATGGGCCATGCTGATAGATGCCTTCGTGTTAATCACAAAGTGTGCAAAAGCTGAGTCGTGCAAAGGACTTAACATGTAACCAATTCCGAGTAGGTTTCCGTATAAAGAGGAAAAGGCATGTGCCAGGTGAAGCTCTTCCCCTTATTGCCAAGAGTCAGGTCCATGTTCAAGAGTGAGAAGAGACTTGAAGCATCTAAAAAAATACTTGTAATTCATTCCTTTACTTTAGATAAAACCAAACTTCTTTTTCCTTGACTTCCCTCTCAAAATTATCAAATTGGCTTTGTTGAAATTGTTTCATGCATCCCGCTTTCCTCAAACAAAACACTCATTCCGAGAAGCATCTCATGTAGTAAAATGTTGGCTTCCTAACAGGGGTGTCAGACAATGTTAACCTCCCAATATTGCTACTGGTTCATGTGCAGAATGTGTTTCTGATTCCCATCATGCAACCTTTCCAGGTTTTATTCTCATAATAAACCCTTTTGTAGTGCTCATAATTGTAGTTTTCTAGAACTTGGCCAGAGCTGCAACTGTGCTGTCCTTGGAAGTGCAAGACAAGGATCAAGATGAAGACGATAGCTGCTGAATTTGAACAAAGAGCAATTTGCTGGTCACCTGTAGAAGGTTACAAGTTTGAGAAAATGTTGTAATCAAGTAGTTTCAATTTGAAAAGGCATAAATCTGTGTGTAGGCTGGCTCCATAGGTCTCTGCTGATTACTTCATCTGCCTGGTTGAAAATACTGCCGCGATTTAACTTCTAGGAATGTCTGATCCATTTATCTGGCCTGATAGTAATGAGGAATGGAGGGGGCAACCTTCAGTCATTTATCCATGTTTATTAGGACACTATGCTAGCACTAAGTTTCTGAATCAGGCATGAGAAGGCTCAGGGCATCCCTGTGTAGTATTTTCAGATATACCCATTGCTATCTGAACGTCAGAGCAGCAATTGCTCTGTATTCCTCCTGTTATAACACACAGCTGTTACAACATGCACACAAGCAAAGAGTGTGAACATGTCCACAAGTGAGGAATTTGCAATTTGCCCCATGCTGGAAGAGGAACATGCTTGCAACAAGATACATTTTGTTACTGCCACAAGAACTGGAGACATTTCCTATTTGTACATTACATATTAGCACATACTTAAGTTGCTTAGCAAGCAATACAGACATCTCTTAAGATTTCAGTTGATTTCAAGTGTGTTTCTTTGGGAGGTTTACTTTTATTTGTAAATATGTGAAATCTTGATTTATTTTTTGTGTATTTTCTCAAGTGTTTAAAAAATGACAAAGTATGTTTTGATTCAGACATCCCTGCATTCCTGTCTTGCTTTTTTCTTGTACATTTTAGCTTCAGTCTGACTAACAAAGAAATATTTAATGCAATATGTTTGGTTGATGATTTATTGGAGTTGAAATGTAGAAGGAAAATAGGAAAAACATGCCAGAATTGAAATGTGTTTCAGGATTTTTGCAAAAAATGCTTGTGAAAATATTTTTGTTGTCTTTGCTTTCTGCCTGAAGACATTGCAGGGAATTCCAACTGAAAACATAGCCTCTGCAATTTGCCTAAAACATGTTGGAGTTTTATTTTACAAAGAAGAAACAATTCCAAAGTGCTTGTTATTTACACTTTGAATTTCTCTTCCTGTTGAAGTACAGCTTGATGCAATAATCAACTTCAAAGAAGAAATCATCCACTTGATAAGTGTTCCAATATACAAGTATAGCTTACGAATTTTATATTTATATAAATGTGTGTGCATATATGCATTTTATCTTAGATCTATATAGACATAGTCTGGTGCTTGTCTTACTGAATAGTTCTAAATTTAGCATAATGGCTGTGTTTGATTGCAAATCAATATTTTCAATGTTGTAACTATCAATTAGAACCTTTTTCCAGTTTAAAAAAAAAACACCTTTGCAGTACAACATTAAAATTGATTAATTGAAATAAAGGAATCATTATTAATACTTGTGATTCAAATAATTGTGCTTTCAAAACAGTCCATGCTGCTTTCAGAGGGCTTTCCCGGTCCGTCCTGGGCAGATGGGAGCAATTCGGTTTCCCTGTTGCAGTAGCAGAGGTTTGCCTCAGTTGGCAAGGGCTGCGCTTGTCGTCCAACAGAAAGTTGGGCGGTGCCTGCTTTGCAGCCTTACTGAGAGGAGCTCCTGAGCGCTGTAGGTGTATATTTTTATAGTGTTTCAGGGGCTAAGCCAGCTGGAAGGTGTGGTACAAATGGGAGGTTTCATTTCTGTAGTTCTTTAGAAGGTGAGCAAAAAAAATAAGCAGTGAGTGAAAAGTGTGCACAGCTGGGAGATGAGTAGAGTAAATCAGTGTAGATTTCCTTCTCCAGTGAATGAAGAGTATAAAAGCCCGATGGTAAGTCTTCACCAGGACAGCCAAGTGTGTTAGGTCATGTACAGCCAGCACTGCTGCACCCAAGCCTTCGCCCCAGCAGCACGCAGTGCCATCGCGCCTGGCTTTGTGCATTGCAGGAGCGTCTCTGCCAGGCACACAGTACAGGGCAAGGTGCTGCCAGCCACGGGGCTGGGGTGCATGCAAGCAGACCACCGAAGCGGGAGTGAAAGCTGTGGCAGGCAGGTTAAGGTTGTTCACTAGAGAGGGACTTTATTTTGTGACTGCACTTTGGCAGCGGGGGAAGCGGGCAGAGGAGTGTGGTTTTTCTGCAGTGGAGTTAAGACACAAGCGATGTTATTGAGCTGAGAGGTTGAGGAATGTGAACAAAATGGGAAAGTGTTGATTTTATAGCTGGGCTAATCTGGTCATTGTGTAGGAGTGCCTTGTTGTTAATGATGGCTGATAGTATTATCATGCCACCACCAGCTCCCAGCGTACTGTAAATTTTCTGGACATGGGGCAGGGGTGGGGGGATGAAAGGCTTGTGGTGTTTTTTCACCCTTTCTAATATCTGGAGGGGATGAGGCCATGCTCCTCAGGGCTTTACATGTGATAGAGGCTGTAGCATAAGGTGGCATTAGGGGTGGTCGTCTCCTTGCTGTTATAGGGCTGGGACACCCCTACGTGCCTCCCCATCCCTGGACTTCTACCCCAGAACTTACACAAATATCAGCAACAAATTTTGTGACACTTTCATATATTTTTTTCTCTTTTTTCCCAAGCATCCTCTTTGCAGACATAGAGGGTTTCACAAGTCTGGCCTCCCAGTGCACTGCTCAGGAACTGGTCATGACGCTGAACGAGCTCTTTGCCAGATTTGATAAGCTAGCAGCTGTAAGTTTTCTATTATAATTCTGATATATTTTTTTTCCTGTTGCAAGAATGACATACTGTGCTGGTTCACTGGATTTTTGTAAATATTCACTGCCCTAAAAGGCAAGCTATTGCAAGCATGAATATAAGATGAATACTTCTCTCTCCTTTATTATTATTATTTTTTTTTTAGGAGAACCACTGTTTACGTATCAAGATCCTGGGTGATTGCTATTACTGTGTGTCTGGGTTGCCAGAAGCAAGAGCTGACCATGCACACTGCTGTGTTGAAATGGGAATGGATATGATAGAGGCCATCTCGTAAGTACCATATTCCCCATGGAGAATTTCAGAACAAATAGCAAGTAGATTCTCTTTCCCGTTAGGCCTTCCTTACATTAGTAGCAAGGTAGCCAAACCAGGGAACTGATGCCAGCAAAAAGGGAGATGAGCTGGATCAAGAAAACAAAATGCAGTAAGGGTTTGACAGCAGAAAGACAGACACTTGAGTCCATTACAGCCATGTGGATATCAGAGCTCAATCTCCTGATGGGAAAGGCAAAGGTTTCTGTAATTACTGGAAGTCTCATTCCCAAAGGAGGATTCCAGTGAATTACAGAAATGTGAAATCAGAGGATTAATAATAACTTTATTACATTTCAGTCACTCTTCACTTATCTGTCTTTAAACCAGCTTTTTACTCACCTTACAATTCCCGTGCTAAGGTCTGTCTTGTCTAGTTTACCTAATCCTTCTCCATATGTCCCTATGCCAAAAAGGTCAGATTCAAGACTTTCTTACTTTAGTTAAACTAATTATTGAAGAAAACCATAAAGTTGGTCTGGCACAGACTGGGATAGATCCATGGTGCTTTTTCCTTTATTTCCACTTAATTCCCTACTTTATTTTTTTCGTTTAAAATCTGTTCTGAAGCTTTGCCTGTTCCTGAGGTCAGACTAGCAATCCTGTGTTTGTCCAGACCATTCCTGTCTTTAGAGAGTAACAAATATGAGACCCATATCTAGTTATATTACTTGGAGGATTGCAGACAGTGTTGAATATTGTTTGCATCGGACATGAGCTTTCACAGGCCAATTCTTTCAGAATTCAGGGAGAGAAGATTTATTTAGTCATCTTGAGTGTATAAACTAATTATTGAAGAAAACCATAAAGTTGGTCTGGCACAGACTGGGATAGATCCATGGTGCTTTTTCCTTTATTTCCACTTAATTCCCTACTTTATTTTTTTCGTTTAAAATCTGTTCTGAAGCTTTGCCTGTTCCTGAGGTCAGACTAGCAATCCTGTGTTTGTCCAGACCATTCCTGTCTTTAGAGAGTAACAAATATGAGACCCATATCTAGTTATATTACTTGGAGGATTGCAGACAGTGTTGAATATTGTTTGCATCGGACATGAGCTTTCACAGGCCAATTCTTTCAGAATTCAGGGAGAGAAGATTTATTTAGTCATCTTGAGTGTATGCAAGTTTAGGCACAAAGTTCAGTCAGTTTTGGATGGTAACTGAGCTGACCTTAGTATCTACACCATCCCTGCTGCACAGAGACTCTGCTTCTTTTTCCCTTCTCTTTTGTTTTTTATTTTGTGAAAGCATCTTTTAAAGTATCAGTGGTACCAACAGAGAAGTAGAAGATTTCTATGCAGTTCTCCTCTCATTCCGTTTGGTAAATTGATGGAGTTTCCACTTGATAAAAACTAGAGCTACCTATTTGCTGAGCTTGATACAAAGTACATCCTTACCATTTGAATTTCTGCAAGGATATGAATACACACCCACGCTTTTCAGCCTTGTTTTTATAACACAGATACATAGTTTGAAAAGCAGTGTTTTCACCCAGGAGACCCCATTCAAAGAGCAGTATGCAGCAGCATTCCCTTGCTTTGTATACAGTGTACACTGTCAGGACTTCCTACTTTTACTTTCCTGGTTTTAAATTCTGTTGCTTTGCACCAGTCTCCTTTTGGGGTTTGTATGCAAAACACAAAATAAAAGGAGTTGCAAGTAACTAGTTTTCAGTAGCCTTTGAAAGGATGCTGTTTCTTCCACGTGAAGTACAATTAAGTGGCAGGTGACAAAGTGTCTTGTCAAACACGAGAAGCAGTGATTCTTAGCCACCAGCCCTACAAAGAAGATGTGTACATTGCCCAGAAAAGTCTCACTTTCTGCAGTAGTTGGCCTGATGAAATCCAGAGACCTTGACACATTGCTGTGTGATCCCCCACAAGGCTGAGTAACACCAGGACGTCTAGACTTCATTGATTAACTGCAACCCACTTTACCTTGAAACAGACATGGAGCTCAAGTGCACTCGATGTTTGTTTACAAATAGCTCTTCAGCAGCCTTTAAAACTTGTTTCCCACTTGATGTATGATGAATGCATTTAACAATCTTATCTCCTAATAAGTCTGGAAGGTGACTCTGTTCTCACTACTACTGCTTCCCTCTCCCATCTCCTCCTCCCCTAAGGATCAAGATAAGAGGTTTCACAATTAGGGTAACCAATAGCTACTGAACATTTGATTGCAGATAACAAATAGCTACTGAACACTTGATTGCAGGCTTCACCAACACTAGGCTGATTTCATCTGTGCACTATAACAGCAGGAAGTGTTACCCCAGATCAGAAAGATAGAATTATATTCACTGTACTGCTGGTATAAATGAACTAAAAAAAAGGAAGGTAACAAAGGATATTTCATTTGTCTATAAAGGATAACCAAACTCATTTGTTTGCTGCAAAGTCTGGAGGAAGTCACCTTTTCATCAATGACTCTACTGGGAGAAGTTCCCTGGTCTTGTGTCAGTAATGTTGCTTGGCAGATGGTGCAGTAGGGTTTGGAGCACTTGTGCAGCATGTTCTTCCTCCCTCCCCAGTGCCGTACCCACACTGCAGCTGCTGTTATCTTTGCAAGGGTTATGGCTGCAGCTGCATTTTCATTACCCCAGTTCCTGTTGCCTTCCCAAGTGTTGTGGTTGGAGCTCTTTCAGTTTGTAAGCCTGTGGCACCTTACCCATACGCAGCTTCCCTTTCCTGCTAGAGAATCTCTGCTGCTTGTTAATAAAAATAATGAATGTCACTTCAGCAAGTAGATAGTGAAACATAGGATAGGGATTGTAAGGAAAAAAGAACTGTAAGAGGGTAGGAGTTGTTTCAACAAGAAGTCACCCTGAACAGTCTTTTAAGGGGCATATTACACTGTGAGGAGTAAACTAGAGTCCAGAATTGGTCTCTTTAATCATTCATTTTCATTAATAACTAAAGCATAAATATTAGATCTGTGTTGATGTTAGGAAGCTGGGAGGACTTACCTGTCCAGAGGATGTTATCTAGAAAGGACTAGATGAACCTGAAAACCAAAGAGGTTGAAATTTGATAGGTATAAAGTACAACTTCATGCTGCAAGGAGCTAACAACTCAAAAGAAAGGACTGTGCTATGTGATGTAGGTGAATTTGCCTGTGAAACATTGTCCTGTGAAACATGGACATTCTGGGAATGATGTGATCAGCAATAACGAGAAGCAGAGTTGTTCTGATGGCCTCATCAAGACTTTCCCCTACCCACATTCCTAAATATATTTTCCATGTGAACAGCTCTTGAAGTTAACTTTTGCCCTAAAAGGGCAAAACCCACAAAGTATTCCAGCAGTCATTTTGGGAGTAAGCAGAGCATCCAAAACCTCATTAAAATCAGAGCTTGAGTATTTGTAGCTGCCTGTTTGGAGTGACTGCAATAGATGTGGTTCTCTGGTTTTGCTGCTCTGACTGCAGCTGTAAGCCCCGTTCAAGCTTTCCAACTGCAGTGGGGTATTTCACACACATATCATATTTCTTCTGTGGAAGGGTTGATGCTTGGTGCCATACAGACAAATTAAGATCTCTGAAATCATTTCCTTTTTCTCTTTGCAACATGCTATTACTCTTAATGAGGCTGAGTGCTGGCAGGTTATGTCCAGCTTTGGTATGGAAATCAGAGACCAGCACTTTATTCCTTTTACTGCCCCAAATATTTTTTTTTAACAAGTTCTCAACTTGACCATGAGTTCAGAGCACATGGATTTACTCCAAGGACTCCCCTTTCTAATTAGTACTCTGCTTGATCAGCCAGGCCATCCAAGAGCAGTACAGGTAGTCTGGTTTTGTTTTGTTGTCCTGTTGATGTGGATGAGCAGCACCTTGTGTATGCGTGAATAGTTTATGGGTCATTATGGATTTTTGTGTTCTGGGTGCAAGTTTGTGCCACTGACTACAACCATGCAGTTCTTAGTGATGTTCTTTTTTCCTATATCTCTTTTCAGACTAGTCCGGGAGGTGACAGGAGTAAATGTCAACATGAGGGTTGGAATCCACAGCGGGAGAGTTCACTGCGGGGTCTTGGGCCTTAGGAAGTGGCAGTTTGATGTGTGGTCCAACGACGTTACGTTAGCCAACCACATGGAAGCAGGGGGCAAAGCTGGGTAAGTTGCTTCATCAAATCTGTCGTGTTAATCCATGTGTTGTTTTGTGTCTGACATGTCACAGTGAGGTGGGGAAATGGGGGACAGTGGTTCAGAGAGTCTGTATGTCTGCTGTAAAATGAACTGTGGGTGTAGTGTTTTAAGCATGTACAAAGGTTAGCAAGGTTATTCTGTTCCATGTCTACATGTCTTTGGTTACAGAAAGTCTACAAAATCCCAAGGTGGGCATATCCTTCTGTGGTAAGAACTCAATTCCTCCTCTGTGAAATAAAGCTGATAGATACAACAGAAATGAGCAGGTCTGTGTGAACACTAGCAGAGCTGGTCATGGTTACAAACAGATGTGACCGTATGTTAACAGTGTTTGCTGGAGAGCATCCCAGCTATCGATGGATATAGCACAACGTGTTGTTTCAGACCAGGCTTTTGTTTTGAAACATTCCTATGAGAGAGCAGAATCGGTTCTTGTTTCACCGCTATATGGACCAACTGAAGACTGAGTTGCTGCCAAGTTGACTCTGTGAGATAATTTTTCTATGTGCCTTTCCATCTTTTCTCTGCTCTGGAAGAAAGCATAAGGCTATGGTACTTGATGGGATACCTCTACAAGGCACTCGTACCACAGTGATTAACGTGATACAACAAAAAAGATACATGCTGCAGTGTATATTACATGTGTCCACTGAGTAGACATGTCCTTGTGTCCTTCCCATGTGAAGGGCCTGTGCTTGCCAAAAAAAAATATCTGCTGTGTGTTAACGCAAAGTGAATAAAAGAATGAGTGCTTTATATCTAAGGAGGTGCTTATAAATGGTTGTGTAAGATGCTTAACGTGAACACCTCTCTCTTTAAGAAAACGCCTCCTGGCCTGCTTGCTTTAAAATAGATGAAACTCCCGTACTACATCTGTAAGAGTAGTGGCATGGCTAAATATATTGGGTTTTACTGCTTGTTTGTTCCAGTACGTGGCACCTGTCACTGACAGGAACTGGCTTTTTAAGTGATAACTTTTCAGAGCCTACAAAACTGGCTTGTCTTTTGTCTTATTCAAGGCGCATCCACATAACAAAAGCAACCCTGAACTATCTCAATGGAGACTATGAGGTGGAGCTGGGTTTTGGAGGGGAACGCAACGCTTATCTGAAAGAGCACAGTATTGAGACCTTCTTGATTGTACAGTGCAGCCAGAAACGGGTAAGACCAAACAAGCTAATGCAAGTTTAGTAACTTTTAATAACTAGATGGTCTCCGACACACCAAGGTAGAGTGAACACCAGCCTTTATAGATGAGTGAGTTGACTACCTGACCTTCAGTGACAAAAATTCCTGTTTCTCTCTCCTCTTCCTGAACTTCTGAATGCGTAGAAGGGAGTGTAGCCACTTTCTGCATAAGGTTTCTGCACCAAGTACTTTCTAGTTCTATCAAAGAAACTGTCCTGAGTTGTTTTCAAAATAATTTTGAAGAATGTTGTTAATATAGATATGTATTTTTTCAATTAAATTTGATACTTGTACAAGTTCTTAAGGCAATAGATTAAAACCACAAAGATCTCTTCTCTGTCAGGTTATATACAGAGGTGTTTTTGTCCACCTGCTCACCATATTGCTATGAACATAAAGATTAGAGCAGTTCTTATCATTACTTTTCAGCCTCTGTTTCTGAAGATGCGAAAATCTGGCCCGCTGTAATGATGGATAATCACTGTGACAGTGGGATGAGATCATACATACTGCTATGACATGGGTCAGGCTGCACAAAATAAGGCTGTTAGGGCATTACTGACTTGAACTTGAGTCAAGTCAAACTCAAGTGGACTTCAGCCAATATATCTTCTTTTTGTGACACTGCCAATTACGGAAAATAGGTTGATGTTATCACTAGTTTGTATTCTTTTAAATAATGGTAGACTGTAATACTAGAAAAGGACCTTTTTGGTCATCTAGTTGAGCCTAGCCAATAATATTTCTCTAAGTAATTTCTGCACTATAGGCACTACTTTGCTATTCACAGTACGGGCAAACATCTAAAGATTGGCCTGAATTGAAAATCATTTCAAATATTTCTGAATCTAAGACCAATAAACCTTCCCACAGCTGTAAATATGAGTACCATGAGATTAAATGAATTAGTGTTTGTGACATGTTCCAATAGCATGGTTGATTTGAATAACTGTAACACCTATACAGAAATACTTGCCTCATTTCCTGAGAGAATGGAAGCCTCAAATCTCCTTAACGGATATTGTGTAAAAAATCTCCAAGAAAATTCCTTATCATCTGCTAAAGAGAGAAGCTGATGTTTTGGTTTCTATCTGCTCATAAGATAAATCTCATTAACAATTGTCTTCAAAAGAGGATTAGAGCTTGCAGTGCAAGATTATTGTTTCCTGAGCGTCACTGCCTGTCAGTGGGCGAGCTGATGTTTATACCTAAACCACTTCATCTTTGCTGCGTAGATGTAAGAACATAAACCAAAATGCCCTTATGGTCACGCCCCACCTCCTGGGGTAGAGAAGCTATATTGACTTCTTAAATTATGCACTCACCAAGTTGTCTGCATGTTCTTGTGGAGAACTGAAGGTTTCTCTGGAGAGAAGAGGAAGACTTAGGTCTTCCTAAGATCATGATTCTGATTCTTGCCAATGTAGACAAAAAACTCAAAAACAGAGACACAGAGCACTTGGAACTTGACTTCATTTTTGAACACAGGGCTGTCTTTTGACTAGGAGAGTGGTCAGAGACTCAGGAGAGATGTGGATTCCATTCCAGACTTAGATTTTTAGGAACTTGCATCTTTGTGCCTTGATTTTCCATGGTAAAATAAAATGGGTTCCCCCCCTCATTCTTTCACTGCTTTATATGTATTTATTGCAGCTCTGTTACACAGTGTAGTCCTTAGCTGAAGTCTCTAGGCGCTACTATAATGCTGCTCTAACGTGCTGCATCCCAGAGTAGCTAAGAACTGGGACATGTGCATGGCCTATGTAATTATTGTGCTAAATTGAAACATAAAGAAACTGCTACCCAAGGTCATGGATATTAGTGTTTAGAGTTTGAGGGGCTCCTGGTTTGCCCATACTGCTGCAACTTTGTTGCTCCCATAGCCATTTTCTATCCCTTTGTGAATAGTTTAAAGTTCTCTCCCTCTTTAAAAACTCATTTTCAGATAATATGAAGATCAGAAGTGAAAAAAGCTTTCTCCCATAGTCAGCTCAGTCAGTCTTGAACATTTTGCCTGATGCCAGGCAAAGTTCTAGCACTTCACTTTTTCATTCCGTTTCTGCTTGATTTTAATGACTTCTTGTGATGTATTTAGCCAGGTTATCAGTTCAGTCTGTTCCAGTAATGGCCGTAAAACATTCACCTAACTTAGTAATGGGTTCCTGTGAGTCGTGTCTGAGTTCCTGCTATCCCCACACACAAGGCACAGGATTTGCATTGACCTGAGAGCAGATGCATAGTTGACCCAAGTAACTGTTTGCCTGAGCTATTCCTCAGTCCACACAGGCAGACTTGAATTATCTGAATACCTGGTCCATCAGTCCCACAGCCATTGAAACCCACAATATCAGGAGTTACGATGAATGTATAAAAGGTAACGGCATCTGTTCCATACCCTTTCTGCTTGCTGTTGCCATGGGGAGCCATAATTTTGAATGTCCTGTCTTTTTTGTTTATTTGACTTTTTCATCGTGTTAATGCCATTTCTTTGGCACAGAGTAAATGGGAGGAACATTTATCTAATATTTTTGTTCCAGGAACTCAGACTAGCTCCTTCTTTGAAAATAGGTTTTTTTCCTTCTTAAAGATGTTGCTAACTGGAATATATTTAGTTGAGTTTTAGGGGGGGGGAAAGCTAGATTCTGATCACTCAGTCTTTAAATAACATCCCTAGAGCTGAAAATGTAGTCCTTGTTTTCTATCTGGTACAGGGAAGAGTTGCTTTCTGTTGAAAGAGCAATAAATTGCAAAGTTTTAAAATCCAGTCTGTTTAGGTTTCTCTCTACTCACCTATACCTCCAGATCTGCTTTCACCTTTCTGTTTGCCCTGTCCTGTGATGCTGCTGCTCTTGTGGGAGAGCACTTGCCTGTGAAGGAGGCAATGCTCAGATACTCCAGAGCAGTGCAGGAGTGACTTTATTATTGCAGTGTTATGTTCCCCTAGATAAAAGTTTTCGTGGGTGTTTTTGAAAGCATAGATCCAAAGTTCCAAATTTGTTTTCCTTGTGTTTGCTTTCAATTCCTTAAGCTAGGGTTTTGATAATTAAGATATAAAACAGTCTTAACTGTGTGAGATACAAAGGGTGCCATGCATTTCATTGTAATGTGAACCTATATATATGTATACACATATATACATATATGTAAATACATATATAAAAAAAGTAATTCTTGTCATAAAATTAGCAGTCTGCACCATAAAGGTCTGTTGAATCTTTTGCTGTGGTTTGTTTGCTCCCATTAGTGCTAACAGTGGGCTGCTCTAAAGCCTGGTTGCGCTGGTGCCTGGTTGCTCTGGTTGTCTAGTGTCTGCTGTCAGACAGCAATTGTATCCCCTCTCTCCGTCTCAGCCTTTTTTCTCCTAAGACAAACTCTTCTAATGTCTTCTCACAACGAAGAAGAGACAAGCACAAGCTCTTACAGCAAGCTCTTCATTTTCATGATCACGAAAGGAAACCTTTACCTTTTGCATAGTTGCATTATCTTGGTGTCTTATATTTATTCTGTGATGAACTAATGTGCTTCCTGATAATGAAGTGAAGTTTCTGACTGTAATCTCTAAGTGAATGATCATGCATTTTGTACACTTGAATGTCTCACATCCCATTTCTACTATGTCAGTCCTCAAATGTCGGGTGCTAATACTCCTTTTTTTCTTATCTGTCAAATACTACCTCTGCTTCTCTGATTAGCAAAGTCTGTCATTGCTACGCTTGGTGCCAGATGTAATAAGAAAAAAATTAAACAAAATCTGCCCTAAGACTGATCATTAAGTAACTCTACTAGTAACTTTCATCCAACCTAATGCTTCCTCATTCAAAACCATCTCTTGCCATTTCACTGGAAACCAGCTCTTTTCCCAGCTTTGTATTCCCCATCTGTCTTAGCCATTAGTCTCCAGCACAGCACTCTGTCAAATGCTCTATGGAAAAAACAAGGCCAGTGAGAGCTACTGTATTTTTTCTGTTTAGAAAAACTTGGATGGTCTCAAGGCTGTTAATCCAAGCCCAGCATTTGCTGCTCTACAAGTTCTGTGTCATGATCCCTGACTAAATAGTTATTAAAAGTATCTGTTACCAGAACTGAAATTGCAGTTGGCAGTTTTACACAGATCTGGGATGGAGGTTGTCCTTCTGACTTCAGCACATTACACTTAAGTTTTGCTTCCAGCTTAGTCATGTTTTTCCATTTATAACCCTACGCTTATGATCCCTCTTCCCTTTTGCCTCTACTGTGGCAGTAGTGATTGTCTGAAGAGAAATAATCTGTTCCTTCAGTTCTAGAGTAATGCAGATTTTTAAGTTTCTGTTATCCTCACGTGATATAGGGTGATGTACACAGGATGACTTCTGTCCTTATTCAGTATTTTTCTCATTCACTTGGATAGGTGTTTCTAATGGACCTAATACCTTAGCATGAAAGAAATATAGGAATTCTCCAAGGAGATCTTTGCCTTTCCTCCATTACTGGCTTTGCAACTTCATTCTTTATCTGAAAGTCTGTGTTTCCAGATAAACAGTGAATTATCAGCCAGAATTATTACTACTATTACCCAGATCTTTACTGATTCCCAAACTTAACCCTGAGGCATTGTAGTGGACTACCCAGCATTACTCAATACAATGTCTTTATCCTTCTACAGAGTGGTTTTGTTTTACGCTTGTTATACTTTTTTTTTTTAAGTTTACCCTACAGACTGTAGCGTTGCTAACACACAGATCTGTACTTCCACCTCCACAACTTTTATATCTGTCCTTCTGCATTTTATTCAAAATGTCTGTCCCAGTCATTACTGCTATCCCATCACATCCCTGCTATTCTTACAGTACTCAGTTTAATTATTGTTGGAGTATCCAGTAGTCCCAGTTCTTGTGCTGCCCAAGTTTCTGGAGTTTGTACAGGAGCATGTCACTTGGTGGTTGTTGGTAACTTTCTGCTCTTCTTTGAGATCAGGTGCTGCACTAATTCGCAGAACCATCACAACTACTCTTGTAATCAGTTCAAATCTTTGATAAAAGATTTACTCTGAGAAGGGTGGAGAAGTATGTGTTTGGAGGAGTGGGAAACAGACCTTAAGGTGAATAGGATTTTAACAGCACATGAGGTTTACAGCTAGTTTTATTGTCCTCAACATTGTCAGAAGTCAGGGGAAATGCTTTGCTTTGAACACAAGTGGAAACAAAATGTGACTGTCAACAGATGAGCAATACTGCTGACTAAACACATTGTGCTGAGTGTACAAAGTCGGCAAACTGAAGAAATGTTTATTTTTTTCTAATGTCTTTCAATTGCAGTAAACATGGGTGTTTCTTTTAACAATAGCAGGTACACAACAGTTTCAGAAAGGATTGTTGATGGTGGCCTTGAAACAGCTCAACAAAACTTTGGCCATAACTCCTAGAAAAACAATTCTCATTCTTTTCTAAATAGTGTCCTGGAACTCCATCCAGCTGAAGAAACAAAATGGTCCTTTAAATGTGCATGTGACTCTCCTAAAACACAATCAGTCTAATGTGATGATTCCTCAATTCAACAAATTTAATCACTGCTCAGCAGGGTTCCACTCATGTAGATTTATGAAGGCGATGGTTTGGAGCATGTAGCACTGCAAGAAATATCATTCACATGTCAATAGGACTTCAATACAATTTAAAGAATAATATGTAGCTGAATCTGAAATGGCTGATCCATGCTCAGACTTCACTGCTTTGTTGCACTGATAGTGATCAATATGTTGGAAAATCCTATCACACGCTCAAGGAGTAACAGGCGTTCTTGATGCAATTGATAAGTATAAGAAAATCCCAGCTATTTCTGCAGTTTTGCTATAGCATTACTGTAGCTCAGTGTGTGGGAACTGGTAGTGGGAACACGATAAAACCTCTGGGAATAAGATTTACAGTCTCTTTGCGAGTCCAGATTTGAAAAGTTCCCACAACAGCTTTCTGGAGTTTAGCCACTTTAAATCTGAAAAACTCATTGCTGTCAGAAACTTTTGCACCTGCTCCTGTTGGTAGTACCTGTAATGAGTAGGACTGAAAGGTATCATCTCTCCTTTTCTTTATTGTTCTTTCCAGTCTTGTTATGCCTTAGGTAGCCCTGTGTGCAAGTTGTCCTCATGCTGTCACAGCCAGGAAGAAACAGAGGAGGGATCCTCATAAATTTCCACAGAGGAGCTGTGATCCTTCTAATTCTTCATTTTTAGAGTTTGTTATTATCATCACCCACGGAACAAGTGATTTTTCAAAAAGTAAATTAGCTCAACTTTTAAAAATATCAGGTTTAAAAAAAATGTTTTTGAATAAGTATTGATGTTAACAACGAAGTCCTATTGTTCAAGATAATGTAGTAGCACAGTACGTAATGTGGGAAACCAAAAATCCACTATGCTTGTATATTTGTGTTTTAATCTGATTGGAAATATTGCTGAAACACTGTTCACAATCCAGTGGAAACCTTCTACAGGGGATGGGGGAAATACTGCCAGAGTTCGTATAGCCATGGAAAATTTATGGTGCCTGACCTCATGGTTAGAAACGATCTCAGAAGTATATATTTATCCATTTGTCCCACCCTTACCTCAGCACAGATGTGTCAATAAACATGAGGTCTTTTATTCCCTTCAGATTAGTCAAGTGATGCTTCAGAGTCACCAGCACTAGCAGCAGTTAGAATGATTACTCACTGGCTGAGAGGGGTTAGTACATCTGGTTGGATTTTTGGCATTAAGGCTTCTCTCAAATTCTAACCAAATTTACTAACTCAGGGGGGAAACCTGCTGTATGTATCTTTTATCATCTGTTGATGTAAAGGCATTTACATGTTATGGTTACGTGTAATGTAACCAAATAGCTTTGCTTTTATAGGTCCCCAGACTAGTTTCAGCGTCTAGGTTTTTTGATTGCTTTTGGTTGAAAACCCTTCACTAAGTTGTAATAAAATGGATTGACAGTGTCACTTCTGTTCTTGAAAACAATATATATTTGCTTGGAGATAATGAAACTGTATTTCCTACCAGTTTTCTGGCATCACATCATAGAAGAAAGAAGCATAACTATGAAAAAGATTGCATAACTGAAAAAACACAAGAAAGTGCTACAAATGATGGCAGAGACCATAAAAAGCAGTGACTTTTAAAAAAGAAAACCTCAAACCAACTCAGATCTGGACATCAGCGTTGCATCACATTAGTGTATTTTTAGAAACAGTTAAAACGCAGCTCTCCTGGAGGTTATCCAGTGGCTCTGTCATGATTGCTCATGTGAAATTCAGCTAGTGCCAAGTGATGGAGTTTTCAGCTCTGGCAGATGAAACGGTGGTGGGTTCGATGCAGGGAAGAGGTGACGTGGGAGGCACTTGCTGTCCTGGGGGCATGCAATGTGGGAGCATGTACGGTTCTCCCCAGCAA
This sequence comes from Aptenodytes forsteri, assembly GCF_000699145.1. Classification (NCBI taxonomy): domain Eukaryota; kingdom Metazoa; phylum Chordata; class Aves; order Sphenisciformes; family Spheniscidae; genus Aptenodytes; species Aptenodytes forsteri. Next base: position 10,078,167 of record NW_008794888.1, on the reverse strand, counting down.
ACATCCCGGGGAGCTGAGAGCTCCCTTAGGTTTGCTCCCACTGAGTTTCCTTGGGATCTTACACTTGTCATCCTGGCTAGGTGGAAAAAGATCTTTGCTGGCAGCCCGGGACTGCAGTGACCACTGCTACTTACTGTCACGGGGCCAGTCGGGTGTCCGGCACAGGGCTCCTGTCGCAAGTGGCACCGTGTCCCCAGCTAGTGGTCATGAAGTCTGCAGCACTACATTCCCGGGAACGTTTGGTGCCTGCGTGGTGAGCTTGTGGTCTCATAGGAAATGTTGTCATCGTAGCTGTCTCTTCTTTGCAAGAAAAGGGATCATGATTTCCCATGCTTGTCAATCAGACAGCTACCCAGCACTGAATTTTAGCAGGCTTTTTAAAATTTCTTTTAAAAAAATAATTTAAGGCAGCATAACACTAGACATTTAACTCTCTGGTTACCATGGAAAGAACACCAGGTATTTTGCAAACTCCTGACAGGTACAAGTTACAGTGAATAGTGGGGAATCAAAATAAATCGGTAGGGAAAGCAGACTGCAGGCAAAAAAAGATGCGGACCTACCTGTATTGTCATACAACAGTTGAACCAAAATTCTAGAGTTTAAAACAACTGATGCTTTCTTTTTAAATTATTCAGTTGTCTGAACACTTTCTGAAATCCAAAATTAACTATTATGTCTAATTTTTTCAGTAATCTCATGGAAGCAGCAATTGTCTTGAAAAGTTTAATCTCTCAAGTAATAAACAGCCAAGTTGTAGCTATCCCTACTGTCCAAATTTTCAGGCTTTCCAGAGTTTGTCTCTTTTAAGCAAGGATGTAATATTTGCCACCCCTCTGCCTTCTGAGTCAGTACAGGTAAATCTCACAGTCCGCACTGAGCAAGTCTCCAGTGCAGTCCTTGCTACAGAAGATTAAAGGGTTTGATCTTGTGCAATGAACTCCTGTCTTTCCGCAGAACACATTCCATGTGGCAACCTGCCTGTCTTTTTAGCTAAAGAATATATTCAAAATAAGAAACTAATCAGCCTGTTGTTTAGCCTAGTTACATGCTGCACTTCTGTGCTTTTGTAACTGGCATTGTGCTTGAATGAAACCTTTCCGACAGATCCTGTGCAAACTTTGCAGTAAGTTCCAATTACAACCAAGATTCAAAACCAGCTCTAATAACAAAACCAAAGACTTTGTCCAAACTTCAGGAAAGTTAGTGTCAATGATAAATTTGCAGCTAGCATTAGGGTGGAGGAGACCATTTGTCACACTCTGCAATACCATTACCCTTAACAGATACACAGTTAAGTTGTTTGCAAGATTTACATGCTTTCCTTAGCATGTCTGCGAAGATGCTCTTGCAAGTGTGGAAAATTATTTGCTTGTACCTACAGAGAAAGATGTCCTTTATTCCCATAGCTTCAAGGAGCTTCAAGGCTCCTGTTCTTCAACCAGATGGCTCTGTGTGTCGTTTCTCTTGCAGACGCACCAGTCTTTTTTTCCTTTTGAGGACCCTCTATGTAGTATCTCAGCTTGGAACTGTAATTTCCTGTCTGAAATTATTCAGTTTGATTCAGTTTACTAAAAAAGAAAATAGTTGTCTCTGTTTCGGATTGCTCCCTGTGTTTACACAGGTTATAGTGGTTATTCAAAACAAGCAAAGGAGTAAAATGGTGGGCACCACTTAGGGGCAAGTGTTCCAGAAAATGAGAAGAAAAAGAAATGGTGGACTGGGACTGCTCCTGATCAGCGGCCACTTCATAAAGCTCAAGGCGCAAAGCCAGCTTCTGGAGTGAGAGGTCAGAAGTGAGAGATGCTTGGAGAATGATTGCCATGTAAACGTTTCAAAATTTATTCTGCGTTTCTCTCTCGTTTGTATTTCAGAAAGATGAGAAAGCCACAATAGCCAAGATGAACCGTCAGCGCGCTAATTCCATCAGCCATAATCCGCCACACTGGGGTGTTGACCGACCCTTTTACAACCACCTTGGAGCTCACCAGGTCTCCAAGGAGATGAAGAGAATGGTAATGCCTTGCTTTATGGACATTAATTTCTTTTCTTCTTAATACAGCATTATACATTCCTTCCTGCTTTGTCTGAAGGTTTTTGCAGCCCTGAGGACATTTTCCAAATGGGGGTGGTAAATTCTACTTTGACTCCAGAAATAATAATAATTGGTACATCTGGAGGTGAGTGATTGTGAGATGAGGCGCAAGGTTGTTTGAGAGGGGAAGGGAGGCTGAATGGCACAAAGAAGGCTCTTTTGTCTGACTTGTCCCACGTTCTGAAAACTCATCCAGGCTGTGTGAGAAGATGTGATTATCTACAAAAATTGCTTAGTAACCCAAGCATTCAAACAGCAGCTGACATACATTTCTACTAGATCATTACAGACTTCAGCACTTGCAAAGGTTTCTTGCTTGCATTATAACAGCCAGATGCTGTTCACCTTCTATAAGCTACTTGCCCATGTATACTCATGGGTCCCCGTGAATCACGCCGCTGTGTTTAATTCTCGAGAATACGTTCTCGAGTACATGGATTAATTGGCCTAAGGTAGCAGGCATCTTCATTTCTTGCTTATACCTTTCAGTCCTTCTAAATTAAAAGGAGCAAGACCTAGTTAACCTATGCAATTGGACTGAGAGCACTTTTATGGCTTATTTTACATAAAGTTGTAGATTATATCTTTGTTTCCTGCAATAAAGATGAAGAAAAGAAAGTTTCTATTATAATGGCTATTTTAATAATAATAAAAATATTTAGCACCTCTGTAATTGCATGCATAATCAGATTGCTCTATGACCTTATTAATGCTGTTTTGACCCTTCATGCACAGTCAAAAGTGTGTATTTGTTGCCTGCTTTGTTGCCCATAGTCAAAGTTCTGCTCCAGGTCACCAAAGCCTTAAAGTATTCAAAGAACTTTTTAACATGAGATTCACTCCCACAGCTTAAAACTTTTGGCATAGCTATAAGCAACTGCATATGGTGTCTTCTAATGGGAAATGCTGGCACATTTATTAATATTTGGTGCTAATATTATTCAATCATAATATTATTTTACAGTGCTAAACCAAATTTCTTAATCTCCATAGTAATGTTTCTTTCATTTCTGAGATCTCCAAATGAGGGCTTCTGACATAAGCATACAGATCAGTGGAACTGTGCATTTTTTATGTGGGCTTTTCAATAGGGTGTGCTCAGTAGGCATGACATTATTAGAAGAGCCTAATTGTGCTAGCACATAATTATAATTATAAGTTTCTTTGAATAGCTTTTAAGGGGTTCTTGCAGCCTCCTGTTCAGAAACAAGGTATAAGCATGCCAAATGGTATTATGCTTCTTGGTGTTAATTACAGTTTGCAGTGTCTAGCTGGTTGTTCAGTTGGAAAAACATAATTATTTATTGAAATACCAAGCTGAGTCCTAAAAACTTCACTGCCCCTCACTTGTAGGAGAAAAAGCTTCTCTTTTTTTTTTTTTTCTCTCCTTATCTTTAACCTTTCCCTGTAATGGTATTTACCTTTTTATAAATTCAGCAGCTCAGAAAATCTTTTCCACTCAATCTGCTTCTGTACTGCCTCTTTTATTAAGCTCTTTTTTGAGAGGCTGATGTTGCATGCATCAGGCTATTTCTTGAAAACCAATTTAAACCTGATTCAGATGTATTATTTTCAGCTAGACTTTTTGTTGTTCTTGGGGACTATTTTTTAAAATCTGTTATTTACAGTATTTCCCACTGCTTTATGTTTGAGATGCATTAATCAAAATGAAAACATGCTGCTCTCCATGGCCTAAAGACTATTTTAATATCTGCTAGATGGACATTTTATTGATTAGATTATAGGAACAATCTCTCCATCTCCTGTCTCAACTGTTTCTCTCTGTCTTAACTTCTAATTTAAATACGCATTTCTTTGTACCACCCAGCTTTGCACAGTACTTTGTCTGTAATCTCTAACATTGTGTTACATGGATGCTGTGTGTGCTTAAATGCATGCACAGTGCACACTGGCTGCAAACAGCCTGCTTAGAAATACAAAATACAGACAGACAGAAGGGGAGCAGAACTACAAAGGCTTTTTTCAGTGCTCCTCTGGGATGACATGTCATTGATCTTGGCAAGCCGCACCAGCTTTCAAAGATCCTGAAAATGTGCTCTTTGTTGCACACAACCCACCTTTCCCCCAGACCTCTTGCATGTAATTACATGTAGCCTTTTTTCTTGGAAACTATGAACGTGTAAGGCTGGATTAGTCAAAGTAGTATGCCAAAGGCAGGCAGTGCAACATTGCCTTTCTCTTTAAAACCTGGAGCTCCTTAGCCCTGTAATTTCAAGACAGGTGTTTCTAAGGGTAATTGTGAGATAGTCCTCAGGCAGGAGCTAGGTAATGTTGCAGTGATGTGCAGTTACATTATATTGATGTGTAGATATGAATACATTTGTGTGTAAGGAGTAATATGTATGGTTATAAAGGAGACAGTTTTTTGTCACAAAGGTAGAACATTTTGCGTTATGAAGACAACCATATTTCCAGAAAAAAGAGAGACTGTTTTTTTGTGGCGCTACTTACAATTCCCTGAAAGAGAATATTAAAGTTCCCTGAATTGCATTTTTGGGAGGGAACTGTTACATTTAATGGAAAACAGAATTATTTTGGCCATTTTTCTTTCCTTTGAACTTTGGCTCTGGTAGCTGTCTCTATTCTTAGGATATATTAGCAGTAGTCCTGGATGAGTCGGATTAGTATCAAAGGTAGCCACGTACCCCTTTCACCCCTCCGCCTCCTCTTTTGTCGTGGCATTTCAACACGCTGCCATGTTTGGGCACATCGGCAGCGCATCCGGCGGGGTTTGTGTGGGAGGGCAGCCTGGCCGGCGGCATGGGGAGGTCTTTGGTCCCTGCTTCTGTCCGCGTTATGGCTTGGAGCTTAACCTCTGCTTGGTCCAGCTGACTTTCCACAATGCTCCTAGGGTACGTTGTTCCCCTGGGCACACAGGAGTTTTTTCAGGCACTTGCACACATATATAAATAAGACAAAATATCCTACACGTGTCCATGCAGCAGTAATCTAAAATGTCCTGGAAAACTGGAGTTATTTTCCTAGTCTTACCCTAGCTAACTGGGGCCCGAGTCAGCTGGGATTGCAACTGTACCGGCTCATCCTATCCTGCCCAACAGCCCCTCCATCTCCCTCATGCACTGGTCTGCTTTCCAGACCATCCCTAATCCTTCTTTTTCCCCTCCCATTGCTTAGTGGTGGCCTTTCTTGCCGTGCAGAGCCTCCAGGGAGGCAGCAAGCAGAAGACACCAACGTTGCCCATTGCTGACCCTGACCCCCATAAGCTGGTGGAGCCACTGCCCGGAGAAAGCTGGTCCTGGGGACTGTGCTGAGTTGCGCTGCCGGGTCAGTGGCTGCCCCTGAAAAACTGGTAAATTTGCAGCAGACGAAGATCAGATACAAATGTCGTGGGAGGGCAAAGAGCCTTGCTCCGAGCTGGCTGTTGTTGGACAGGGTGGTGCTGCTGGCGTGGAGCGGGTGGAGAGCTGCCTCGCTCACCCTGGGCAGGCAGTGAAGCCTGGACAGGATCAGCTTTGTGGCTGTATACAGAGTATGAAAAGAGCCAGAGCACGGCAGAAGAGCAGCACAGCTGCTTTCTATTTTTATTGCTTTTTACGGCATGTTTTCTTGTTTCCTAAACAAAAGCAGTCAGTCCAGCACCAGTGACTGTATCTCTCTGGAAAGGCAGACTTTTGTACTGCTCGTGATGTATGCAAAGGAGCAGTGTTCCCCCAAGTCTCTGTACAGCAGTCTTGTCTTCCCCACTGTCTCTCTGGTCCAGTTTTTAATTGCAAAAGGGTAAAAAATAAACGGACTTGAAAGTATTTGAGAGTACAAGTATATTTATAGCTATAACAATATTTATACACCACTGAGAAATACTTTGCTTTTCCCAATATAGATTTCAGAGTGCTTTTATAAATATCGATGGATTTTTGACTTCTGGAAATAATACTTATTTCTCAGTTTTCATCAGCAAAACAAAACTACTATAAAAAAAAAAACAATTTGAAAGAGCTTTGTTGTAAACAGCGATAAAAAGGCAAATGTTGATACCTTCCAAAATTACAGGGCTGTTCCAGATGACAAATGATTCTCTTGCATCTTTTACCCTGTCCAGCATTATTAAGGTTGTAGCTGGAAAACCACATCCAGTTTGGGCTTACAATCCTTTAGGAAAATGTGGATGAATTGGAGATAGTCCAGTGGAGAAAATTACAAATTAGGAGAGTTTCAACAGTGTGACCTGTGAAGAAGTGTTGAAGTATTGGGTTTGTTTAGTCTAGAAGGGAGAAGACTGATTAGAAATGAAAGTCTTCAAATACACGAAGGTTTGTAAGGATAGAAAATAATGATAAATGATTCTCCACGACTGCAAAGGGCAGGATTAAAAATAATAATCTTAATTTGCTGCAAGGAAGATCTAAGTTAAGAAAACTTAGATACAAGGAATAGGCTGTATAAGGAGCTTGTGGAATTCCTGATTTTCCTGAAAACATTTTATTTTATTCAGGGCTTTTCAGTCTGGAGGGGCGTCACAAAATCCTTTGCAAATATAGAAACAATAATGTAAAAAAGTCTGAATTAGAAGAATTTATAGGGAATAAAGAGTATAAGAATAATATGAGATAGATGTAAAGATTTTACGAAGTTTCCAATCTAGGCTGCACAGAACTTCGAGGCATCGATTTCCCCCCTTGTACAAGAGCCAGCTATACCCGCAATGTTTCTGACAGATACTTGTCTAGCCCTTGTTTAAAAACTTCAAAGGATGGAAGTCCCACAGTCTTGCTGGGCATCCTTTTCAACAGTTTGATTATTTTGCTTGAAGTTTCGCTTCACATTCCCTCACTTCAATTTTAAAACACAGTGCTGCGTGAGCTATTCACAGCAGATAGAGGACAGTTTAATTTTCTCTCCTTTACAGTTATCTTCTCTGTATGTGAGGACTATTACCACGTCCCTGCACAGCTCCGATTCCCTCATCAAGTTTGTTCCCTAGTTGGTGCTTTCCAGCCCGGTGGTTGTTCTTGTTCCCCTCTGAGCACTTGCTGTTTCATCGATAAGAGGCAGTGCCCGCACTGAACCCAGCACACCTACTGAGGTTTTATTAGTGCTGCCCAGAAGACGTTGGTCATTTTTGAGGTCTTACAACCAGACTTGACACAGCCTAATGCTGTCTGGCTTCCAAAAAAAAATAAGCGTTAGTTGTGTCATAAGATCTACTCAGCTGTGGAAAGTCCTGCTGTTGGATCTTAAGGCTGCCATACAGCTATTATATTTATTTTACACTGGCTAGTATGACTGAGCATCTGAGCTTGTTCCACTGATACATGCTTTGGGGAAGGTTTACTTCAGAAACAGGTACCTCTGAGTCCTTATAATCAAATGTGAGCAGAGTGGCTAACGTGATTACTGAGCCCAGTTGTAGATGCCTGGCAGATTTCCTTTTATTTTTTCAGCTGCTGGAAAGGTTTAACATTAGGAAGTTTAGGAACAGAAAGAGGAAACCCTGAAGATCTGCAATACTGATTTTAGCCTGACCATGCTTCTGTCATGAGTCTGAGTACAACTAATGAAGCATTTAATTTGCAATGAAATTGTGTGTGACATCGATGTTAGTTACAAAGTAAAATCAAATAGGGATTATACACGTGTAGGAAGTATGACTGCATGCAAATGTTAAAAATGTGAGACAAGGTTATAAAAATGCATCCTGGATATGGCCGGTGCAATAAAGAACAAGCTCTTCTTTCAGGTAGGCACTGCCTGATTCCTTGCGGTGCTGCTCAGAGCTCTGCACAGTCTTCTACATGATATTTGATTCCTTGGTGTTTACTTTCTAATGAAACAACACTCATCTACAAGCCTGGTCACTCAACCATAAAATATAATTCTTCATCCTATTCACCCTGTCCTAAATCAAACAATTCTCTGCATGTTGCATCGCAAATACAGCTCACTTCCTCCCTTTATGTCTCCAAGTTGCCATTACAATAGATTTTCTTGTTACTCGGTAATCAAAATCGGGGAACAGGTGCATCAGAGTAGCAGACACTATAGCTGGTTCTGTGCCAACTCTACCACCTGAACATCAGAACTGATTAAAAAATTAAAATAAAATTCAGTAGGGTAAGTTTTGCTCAGTCAATAGTGCAGCCCCATCAGAGAGAAGTGGATCTGAGTCCGTGAATGAGGCACGGAGAGTTCACCCTCCTTCTAAAGGTTTCATTTAACTGAAGGTCACCATCATCCTCTTTTCCAGCAATCATCTGCTAAATCTGGTAATAGCAACATTGACGTCAGCGGAGCTGGACAGGAGCACCCAATGGAGAAGAATTTGACCCACTATTTTTTTGCTGCTATTGTAGTATGCAGAATCCCCTGAACTCGTAATCAAGCAGGGAGAAACCCTCGAGCAAGCCTTTCTGCTGTAATCTCCATGTATTACTATAGACCTGGGAGGAAATTGTTAGTCTAGTCTGGATTTTATATAGCCAATTTGGTTTAGATAGCTCACAAACAGCAAGGGGAGGAATCCTATCCTGCACTTACGCTATACAATTGCTTTGGTGCTTCTGAAAAAGGATTTGCCTGATTCACATGTTCCGTGTCATCTCATATAAATGAGTGGGAGCCATATAAAACATTGTACATTGCTCAAACTGTCAGTGGCTTCATACAGTTTTGTATCCTCATCTGCAAACCCAACTTTTATTCTAGTTGATCAGGGCTTGCAATCATCCTTGATTAAATTCTTTAAAAGAGGGATAAGAGTCAGAGAGATGCAACAGCTGATCTGCAGCTGCTTTTGTGAAACTTAGGTAGAGTTTAGTATTTGCTTGTAAGTCTTGCACTGATAATTTTTCCACCATTCAATACCCTTTTCTAGAGTAAATCGTAGTCATATGGGAAAAAGTGGCTTGGATCGAGACACTACTAAAAAGCATCAGACAGTTTCTGAGTGGGACTAAATTAAGCCTACAGAAATAAAATACCAATTCCCCTTTATTCACAGAAACATTTCCTCTGATGTTCGTCGCAGCGTTGCACAGGTGGACATCAGAGGTGGAGCTGTGGCACTTACCAGAATGATTTCCAAAGCTTCCTAAAGTGACAGTAAGCTTTAATGACAAAAGGATGCAGGTCAGCAGGTTTGAGTCTGGTTTTCAGAGACGGTGAGCAGCTCCAGCCAGCACCGGTGGGCAATTTCAATTAAGGCTGGTTAGGCTTGGATTCAGTCTGTCTGCATCTGATTAGAAGGCTATTTGACAGTAGTTTCTGTAGAAGTTTGTTGTGTTTATCATCATTTGGAGTGTAGAGATGAAAGGAACATTGGAACAGGCTGCCCAGGGAAGTGGCTGAGTCCCCATCCCTGGAGGTATTTAAAAGACGAGTAGATGAGGCACTTAGGGACGTGGTTTAGTGGGTGGTGGTGTTGGGTCAACAGTTGGACTCGATGATCTTAGAGGTCTTTTCCAACCTCAATGATTCTATGATTCTATGATTCTATGACAGAGATTAGGGAGCCAGAAACTGATTCAGAGCATTTCTAGGACTACCTTTTTTTATGTCTTCTTCTGTTTTGCAAATTCTGGTAACTGTTCACAAGTGAGGCGTAGAACCGCATACCATTTCACTTGAAAACGTGACCTTTGAACGGAAGAAATTTGGATTCAGAGTTCACAGAAAACTGGGAAGTATGAGCAACCGGCACTTCTCAGAGGTGTGAGTTCAGAGCCAGAAGTTAATTAAAAGTAAGGGGGGAAAACCTATTTCAAAAGCAACCACTTATGTTCTATAGATATAAATCTGATGGGCCAAATAAATTAATGGGTTTGGCCAGGTCTGGTCTACCAGCTGGGGGCTGCGTACGAAACCATTTTGAGTAGAACAAAGTAGAGGGTTTCACCATCTGGGAGCAGTGCAGAGGAATGAAAGTCTATTTATCAAGTGGGGTGGGCTGCAGAAAGGGAGCATTTCAGCTTTCCTTTTTGGAGCTCATTAGTCTGTGTTCCAGCTATAGCAGACACACTCGTCATATAATCTGTTTCATAAACTGGTTTTCTGCCAGTTTGTTGTTCTGCACTTAGATGCTTGTTAAATATCCTTCCTATCAGGCCTAGTATTTTCTGTGCCAGTTCTTTTGGAGTCTGGTATAGAAATTGCGTTATTTCTGGCTTGAGTGCTTTGAAGCCCTTCAGTTTTGTTTCTGCTTTTACACCTGACGGCATGTATCTTTGTAGCCTTGTCTTCTTGACCACAGGGACAAAGGCAGAATGTATAACACTGCTGAAAATAGATGTGAATAATTAGTTTTGCAGTGGGGCCAAACCAGGTTTGTTTTTAACTACATCCACTCTCAGCCTGTCACTCTCCTTTTCTGTTTTCCATGGTCACTGTCTCTGTGAAGCACCTTTGCTTTGCAAGTTGGCCTGACCTCTTACACAGCTCATTTTGTCCCTAAGTCTGAAGTTCTTTCGATTTCTGCTTTAACAGCATGCAAGCCCCATTTCAGTTTTGTTCTGGAGGTGAAAAAAGGGCAAGAAAAATTAGTTTCTCTGTCATTTTTGCTCTTACGATCTTTGCTGGAGTTGCCAGTGAAGTTTTTAAGGTGGAATCCATGCTTCCCAGCCATGTTGCCATTAAGAAGGTCATAGAGCTCATCAGCCCCTCTACTGTCTTATTTTTGGAGCTAAATGAAAAGTTAAAAGCATGTAAAGTCTATTCCACTTTTCTTTGCATATTTACAATATGTTAATAATTGCAGCTAATGTTCTCAAGGTTAGAATTATTATTTCTAATGGTTCTTGATTTGAAGCATTATGGTATAGCAGTCAGCTTGTCATGGCTTTGACAAACACTTTATCATTCTATTTAAGGAATCAGTTTTAATCTTCAAAGAAAAGGGCTTAGTTAATTTAGAAGTCAAGCAGAGAGATGGCAGTCATATGAGCTTTTAGCACAATAGATATTCATAAAATATCCCCCATAAAATAGTAAACCTTAGGGACAGATGCAGTAATATAACATTCCTTCTTTTTTTCCTCCTGCACATGTCTACTCCCACTGTAGAATGGTTATTAAAAGTAAGTGCTTGTAAATTCAGAGCCACCTGACCTGCCATAAAAAATATGGTTTTTTAAGAATCTCATGTAGAAAAGAAGAAAGAGCAGGACTGCTCTTTGGTAGGTACTAGTGCCTTTAAGGGAGGTGATTCAGCTGAGTTTGGGTTAATATTCCTGAAGTCAGAGAGAGAACTGTCTTAGTCTCAAAGCAATTATTAAATGCTATTACCTTTACATTTGCAATCTGATGGCAGAATAACGCAGCCTCTTGGGGGAAGGGGAAAAACTCCAGTATCAGGGATATTTAAAATGAGACTGAATAAAAATTGCATGAGGTCTTATATGCAGCAGTCCATTAGTACTGCACTGCGATAAGACCTATCTCGTGCCTCATGTTCCCTTCCAGAGAAAAGGAATTTTGGCCTTAACAAGGGCTACTTCATCATCACGATTATGGAGCTATTCTTGAACTCCTGTGAACTCCTATCTGCCTGATTCTTGTAGCCATCACCACTTTTGCCATTTTCATCCCTGCTGACAATTCCCAGCTTTTTCTTCATAGTACCCTAGAAAGCCATCGGCACTGCTTCAGTCTGCTGGGCACAAATCCATAAGCAGTCAAGAGGGGATTCACATACTTAACTTCAGGAATTGGCTGTTTCTCTTCCTACCCCCTTTACTCCCCCTCTCCTAAATGATAGGCACCTCATTTTTATCAGCTATTTTTTCTGAGCATTCAGATTTCTGTGTATGTGTGTGCAGAAATGCCAATCTTGACATATCTTTGTGCAGCTCAAAACCTGCTCTATACCCGAGCAGGCTGGGTACAGCCCCAGCCCAGCTACCCAGCCTCCAGCGGCGAGCACAGACAGGTGAGATCAGGGATGCTGGAGAGTGGCTTTATAGACGTGCTCGCAGCAGCAGCCCCCATTATTTCACTTTCCTGCTTGAGCTTGGAAATTTGTCTACTAGATCCTGAGTGTGTTAGTCCTTTAGGAATGAAAGCAAATCCATGTAGACCACATTTCTGCAGGATTGATTGTGCTTAGCGCTTATCCTGTGTGTAACACAGACCATTGCAATTCATGCGAGCAGCCTTATGCTGAGCCAAAGGGCTTTAACTGGAACAAAGCACCTGAGTCCTAAAGAAACTAAATTATTTGCCAGCTGCGGAGAAGAAAAACGACCAATGCGTCATTAGTGCCCAAGCCTCGTGCAAGGGGAAGGAAATAATTTAAGTGCAGATTTTTCAACGGACCAAGCATGCCCACAAAGTAGGAGGAGGTGAAAACACATTTACCAAAACCCAGGGGGAAATTTCCCTCCCAACCCAAAATAGGGTGAGCAGCGTGACCCTGTGCATGCGATCATCTTCTCCCCCTAAAAGGCTTCTTGGTATGTGATTGAGACACGGATGCTTTAGTGGATAAGGAAGAAAATCTCTGGCCACAGCCAGATCCTAGAGGTATATTTGCTCTGTATCCTGGCAAAGTCTTTCAGTGCAAATGAGAAAGATCTCCTGTAATAAATGACCAGTTTTTAAGAAGCTGTGTTCAAGGTTTTTTTCCCTAAAATAATCCTGCAGACCTTTCACCATAACAATTCCATTTTTGGCAATTCTGCTTGAAGAATCTTTCGTATGAAATGGGAATGTTTGAAGTGAATCATTTAATTTGCTTAACTTAAAGAGGTTCCTACTACATTTAATTTTAAACTGATTCTCTCTAATTAAACTTCAAGTCACTCTTAAATATTTAGCCTTGTTAAATGAAGATCCAGGAAAGAAAATGTAATGATCTTTCCTTTTTGAATGTTTGAAGTGAATCATTTAATTTGCTTAACTTAAAGAGGTTCCTACTACATTTAATTTTAAACTGATTCTCTCTAATTAAACTTCAAGTCACTCTTAAATATTTAGCCTTGTTAAATGAAGATCCAGGAAAGAAAATGTAATGATCTTTTCCTTTTTTTGCTTCAGCTGAAATATGCCTTTTTTGAGTTTTTAATTTTGAAACACCAATTTAATTTGAGCTACCAGCATGAATAATTTCCAGGGTTTCAAGCACTATTTAGTATTTTAAATTGAAAAGCTAGATCAATTAATTCTGTATTATTTTAGAGACTTTCCTTATAACAGTTTTGCTGGGGGAGAGAAGCAGAGGAGAATCAAATTCCATGTTGATCAAGTGATCACCCATAGAAATGATTAGTTAAATATGCAGCCTACATATTTTTCCACGCTTGAAATATTAGGGAATTTTTTGAGGATATGCTGGCTGAGGTGTTTTGGTAACTTGAGCTGGGTGGCCTGTATCCTCAAACCTGTGCACCTAGAAGACAGGAGTATGAGATCTGTGTTAATTTTCAGTATTTCAGTGGGATGAATGGTTACGCAGCTGTCTGTGAAAATCAGACCATTTTAGGGGACTCTCCCACTGCAGTCAGTCATCCAGTTCCCATGTGGCTAAACTTGAAAATGTAAACTTGATGTCTATCTAATAAGCAAGTACTGGCTGTTTTCTCATCGGTTCCCTCCCCTTATTTCTTGGCTGGTAGCTATTCATGTTCAGCTGATTTTCTTTTTTTTTTCAGCCTAACTGACTATGACAACAGACAAATTAGTGAGCATTTTGTCTTCATGATTAATCAGTGAGCTTTCAGTTTTGGCACTGTGTTGTAGCATTGCTTAGAGGATAAATAAATAAATCAATCAGATATTCCTGACAACTGTAAAATGATTAAGCAAAAGGAAAAAAAAAAAAAAAGCCACACAACAAAAAGTTGAATGATCACTTCATCACTCTTTAATGTGAAATGAAAAAGTACATGTTTTTTTTGGCTTGGATAACTGGACATGCTAACTTTGAATCAACATTACTATTTCCTTCTTCCCACTGGATCTGCTGGTGGTTGTTACATGGGACTGAGAGACTTCCTTTATCTGAATTTCTGATGGGTTAAGTTGGAGTTGCAGTTTCTATTTTGAAGTGTGGTTTTAGTCTGAAACGGAGTATGTAAAAATGGAAATTGCTCTCGCAGTGAATCACAGTCCTGGCTGTTGACCTGAGTGACAAAACCCACTTTTTCCCTCTTGCAAAGATGATGCTGTTCAGGGAGACTGCGTTGGCTTTACTTCTGCCTCTCGCAGTATCGCCACATAGCTAACTGGTTGCAAGGGCAAAATCTGTTCTCCTTTAGTCAACGTGCTTGTTTCTGATGGTGTTGGACAAGGTGGCTGTGGGAAGACTTTTGCCCAAAGATTTTTACAGTCAGGATGGATCTCAGTTTGCTGCCCCCAGCCTGGTAGCGGCTGCAGGTCCAGCAGCTGGAATATCCTCACGTGCTCTGAGCAGTTTTGGCCTGAGGTCTCTGGGAGGAAAACAAAAGGAATTCTTCCTATCTCCCAGCTACATTTGTTTTTATGTTTTGGAACACAGGGTACAAACTCTGTGCCTGAGTATTTGACCCTACTTGTCAAATATACAACTTTTCTTGACTTCAGTTAAATTTAAGCCAAGATGTCAGAGGGCAGATTTTGTCTCAGCCCATGCAAAATGGCCATTTTGATGCAATGTGGTCTATTAGGTATGTTAACGCTAAACATATAAAATTATGCCTCTGTACATATTTTTCTCTGAGGCCTTCTAGCCACTTAAACTATGGATGACCCATAAATACATACACCTACTCGGTTCAGGTGGCCCTGAAGCAATTGTGAACATTTTGGCTATTACAAATATTATAAATAATTCCTGAAATCTTATTCAAGAAAACATGTTTTGTGTGTGCATGCAGTGAGGAGAAGGAAGGAGACCCCTTGAGGTTCCTCCTGAAGAGATGAAAACCAAAATGCATCCAGCTCCCTTAGCCAAGCCCCAACATAAAGAGGTGCAACCTTATTGAATACAATAGTTGGCCTATGTTATCATTCTGAGTTTTGTTTCAAGTAAAATACATCCTCAGTTATATCAGCATAATTTCCATTGTATCATTTGTAATGGTGACTGCAGAAAAGAAGACACCTGAAATAAAGAGTGCCAGCGGTCAGCTGAAGCGTTTCCCTTATCTTCACTTCCATAAATTTATATCTGAAGGCATGTGTTTTTCTAAAACTGCTCTGTCTGCCTGATGACACGGCAGGACACAACATTGCTGTGGGTGGGTAAGGCTATCCATCCACACCTAACAAATGAGTGCCCTGAAAACTCCTCTGCGAAAGCCGTTCTCAGGATACTTTGTGTTCTCAAGGTCAGCCTGTTTCCTAACCCTTGTGTCCTTTTCCTTTCTTTCAGGGTTTTGAGGACCCCAAGGACAAGTAAGCAAATTTACTTCTGTCATACACTGTTATGTTTGCACATTTGGGATTTTTTTTCTCATATTAAAAAAAGACAAAAATTAATGCCCAGCAGCCAAGAATAATGCCTGAACTCCCCAGAGGTTTCTCCTGGAGGGACAGCCAGTTGAGGGCACAGGATTGACTGATGTGCATCCAGAACTGCCGCTGCCCTCAAAACATTTATTCGTTTGTGTGGTTCTAACTTGCTTTTGTAATTAAAATGCCTTTGCTGCTCTTCCCCTTGCCCCCAATATTCTTCGCTATTTGCTGCTTTGAAAATATCCCAAGAACAAAATCTTTCTGTAAAGTATGTCTAAGTGTTGAGCATCTCTGATAAGAAAAAATTATGTATGTATTGAAATATATAGTTTCTGAGTTTGTTTATATTTTATACTAGTCATTATTACATATTACTTATTTCTATATATAAAAATGAACTCAGAAATGACAGCTTATTTGAAAAAGTAAATTAAAACTTTCATGCACTAAAATACAGCCACATTAAAGAAGCATTTTCATTTTTTTCATATAGAACTTTAAAAAAAATTGGTTAAAATAACAATTTAACAGGAGTGATATTTTGAAAAATTGCTTTTGGAGGAAAAAACCCTAACCGTGTTCACTTTTTAACTTCTGCAGCTGGACATTACAAAAGCATTTCCTGTATTGAAGGTGTTTGGAAAAATTTCACATTCAGTCCTACTGAATGGCGTTAATTGTAAGCTTGCTCAGAGCAAGACAGGTGACAGTAGAGGAGACTGATGCCTAAAATATGTTGCTGTTGCTCCTTATTATATTTCTCAGGCTGCCGGTCAGGACTAAGCAGACCTCTGTGAGCTGGGACAGCTAAATGCTTCTGTGGGCCCTAAGCATCCGGCTTTGGGAAAATTCACATTATGGTGGCTGAGCATTGAGAGCAACTCCCTAAAAGTAAAGGGAAGTGATAAGTTTGAACACGGCAATATTCAGCCAGCACCTCTGGGTTAATTGCTAGCTTTCGCATTTGCAAGTAGAGTGCAAAAGTTGCTCCACGCTCTGTTCGTGCTGTTCCTGTCCCTTGCAACAATTTTCTGTTGGCTGCATTTGGAGAAATCTCAGCAGTGCTTTTAAGAGGTGTTTCTGGAAGTTTCATGGTGGCCTGAAATCCTTGCTTTTTTCCCCCCACCACGCTATCAATATATCAATAAGTATTTCCACATATAAATTTCATTAGTCTGTGGCAGTACCTCAGCTCTGACTTACAGGCACTGCCTCCAGGGCACTCCTTAGCATGGGGAAATTTTGTATTTCAGTTTAAAATTACATTTATGCAAATGTACCCAAACTTGCTGTACAGTAAATTAGTTTGGGTACAACTGGCTGCGAAAGTCACCTGAGCAGCTACGTATATGCAAGGTGACTAAGCTTCCCTGCAGTCTATGTGAAAGCGGCTGCCTCACTGCGAATATCCCAGCAAGGCAATTTAAAACCTCCAGTGGTATTTCTACACAATCTGCAACCACAGAAGTTATTGTAGTATTAGAGATACCCTCAGCAGTATAATGACCTATTACAAAACTGGAGGCAGCCGAGGCCAAAGCCTGAGCAGGCAGTTTCTTCTCTTCGTGTCTTCCTGAGTGACGCTGTTCAGCTGGAACTTGAAATTTAACTGAGGTTCGCCAAGATGCTGAGCCGACTCTTGCTTCAGTTCTAGGGGAAAACGTATTGCATCTGTCGTACGTGGTGTGGAATGACTAAATGTGAATGACCCAAATGTGTAAATAACTCGCAGGATCTTGGAAGACATTCTGTAAATACAAAGCCTAATGATTTCCTTGCTCATTTTTATGAGTCCAGAAGACCTTGTGAGGACTGAATGAAAATAAGCAGCATCGTCTTGAATACTCAAGCAGATGTGCTTTCTCTAAGGAAGCATCTAGAAGTAAATTGAATGTCCTGTCCTTCTAGGGACAAAACCACTTTTAATTTCAAACTGGAATATATGAAGTTAAAAGAATTAAATAACTCTAGAGCCCCCCCAAAAAACCCTCTTTTCCCCATCCCCACTGAAATATTAAGATTGGCTAAAATAGAGATAAGACCTTGAGACAAACTAGGTTTGCGGTTGCCATATGGTCACTAAATAGATGCCGATGGTGTGTCATCATGAACCAGCTGAGGTGTAGACACATTCAACTTGCTGGCTGGGGCGAAGGGAGTTGGAATTGAAAGGAGTAGATGGACCTGATTTATTTTTCTCTTGGCAAGAGGTACATGGTAGAGTTGGGGTACAGAGGGCTTCTTGAAATCTGGTCCAGTTTTGCAGAAAGCTTTTAGAGAGCCTTTCTTTTGGAAAGGGACCTTTAACTTTTAAAACAGACTCACATTCTGGTTTGTAAGCTGCTTTGAGCGGTCTCTGCTCTACAGCACAGTTGTACCTGTAGGGACCTGCTGGCTGCAACACAGTCTTTGTGCGTTATGCACTGTTATGCAGTACAAATAAAACCAAGAAAATAAAGCAGTGTAGCTTTTCATTGTGCTTGTCAGACCTCAGGATTTTTTCTCCAGAGTGCCTAAGGTGAAGGTCACACAACATGAGCCATAAATTGCTGTGCCATCATGGGGTTTGCACATAGAAATAGTTATCCACTGGAATATGCCCCAGTGCAAGTGGGGGGAGTATTCCAATGGATAACTATTGGCATATCGTATGGATAACCTTGGCAATCATGCAAGCAGAGCAGAAAAACAGCATTTCAGGATTAGCTTTTAATTTCTGCCTATAGCTAGTTTTAAGGCAGGCTGTTAAAGTGACAGCATCAAGTCATTAAAATCCTGTTAGATTTTAAAAATAACTAGAGAGTTTGGGGAGGTGCTTCAGGTTTCCTGATCCTCAGTGCAAAATGCCTCAGGGCAATTAAGTTTTCAGTGTTATTTTTTTCAACAGTTTTTAAAAATCAGCTTTATTTTTCTGAAGCTGTAGCTAAGCACCAGAAACACACTGATACTAAAGATTATAAGCAGTTTAGAAATCTTGTTCCACATATTTAGAAAGCAGAATCTAATTTGTGTTTTTTTCTTTTGCTACCTTTTTCTTTTGCAACCTTTCCTTGAAGTAACTAAATACCTTGTAAACAGAAAATTTTGTCTGGTTGATGCTTTATACTCATAAATAACTGCATGAAGGGGAGGCAGTGGGGTGTCAGGCCACATTTTTTTTCCCCACATGTTCATTCTGTGAACAATTTTTTCTCAGAAATGGAGAATTGTTCAAGTTCGGGAATTTTCACAGAAATATTTACAGAAATTATTATCGGGAAACAAGAAATATGTTTGGTTACATAAATCATTTTGCCAGTTCAGGCACTAACAGCTACGACAGCACGGCAGTGCAGGGAAGAGTAAGTCAGAGGACTAGTGGAAGGAGACCACTGACCGGTTTTAGTGAATGAAGGACAGTAAAGAGACTGCAAGGCAAGAAAACAGATGGATGTAGTACAGAAGAAGGGCAAGTAAATCAAATCCTTTCACTGGTGGACTCAGGACTGGCAATGAGCTCTAGAGCCGATAATCATTCTCCTCTCGGCTCATAATCCGTTTTCCAGCTTGAAGCTGTCATAAGCAAAATGCCATCAACCTCCAGCTTGTTATACAGTGAAATGATAACGTATGGTGAAGAGGGGGAAACTGTCTTGTCCTCTTATGCTCCCTTTTTGTGACATCCTCAGAAATACACAGGAAAGTATGAACCCAGAAGATGAAGTGGATGAATTTCTGGGCCGTGCCATTGATGCCAGAAGTATTGATCGGTTACGCTCTGAGCACGTGCGCAAGTTCCTGTTAACATTCAGGGAGCCTGACTTGGAGAAAAAGGTAACGTTGTCTGAAAATCATTGCAATGTGTCAGTCGAGCTTGTTGTGAGTTTTAATACTCTTGCATAATGTCAGGCTTTTATATCTATAGGTAAAGCTAGGTTTTAGGTGTTGGAGGTGGGGTTGTGATCTTAAAAAAATCTGTGCTTCTTCATGGAAACCTTAATATCCACATCCCTAGAAAGCCACAGTCATCTGAAGGGAGCACTGGGCAGGAAAACCAAGCCATTTCTGTCAGACACACGTGAATATACAATGATGAACTGTAAAGGGAATCCAGAATAAACCAGATTTGTTTCTCTGACCTTGAGGCATCCAAACTGAGATTGCAGCCGCCCCTTATCTCCCTCAAATCACTGGAGAAACCCGCTACAGCCTGCCTGAGCTCCGAATCACCTCTGAAGGGGCTTTACTCTGCCCTTTGCCCCCGCAGGGAGCCCCAGGTGCTACTGAGGCTCATTGGAATGCAGTTCGTACTCTGGTCATTTTTGGGAACCCATTTTAAGCAACAAGTAGAGTTCTCTGTCTCACAAATATGAGAAAGAGGAGTAACAGACCTAGGGCTCCCGAATAGCTGATTTCTTCCTGATTTTGTTTCGGGTATCGTTGTTGTGAGGCAAAGATCTTTTCAATTTCTCTGTCTGTATAATAGAGAAAACATCGGCTCTAGATGGCTGCAAAGTTAAATTCAGTTTAGTCTAGAGGTACCCAGATGCTATTATTAAGGGTACTATATAAAGTGCTGGTTTTTAATTGCCCAAAGAAAGTCAGTCATCTTTTTTCTTTTTTCTTATTCAGGCACAGATCCTTGGGATACTTGAGTGGTTGTCAGGTTAAACTCATTAGCCAATGGAAAAAGCTTCAGTAATTAAGTTTGCACTAACTATTTTAGCATTTTATTTAGAAACACTCTTTCAACAACAGGAATTACAACCTATTGCAAAAGCATACCTTTGCAGGATTCACAGCTATTCAGTGAATCAGTGTGGGACTGGTTAAAAACTCAAGCGTGTAATTTCCCCCCACTCCTTCCCTTCAGTTTTATAGCTGACAACTGCTAGGGAAATTAGCAGTTCACCTGTTCTGAGCACCTTTTATTTTGTGGTTCGAACATTGAGACCGTCTGTACTGAAAACCATGCTTCAAGCTAAATAAAGCATCTTTGGGAATCGGATGGAGCTCCCATGTGACCAATATGTTGACAAGCAGTTGGAAGGAGTGACTGTGTGAAAACCGCAGCATCCTCGCACTATCATTAGAACAAGCCAAGCCGTCTGCACAAAATACAAGGTTTTCTCATTAGCAACATTCATCCCTGTTGGAGGAAACTTCCCATGGAAGAAGTGTAGGTTCTGACAATGGTGACCTAGAATCCTGGTCCCAGTTAATCCATTCCTGTTCCTCTCATGCAAGGGGCAGATGGCAAATCCTCTCTCCACCCAGCTGTGTCGGTTTGTTCCCTGGCCTTTGGGTCTGTTCAAGCCCTTACAGCCTGCCCAGGGAAAAGAGGAGTTTGCAATGTTAGTCGTTTCCTACCAGCGCTGCTTTCCAAGGACCTAAATGGAAGCCAAGTAAGAAGTTTTTGTGGAGAGAAGGCAGCCAGCGAAATTTCCCACTAACATAACCCTGTTTGCATTTTTGCAGTACTCCAAGCAGGTGGATGACAGGTTTGGAGCCTACGTGGCTTGTGCCTCCCTAGTCTTCCTCTTCATCTGCTTTGTTCAAATCATAATCGTGCCACAGTGAGTATCTTTTCATCCCTTTGCTCCCATCTGCTCCCCTCCTCTATTCTGGCCTACTTTTCTTTGTTTTTTTCTTGAGAATTCAGAGCACCAAGGGGAAGAGAAAAATCCTTAAATAATTCATGCTCAAGTGATGCGTGGTGCTTATTGTTTTCACGCATTTCTAGTGCAGATTAAAACCTCCTCACTGGCATGTGAGGATTTCTGTTTTCCCAGCGTGATTTCCATTTCCATTCCGTAAATTGCCATTTACCTCCATCTTAGGAAATTCAGTTCAGCACGTTTATAAGCCTGTGGAAAACAAATATCACTAAGTAGGAAGGATTGCCTACTAAGGCATAGAATGCATTCACAACATGAGGCTAGGCTGTCCTCTTATCTGAACGCAGTGGGACAGAGAGGTGAAAAACCCATCACAGCCTCGTTGCTTAGAGCACTGAGGTCCCAGGGTCTGCTTCACAGATGAGGCATAACCTCTCATGCCTTTATTCTTCTGGACTCAGAGTAGCAGTGCAAGAAGAAAGGTACAGAAGGAGTTGAGCTACACCTGCCTGCGCTTTGGGTAGCTCACTCCGGGTTTAGGGGTTGCAGTCATTTCTTTCCCCAGGCAAGAGTGGCATAAGCTCCTCAGGGCTGTGGGGCACAGTGCTCTTGGACCACTGCAGTGCATTGCTTTGTCTGAAAGGCACAGTGTAACCCACTGGATATTTTCCAGCAGTGAGCTCTGCAGCCATGGTATTTCTTCTCAAAGAGTTCATAAAAAATCCCTTAAAATTAAAGCACGTTGGTATTTCCTGTGCTCTGGTTTAGTAGCAATAATATATCATTCACTGAGCACTGCTGTGTTGGAAATAAATTTGGAGTTAGTCATTTTTAATCTGAAGAACAAGATCACAGAAGCTCTGAAAACGCTCCAAATTCATCTTCATTACAAGAAGACAAAAAATTGTTTAAAGAGAGCTCCAATACTAGTATATGCCATTACAACTGCTTTCTACTTCTGTTCACACCACAGATTTTTTCAGAGTAGAGATTGGTTTGTACTGTTCAGATCAGATATTCGGAAGGTCACAGAAACGATGCCTAGTCTGATGTTTGAGGTCATTCAGTCTCCCAGGCAAGAGGACATTCACTTCTGCTCAGAGAAAGATTGAATCAGCAAAATAACATCCGTACAAATGCATTGTGTAAACAGACAGATCCACTTTGGGAAACTGGAAGTGAACCTGAAAGAGGCTCAAAATTGAAACTAGATCAATCCCAGCAATTAGCGCATTGTTAATGATGGCCAAAAATGTTCTTTGAGAGTAATTGATTTAGCGAGGGCTTACGCTTCCGGATCTCTGGATATTACTGCTGTGACTTCACACCTGCAGAGGCCCTCTACCAGCCTTTGTGTTGCTCGTCAAACTCCCTAAGCAGCCACTAAGCTGTCTCCATAAAACCCAGTTTAACATTTAATTGACAGCTTGACAATTTCTGATCTGTGTCAACCATATGGCTGACTCCTTTGTATTACACAGGAGCCAATCCCTTATGGCAGCATGGTGTAAATGTCATGCTGCTCAGTCTCCTTCCACGCCGCCCATAAGGGTGGTGATGAGGTTTTTTCGTAAGTTCTGAAGTGTCCTTACACAGCCTGGCCTGTCTGAAAGATGATTTGGTTCAAGACTAAATAAAATGTAATGTTTTAAATGCAGGTCAGATATACTTTTCTTCACCTTTTGGTTTGTTTTTCCTTATATTTCAATTGCCTAGTTTTGGTCTTTTATTGAAGGTAACAGTTAAGCAGCAACTGAAACCACAGGTGTATATGTGTCACCATCAGAGCTTCATGAAAGACAAAACATGGAATTTGAATCTGAAACTAGAGACAAAATGGCAGTGATAATTTATGATGATAAAGAGGAATAGCTTTAATGAATTTCATAGAGGCTCAAACAGTGAATTAGCAAGTACAATTACCTTAGTAGTCATGAGAGAACACAGAGACCAGCTGGCTTTGGTGTGGTTGGCATCAATGTCACGTCACAAAAATACTTCCTTTAAATTATGAACAAGGCTAACTCCTGGGAGGGGGCCTGTCCTGTCACAGTGAGACCAATCACTGGGAAAGTGTTGTTGAATATCTTCATGATCAAAACATGTGAAAATGCATAGTACAAAGTTGACCCTGGGGTCCTGTTTGTACTTCAAAGTTGGGAAGAACAGGAACCTATCAAGCTGACCAAGCTAAAGCTGTTTTCCCTGACTGTCCTCATGCCATGGTTGCTCCCATCCCATGCACGAGACAGAGCACTGAGGATGGTGCAGCACAGACGTTCCCTGTGCACAGCAAGGATGGGTAGCTATTCCCATTGAGACTATTCCCGCTTGGCCGCACTGCAGCGCTCAGAATGCTTTCTTTCCCAGGGGTCTCCTGCCCACAGCCAGCTGGGGGCCGACCCTCTGTAACGAATTGTTCTATCAGCTCCTCTAGCACATGAAATATTTCTCAGTCCCTCTGCTGTCACCCCGGTAGGAAGGTGATTGCTATAAAAGATGCAGTATTCGCTGCTCTGCAGCCTGCGTGAGTAATTCGAAATAGGACAGAGTATCTGTTGGTATGCAAGGCACCTGGTATCTCCTACTGCTATCCTAATTGGAAAGCCCATGCAGTGTGTCATAGCTTGTACAAATGTCATCTTCTGGAGAGCAGAGCTGTAGCTATTCTCTATGGTGTGCATTTAAAAAAAAAATTCTCTTTGATTTCAGCTCTACATTTATGCTGGGTTTTTACCTGACCTGTTTCCTGATCCTGACCACAGTGGTGTTTGTTTCGGTCATTTACTCCTGTGTAAAGGTGAGTACTGTGGTTTCTTTGTAGAGTCCTTTGCCTAAGCTAACTGGATCAGCAATCTGTTTCTTCAGCTAACAGAGCATGTTTTGTTAGCCATCCTTTCCACACTATGTGATAAGGGTTACAGAAAAAGCCTTTGATAAGACAGAATGAACTGCAAACAGATGTTAGGGTTGGCATCTCTTTAGCTCAGCGAGAAGTAATCACTGTGTGGATCTGCATGTCTATTAAGTCCCCTGCAGGCACCCTCATATTGATACAAGAAGAATACATTTCCCAATGTGGAACAAAACACTGACCATTCGTTTCCTCCCTGTAAACTTCCTGCAGAGTCGCCTGTGTACTGGCCCCTGCTGCATATGCATGTTTGGGTAGGCAGATAATCAGAAGCAGAATATCGTCAAGGAAAAATGTCCTGGGGGGAAGTAAAAGCTGTAAACATATAGAAGTTTATCAGCCTTTCTCAGATGAGTGTACAGAGCTTCCAACATTCAGTGGGCTCTTTCTTGTAACTGGTTTTGATAAGCAAAGAAAGATGTTGTGTGAAATCTGAAAACATATTAATTCTTCTTGACAGTCTGTGGTAAATTGGCAGTCAGTGCTTTGGGAAGGGTGATGTGCTCATCTTTTTCACTCAAACGTATTTGTATTAAAATGTTGATGCCAGTTGATTGTATTTGCAGTTTTGGGGATCCTTCCAGTCTAGCAGTGTCTGAACGTGGAAAATGTTCAGATTCAGGCTCCTTAGCCCAAGCTCAGCTTTACTCTTCAGAGCCTGGAATAAAATAGCTCAGTAGCATTATATTTCGTGCAGAAGAAACAGTGGGGTAATGGATTATGTCAGGCAGATGATTCGCCTCACTTTAATTATCTTCTCTCTGCCATTTTCAACAGTTGAATGTGGGTGCTCTTGACAGACTTGCACCTTCCATGTCTTTTTGATTTTTGAAAGTTAGATTTGGAGAATTAAGCTTTGCCTTCTTGTTTAATAAGAGCTACCAACTGTTCCCAGTCAAAGAAGCTTCAGGTTATATTTGAACTTAGCAACTCACTCACGAGTCTTCCCTTGGGCTTAAGACAATTTCAAAGGGAGCCTAGTTCATAAGTGCAGCATCCCATTGGTCCTGCTTGTTTACCAGCAATGAGAATTACAAGTCAGAAATAACAGTGCTAATAGGAAGGCTTGGGTCCCTTGAGCTGGAAATGGTACCCAAAGATGCCTGGTTATACTTGGTGTGTCCATTGTACGTGGAGATGCTACTGAGTGTCATTGGTTTGTAAACTGGTATCAGCAGTTAATGTGATTAGCAGTTAATTAACAACCAATGTGGAAAGCTTTTGGTCACAGCCACAAAGGACATGGAAACTGGGTGCAGAGCTGTGCTGGAGCCTACTTACACTGCAGTGCCACCGGCAGCAACATCCCAGCGCACTGCCAGCCGTGCAGAGCCACACCAACACACCAGCTGTACTGGTGCTGTGCAAATATTGGGGCAAGAGCTGTGGCAGACCCAGACCTCTGAAGCATTCGAGCTGGCTGACTTGTAACCAGATGGATTTCAAGGCACACAGCTGTTTGTCACCCTCTGGCTTTTATGGGCTTAGGTTGCTTCCACATACTGACAGCAGCACTCATTTCTTCTGCCATCATTCAAAGGTTTTGGTTTGGGCTTTTTGGTTTAATATTATTACTGATCTTAATTAACGATTAATTTAAAAGGCACACAGGTTTTTTCAGTCCCTGTGACCTTAGGCAGATGTTCGGTCTTGCTTTCTTTGCCTTGATCTTTCAAATTCCTGTAGAAGAGGTCTGTTCAGTGGTGCCTGCAACTGTTTTTGGCTGGCTTTGCCTCAGTGCACAGGCCCTGGAAACACAAGACATAAGAGGGAATTCAGACTAACATCAGAATTTAATGGGATTTTGTGAAGCTCCTGGTATTTCCAAAAGTGAGTTTTCAGCATTTTGGCGCAGACCCACAAGGTGCTTATGTATAACATTCAGTGTGGCCGGTGCCTTCTGTGCACATATTGCCAATATTGAAAATATCGGGCCTTCTAGCTCCAGTACCTTTTTGATTACCCCTTTTTTAGTGCTCCACATTAGCCTCTGCTGACAACATCTGATTATGAGATGGCTTGTTTAGGGGATGGGTACTTCTATCTTGTCAGCTACCTGTCTGGTGGCAGCAGCTCCCAGTAGCTGCAGTCTGCTTCTGTCATTAAAGATTTTGGTGTTTCAAGTCAGAGTTTTTTAAGCAATGGGTTTACCCAGTCCTTGGTTAAGGGGTGTTCTTTATTTCTGTACTCCACATTGCTCCAGGAAGCATTTTTACACATATACACAAGGAAGGCATTTTTACAGATCCTTTAGATGAAATTTTAAGACCACAGGGATGTCAGCATTGTTTGTTTTGTTTCACACTCGGATGTGGAATAGGAGAGCATGTGTTTTACATACCAGTGGTTCATTCCACACAAAGTTGGAAAGCAGGTGTCCACCCCAGGATACCAGCATAAGCATAACTTTTGCCTGTTTGCTGTGCTGTTACATGGTAAGTGACTCTTTTTTTCTTCCTCTTTCCAGCTTTGATGTGAGATTTTCCTTCCCTGTTTTGGCCTCTCCATCTCTGGCTTTGACAGTGGCCAGCAGGCTCTTTCTGGACAGCTTGATCATGTTTTATTTTCTTTTGCTGTCATTATTATCTTCCACTATAAAATTCTCCATGGACTAGAAGTTGATCCTGGAACTGCCAACGCAGCCAGCTTGGCTTTCCAAGTTTCTTCAGCTGTAATAAACAACAGAGTTCCAGTTCTTCACTTTGATGCTCCATGAAGACTTGGCCACTGCGAGATGATGTTCCTTCCCAATAGAGTCTAAGGTCATGGGAACCAGGGTCCCTTCACAAATACTCCACTGACAGACATCTGTTTTGCTACTAACTTACCAAGTTTGTGTTTCTTCTTAAAATCCTTAACTTCTGATATCTACACTGCTGTGTGGAATTCAACTTCTTACATGTTCCTGGGAGCACGTGCGAGAGAAATTTCAAGTTATCCTTTACAAGAAAATAAGTTTTTCTATAGCTTTACATAGGTGCAGCTTGCCTACCTGTTTCTTTGCCTCCCAAAGCTGGTGTAGATGCTCCTAAAGTGTTTGGTTTTTTTTCTCAAGCAGGGGAAAAAATACCTCTGAAAACTGTACTTTTTTAATAGACTAATAAATCACTGTGAAGTAAGTTACATAAATGGACTTGCACATCAAGTTGCCTGGAGATGTTGTCTTTTACTCCAGAAGCATCTTAATGTACTTCAGAATGACTCAAAGGCTTTTATTACAAATTGAAAAATCAAAACTTAAAGACCTCATAGTTTTTTTCATCTCACAACACAACAGCAATTATCTAAGCAGTTTTCCATGTCCACAATATATGTTAGGAAGACAAAAAGGAGAAATATTACTCTTCTGTCTGTGATCAGCTGTTATTGCAAAGTACAGTTTTTATTTAGTGTATTTTTGTCATGCAGATGACTGGAGGTTGTGGATTATTTTCAGTGTAACACTAGTACTTGTTGGATCGCTTTTTAAATTCGGACTTTCACCTGTACAACAGTGCCCTACCTTCCCCTTCTATATTCATTGGTACCTGCACGCTTTCAGAGCCTCTCTCTTCTGGGAGAGAATGTCTTCCAGCAGCATTTATGCATTTCAGTTCAGAATGAACTGGAATCATAGAATCATAGAATCATTGAGGTTGGAAAAGACCTCTAAGATCATCGAGTCCAACCGTCAACCCAACAACCACCCACTCTAAACCATGTCCCTAAGTGCCTCATCTACGCGTCTTTTAAATACTTCCAGGGATGGGGACTCAACCACTTCCCTGGGCA
>NW_008794888.1:10004848-10049737 GCF_000699145.1 Aptenodytes forsteri | reverse complement strand
CCCAGTTCCCTCAGCTGCTCCTCATAAGACTTGTTCTCCAGACCCCTCACCAGCCTCGTTGCCCTTCTCTGGACACGCTCCAGCACCTCAATGTCCTTCTTGTAGTGAGGGGCCCAAAACTGAACACAGTATTTGAGGTGCGGCCTCACCAGGGCCGAGTACAGGGGCACGATCACTTCCCTACTCCTGCTGGCCACACTATTTCTGATACAGGGCAATCCAATTTCCTTTTTCCCACTGTGGTTATTTTTCTTTACATGGGGATTTTAAGAGGGCTAATGAGTGACCTCAAGCTTGTGTGGCAACCCAAACGTCAATCTCGGCTGCCCAAATGGATCATGTCCTTTCTTTCAGCCCCTGTTCTCAGTAGTGCATGTACGGGCTTAGAGTTGCCATTTCATCAGACCTTCCCTTGTCCTGTTCTTCACCCAGGCAAGATTTGAGTCTTATTAAGGGGAGTAAATGGTGTTGGACAGTACAAACCAGTGGGCTAACCAGCAACAGTGCATGGATTTTCACTGTACTATAACGTCCTGATATTCTGCTTCTTTTCCTAGGACAGAAGGCATTCTATTTTATTTTATTGGAGAATGGGAGGGGAAGTCATCTAGTTTTCTTTTTTCTTCTTTTTTGTTATATCCCTGACTTGTGGATGTTTTTATGGAGGGAACATTGCTAGAGTGGAGCTGAATTGTCAGAGCTGAGACAGGTCCCCCATTTCTATCACAGAAGTCCTCCAAGCTGCTTCCTGGTCTTTATCTGCCTCTGTGAAATGGGGAGAGCGTTACTTATGTTATAGAGCCTTCATGAATGTTGTTCGCAAGGCAGCGGTTCCTCAGATGTGCGGCATGGCTGTGGCGTTGCGCTCTCTATTTCAATCCTGACCTCCTATGTTTTTTGGCATTTGTTTCCTCTTCAGGACTTTTTCCAGCTGTACTTGTTTTCTGACCTAAAATTTTCCCTAGTTTGCAAAGTAATGAGAACCAAGATTAATACAAAGAAAACATGTTTTCATTAGAATTTTAAGTGTCTTCCACTGATAGCTTTGCTTGATATCTCAGGCTTGGTTCAAAGTCAGGCTTTTTTGGGATTGTTGGCAGCAGGGGCTTGAGCCAAGATCCACAACAAAGCACTCCCAAGTTTTATTTAGGTGCCTGATTTCCCAGAGATTACAGAAGGAGGTTAGGTCCATGCATACCTTTGTGGAGCTTGGCCTTGAGGCCTAAACAAAGGGGTGGCAGGAAAACCTGTCCTGCTCTAATCTAGTGAGAAAACTGTCTAAATGCAGCACAAATCCTCCTTCTCCCTCCAAATCCTATAAAGGTTAGAGTGGAGGAAAGCCCCATGGCATTTCCCACAACCCTGCACTGGTAGGGATCTGCTACCTGATGTCTGCGTGGAAGCAGCTGGACATGGTAGGGCAAGGAGATATTTTGGTTCATGGCTTATCAACAGAGCCAAGGATTTCTACATCAGCAAGGTTTATTTCTGAGAGACAGGTGTTTTGCTTTGTTTTACAGTAGCTGCATGAGCCTGAAGCATTGCATAAGCTTTCAGTGAATTTCAATCAATCCTCATTCAGTGCAAATAAGTCATAACCCCGATTTCCCCTTTCCTCCTGTCCCCCACAGAGCCTTGCCCTCTCCTCTTGCCTGGAGTTAGCTGGATTTTTGTGCACGTGCTGGTAACAGCTGAAATCAGCTCTTTCAAAACTCTTGCGACAACCTCTCTCTCCCTCTGTAAAAGTCACCAGCTAATCAGTGCTTTGGCCGTTCAAACACTTCGTAATTACGTTGTAGGACTGCTGTGTGGGAAGCTATGCACTGACAAAATGTTGCATCTCTGAAGGTGTAAGAGTGAAGGATAAAAGGGAAAAGCAAGACTTTTAATAGAAACATTAGTCATAGTTAAATTGCAGTGCCGTGTCGCTGCGCTGCTAGCTTCTTTGTGTCTCTAAAAATACCCTCTAGTGGCTTAGTTATTCATGCAGCATGCTAGTAGGGAAAGGAGAGTTGGGTTCTGGAAAAACCTTGGCAGTCTTCAGCAGAGCCCCTCTGCCCCGGTGCGATGGCGTGGAGGGGAAGGGCACTGCGGGGCCGATGCTCTCCAGCGGGAGGGTGTCAGTGTGCAAGGGTTTCCCAGCATCCATCTCTCATCGCTCCAGCCCCGAGCTTGCACTGGGACGGTGGTGGTGCATGAAGAGAAAGGGTTGGTTTCATTGTCTTCTGGAGTTCTCTTGTAGCTAATGCAATGCAAGGAGGCCTCATGCGATGCTGAGGGGTGACCCTTGCTGCAAAGAGCGCCTGGTTAGTCTCTGCTTTAACACAGAGACTGTTTCTACCTAGAATACGATGCAGCACCTAAAGCAAAGCACGCTGGCAGCCTGCAGTCAGAAAGCAATTAGAAGAAAGCTTCTAGCTTTGATAGTAGTGAATCACTGGGACAGTCTGTCTAGGGGAGCTCTGTGATCGCCCTCACCAGCGGTTATTTTTAGCCCCGTGTGTCTGTGGTGCTGAGTGCCATAGACTGGACAAGGTGCCATAGACCTGGGCTTTTTAACAATCTGTTTCTGAAATGGCACCAGAAAGTCGTACGATACACCTTTGTGATCAAAGGGATATGACATGTATTTTTTTCATTTCTGCTTGTTTTTAATTTTTGATGCAGTAATTTACAGGCTCGAGCTCCTGGCTCTTTCAGTTACCAATGGCTTGTGGTTTGCTTCTCACGACAGGATGAGCACAGCCCTGCAAGCCATGCTATCTCGGCTCAGGAGCCATCATTCCTATTAGGAAGGACTAAGTAGATTTGGTGAGCCAGCTGGGCCTGCTGCCACAAGGTTCCTGCTCGCCCTTGTCCCGGAGCTGCCATCCCCCATCACCATTCTCTAACCCCTGGGCAGCATCCACACAGATGCTGTGCTGAAGGATGTGGGCAGCTCAAATGCAGGTTGTAATCTGTAAAACAAGCAATGATTTTACATGTTTCTTTAATCTTTTTTTTTTTTCCCCAACATGCAGCTTTTCCCAGCTCCACTCCAGACTCTTTCTAGGAAGATTGTACAGTCCAGGACCAATAGTACCTTAGTTGGAGTCTTTGCCATTATCCTGGTTTTTCTATCTGCCTTTGTCAACATGGTATGTGCATTATTTGCTTTTGACCCACTCGGTTCTGCATGGTTTTCTTATTGGTTCTCTGCAGCATCATAACCCTTACAACCACTGGGTTTAATGTAATCCTGCCTAATGCTTACAGCAGCTGAGGTCAGTTCCCTTTTGCTTTTCGGGCACAGAAAAGAAATGGGAGCCTGACAGCTGCCTCCCTATAGCCCATCATAAGCCTGGCACCAATTTGTGCCTGTGTTCTTTTCTGATTCTTTAAATGCTTCTGCTCCAAGTACATAAGCCAAGCCTGAAGCGTACCCCTGCATGAGGGGCCGGCACGAGGCTGATGCGTCATTTATCTCCCACAATACTGAGTGGGACTTAAGTGTTGCGTAGGCTTTGTGCCGGCCTCCTGCACTGTGCTGCATCCTGCTCCGAGTGCAGTAATCGCCTAACAGGGACTGTGAAGACTTTGCTTTGAGTTGCACTTTTGGGACCGGGGCAGTCTAGCTTTGTATTCAAACGCCGCTGCTGATTTCAGACTCGGAGAGAGATGGACTGTTCTCTAGGACCCTGCAACAGCTGGTTTCTCACTTGTACAAATGACTTGAAGGCTGAATGCATTTTAAAGAAACCACTTGAATATTCTCTACCCTGCATACACCTATTTCATTTTTTAAGGCAGGGGGGAAAAAAAAGGAGAGATGGGCCTGGGGTTAAAGCCCTGAGGTTGGAGGTAGCTACAAAGACTTCACATGGCCCTCTGCTCCTCTCAGTTATGGCCTCAGCTGGGGCAGTGCTGACTTGCACTGGCATGGAGAGGCTTAAACACCTAAAAATCAGACCACTGCTTGCTCTTGCCTCTTAACTATAGCTTCCCCTATACACACAGTGGAGATTTAGGAACAATTTTATGCTCTGTTGAGGTACTTGAATGGGAGGTGCTAGCTCAGTGGCATCGACACCCCACCGCCTTCCCCCACCTGCAAAGAGGTGGTGTGTGTTGCTGAGCACCATGCAGAAATTAGAGCTTTGTTTTTCTGCATAATGTGTGATTCTTTGCATTCGTGAACTGCTTAGTTCAAAATCAGCAAAATGGACAAACGGAGCAGCACATGGAGGAGATCAGAATGGGCCTCTGCTGCTTCCTCAGCATAACATAGCACATCAGCCTTTGAGCCTTGCTGCTAAAGTCTTCCCTGTAGAAGGACCCACAGCAGAAGCTTTAGAGATGGAAGGGGAAAGTTATCAGCTCAGAAATTCCCATCAGCAGAAATAGAGCAACACCAGGACCTTATCACAGACAGCGGGATATATTTGTATGTGTAATATCTACAGCCCCTCTGCCTGTGAACCTTCAGACATAAAGTTGTACGTGAAGTTGAGCACAAAACTAGCTTTCTAGAGTGCACAGCCTGGATTTTATCAATTAATACTTTGGGGGAGAAAAAACATAGCTGTGCATATGCAGTAAAACATAAGCTGGTGATTTCATTTTGCATATTTTGCACATTGCTACAGCCATTTCCAAGGGGCTTTTAAATTGATGCATACTATTTTGTTTTCTTCTCCTTGTCTATGCCGTTGAGCTTAATACCATCTTTTTCTTCAGTTCATGTGCAGCACTGTGGATCTTGCCAGCTGCATGGCTGCAGAATACAACGTCACTCCTGACCAGGTGGACATATGCCTTATCACCAACCTGACTTCCAACTACAGCCTGGGCACCTTGCAGGGATTCTGTGATAGTCCTTTGCCCAACTGCAACTTTCCAGAGGTATTGCCTGAAAAAAATGGGTTGCAGAGCTTGATCTGAGAAGGGGCTATAAAACCTGTGTGATAAATCTCAGTAACTCAGAGGAAAGCAAGGTTGCTCCTGACTGACGTTATAGGACTGACACAGGCTACTATGGACAAACTTAAGTGTCTGAAGTTAATATCATGAGTCCACATTAATGTTTAAGTTCCTTCAGGGCTGAATAATCAGTAGGCCTTTATAACTGTTGGATCCTGCCTGTAGCAGGAGAAATAGCCTTTCTTCATGAAGTCCTTAATGGCATGCAGAACTGCAAGTCATTTCAAAAGAGTTTGTGGGTGCTCAGTGTTACTTGAAAATCAGTTCACTGAAAATCAGTGTCTAGTCATAGATTTAACCCTTCCCTCCATTGTTTTATGTCCTGATGAAAAACTTTGCTTATGTATTCTTTTACTAGGTATAGTGGGTTCTGGCCTCAGGCAGGTTAGCAGCCCTCATAGTGGTCTGCTTCAATTTGCAAATGCAAATCCTACCTCTTCAGAACAACTTGTCTAAAAAAAAAAAAAGCTTCTAATGGAAAAAAAAAACCCAAATATGTTTTACACACTGGTAGAATACTTTGCCAAAAAAAAAAATAATCTTTTTGCATAGCTATTTAAGACCTTTGAGTTTTTAGGTCATGGCCATTTTGTGTCTTGTCCTCTGGAAATTGAAAAGGAAAAAAATCTGTCTAGGATGGGGGCAGAATTTATGTCAAGGTCGTCTGGGTTTATGGGGACCTGACAGATTTATGGCTGATCTGTTATCATCCAGATGTCCAAGGTGCTACTGAAAGCCCTGGTATCCCACTATTTTCATTTAACCTAACAGGAATATGGTCCCTATCTGATTCTGTGAGGTTTCTAAGACCACCATTACTGTGACTTTCAGCCCTGCAAAGGCTCTTAGTATGTCCACAGAAAGACCCAGGAGCTAAATCTGGCACAGTGGAGAACTAGAAACAGTCTGTGCCCATCATGAGGTTGTCAGGAGTGCTGGTTCAGGACAGAGAAGGATTTTAAGCAATGAGGATCAACCATTTTGCATGCTGAGGATGCTATGGCAGCCTTGAGCCAGGTCCTGCCGGTCAGTGGGCTAAGAAGTGAGGGGTCCCTCCCCTGCGCTCTGCAGGGCAGATGTTGGATCTGGTACAGGCGTTGTCTGTTGCTCCCAGTGTGCTTTCAGGAGATGGTGGGATCCTACCCCTCAGCTACAGGGAACATCCACCCATTTTCTAGAAACTGAAGAGTCAAGTTACAAGCTGTACAAGTTATTTTCTCTAATTTAATATATCAGTGATGAACTATTAATAAATGAGCTCAGAACATAAGCGTATTTCTACTTCAGCTAGGGCTTGCTTTTAACTGAAAGGACGGATTGCCTCAGGCATCTGATACAGCTTTTTTGCCAGAAATAGGCCTGTCCGGACAGAGTGGAAGCTTAAGTCTTCACAGATTTGATAGCAGGAAGGTGATGAGCTGGATAACGTGCCTCTCTTCATTTTACATCCATGCTAGCTTTCCCAGGAGCCATAAATGGCACCTGCAGTCTGCAGTCGCATTTGAAAGCACTGGCATGCTAAACATTCAGCACTCAGATTAGCAGAAGTTGCTGCCCCACCACCCAGGTGTGGCAAAGGGCTCTGCTACTACACATGTGCACACTCCTGCAACTGCTGGCAGAAGAAATGATCATGGTGTTGGGCATTGGTAGAAGTTTGTCCAGCCTGTATCTTGCCAATGGATTCGGTGTGTCACAGCAGCAGGGGCAATACTTTCCAACTGGCCTCAAGTGGGTATCTGTCCTGGTGATGTGAATTGCTAATACCCTTGGTCCTGTGTATTGTGCAGATACGCAAATTCAAGTCCAGAATTCGACCTTAAAGCACGAAGTATTCCAGGATAACTGGATGATGCTTTCTGCTAATTCAATAACCGTGTCCAGGGCAAACCTACATCACAACCTTGGGTATACAGCTGCGAGCCCTATGCCTCTTGAGCGTAAAGCAAATAACGCCTGATGAAGAATGCAAGAGTTTTCCTCTGCATCGGTTCAGTTTTAACACTTAAATCTCCTGTAACATGGGAGAATCCCACAGGCAGCCCCAGGTTTACATGTTTGGTCAGCTCAACTACATAACTCCCAATCCCTTTCTGTCCCTCTGTTTAGTTTCCTTTGTTTTCAGTTTTGATTTATCCAGCTGACATTCATCTCTCTTCTGTGTTTTTTCCCCTTTTTGTCTTTATACAGTACTTCACCTACAGTGTCTTACTGAGTCTCCTGGCCTGCTCTGTGTTCCTTCAGATCAGCTGTATCGGAAAACTGATCCTTATGTTAATCATTGAATTTATATATGTTCTCATTGTGGAAGTGCCAGGGGTCAACCTTTTTGACAATGCAGATCTCCTGGTTACAGCTAACACCTAGTAAGTGCCTTTCACTTCTGAAATCTTCATCTAATTTCTTTCACCCAGTGATTTTAGTGTGGCATTAGGTGGACAGGAGCGCTGAGGCTGTGGTGCAAGCGAGGGAAGTGCTTGATACTAGAGAAGGCATGGCTGTAAACTAAAGGCTTTGTCAATGCTGCTCTCCACCTCTGAAGAGTAGGAGAACACAGTTCCCTTAAAGATCTTTTTAATGTGGAACTTGACTAATGAACTATCTATTAATAACAAAATATAACTGGAATCAGAGTGGATCTGTATTTCTTTTTCTTCCAGAAATGGGGAGCTGTAGTTAGTCATTCTCACTTATTCTGGTATTACACTCCCAATATAGAAATGTCTTTTCTCAAAAAAGCAAAAAAAAAAAACCCTCCAACAAACTTGAGCTGGCTCAGGGATGTGGTAATGAACCACCAAGATGTTTGGACATCTGGTATATCAAACCCAGGCTGGGGTGGTGGAATGGTGGTGTTTGATATTTGGCTAGTGGTCTCCTGACAGTTGCTGTTGGACACATGTCCGCATTTGAAAAGCCAGTATGACAGCTGGTCTCAGCACAATTCCCAGCAGAAAGGCCTGGGCTAAATGGGAGTAGACAGTTGCCCTTTTACTTACAAAAGGTAGTTCGTCATTACCAGGTCACACATTAATCATGGTGGCAACCTCCTTCCACTGACATGGTTACCCCTCTCCTGAAGGTCACGCCAGGGAGGGAAATTTGGCACATCCGCAAACCCACCCTCCTCCACAAGTTTCATTTCTCACTGGGAGTTGCGTTGTTGCGTTAACTACTTGTTTTGATGATTTCCCCTTGTAGGTAGCAACTGTTCTTGAATGTGAGTCAATCAAATAGTGGTGTTGTCTAAAGGTGAACATGATGCTAGGATGTATAATAAGGAGAGTTGCCTGTAAGACATGAGAAGTAGACCATTGCTCTATGCAGGAGTGGGAAGGCCTAACCTGGAATATGTTTTCCGGTTTGGGGCAAGAAGGCAGTTCACAATAATGGAGAGTCCAGAGCAGCAAAGAACAATCAGAGATCTAGAAAGCACCAATTTAGGTGAAACATTTGTCAAGGATGATAGCTGTGGTTGCTCCTGTCTCGGACAGGAGGGTGACTGAGAAGATTCCCATGGTCCTTCCCAGTACTATCTTGTAGGTTATGAAATAGCTTGTGTAGTTGCTCAAATTTCTTGATGGTCATTAATCCCTTCAAGCCGGATGTACCTGGTTACTTCTGTCCTTCACATAAATATTCCATGATTTTAGCATTCAAGTGTGCCCAGTAATAATTAATGGAGGTATGGCTTTTACTGCCATTGGCAGTAATCACTTAAATTATTTTGTTAACTCAAGTGAATGAAATTATGTAGGAAACCCCATGGAGCTTTCTGTGGAGGTATGGGGAGAATGAGGTTTCCTTCCTTTTTTTGCAGATGTTAGATTTTCCAACAGCGGGAGCTATTTAGCATTTTCTAACACAATTAGAGAAATAAAAGCGTTTTATATCCCAAATATAATTTCATTCTTCTAAGTCAAGCACTAAGCGAAATTACAGCAATTAGAAGTATAATTTACGTCACTTCACAATCAAAATGTCAGTAATAAAGTGGAGAAGGTTAGCATGTTTTCCCAGAAATAGCTTTCTGTGATGCTATATTATCTCTCACTAAATGATATTTGTTTTGTCCGGAGAGCTCCATGGACAGCTATTTATTGTCCCAATGTCTGGCAGTCCATTTATGTATTGTGGGAAATGGGAGCTCAGCATGTAGCACATAGTTCAGAGCTGTACCTTATTGTCCAGCTGATATTAAAAAAAAACACAACATGACCTCATACTAGTTTAATTGGGTGCCCGTTGTAGCTACATAATTACTGTCTGCTCTGCAGCCATTATGGTACTCTGACTAATTAGAAGTGATGCAGATGTCACTTCACACTTCTGTGTACAAACGAACCCAGCATGCAGGCAACTGAAAGGCTGATTATAGCACGTTGGGAGTTGCTAGACTTGACTGCAGCGACACACCAGCGTGGTGACACATGAAGTATAACTGGATGCACAGAGCTACTATCATGTTACCTTTTCCCTATGCAGAAGATAAAACTAATGCATTGGTTTTAAAGATGTGATGGACCAATGTGATCTTCCAAGTTGAGTTCCTGCATAGTGGAGCCCAAAGAGCTTTGCCCAGTGATTTGTTCATCAAGCCCATCATTTCTGTTCAAGCTGTGGTTTGTGATTTAGAGGGCTGTCTGTGCTTGGCATCGTGGCTCTGAGAAGGGAGATGCTCCTGTCCTATGGGAGCTGTCCCCAAAATCAACCACCTTTCCTGCTAAAAATGTGCACTTAACTTGAGCGGAAGTGTATTTAGCAAGCTTCTCTCTGTTACCTTCCAGTAATTAAAAAGCCATCTGCTACTGGAAATGTCTGTCCCCTGGGGGAGCAACCTACTAATGTAACGCCATTATTGCTTGCATTGGGCATTTTCACTTATCCAAAGCATTATTGTAACTACTGGATTTGCTGCATTTCATAGTCTGCTGAAGATTTTAGAGCAAGCGTAACACCCACAGTGAGCTGCAGCCCCAGTACAGAGGGTCAGATCTGCCATGCTGCCATCATAAGACAGAGGGATAATGGGGGGCAGTCAGTCATCCTTGGCCAGGTAGTGATTTAGGGGAGTAGGGGAATCATGCTACGTGTGGGAAGTGTCTCCAACTCCAGCTAGATCCAACCTTTAGGTGGGAGTGACTGTCCCCAGGGTTCCCAAACTGGGTCCACATCCAAGCACACATGTTCAGTGCTGGAGCTGGCCAAGAGGCCGTGCAATAGATCTTGTGCGAGACAACGGTGGGTTGCAAAATCGGTGTCAGAAGAAATTCCATGCTCAGAGCTGCAGAAAATGTCTCAGAACAAACAAGGTTAGAGAGTCGCTATGCTTTTATTTTTTAATTTTATGCCCAGTTAGGCTCCCTTGGCTATTTCAATTTTGATCATTTGTATCTCTGATGATGTAGCGAGAGGTTCCCCCCAGCCCCAGAAAACTGTGGCCTGAAGCTCTCGAGACAGTTGTGAGATTCTCAGGCTAAAGATGTATCATGTTAGTAGCCTGCAAAGCTGTAATTGCATCAATGACACTACAGTAATTTTACCACTGATCTCTTTCTTTCCATTTAAATAGTGTTTGAAAAGTTCCATGTACATGGTTCTCAGCCACCTAATAGTCCACCCACACTTGAGAAGAAACCCAGCAGCATTAAGCAATTGATCAGTCAGGAACTCAGACAGCTACTACCTACCAGAAAGCTCCTTTCCATCCTTTCACTGTGAGAAAAGCACACCATCTTCTCCAGCAGCTCTGCTTCATATGAGTACTTCACAGTATCGTGAATAGTAATAGCAATCCGCATAAGGGTTTTCTTTAGTGCAGTCATGTGCAGTACCCGTAGCTAGGTACAACACTGGAGATGAGCAACTTGCAGAAGAAGGGAGTAGTGCTAGAGTTAAAGGAATTAAATGCATCTCAATACTACAATAAATGGGGAAGAGAGGAGCTATCCCTCACAAGATATTAGCCCAAAGCTTCCTTCTTTAGATCAAATTTTCCAGCTTGACCTAATGAAGTAGTGATGGATGCACAAGCATTTGCTAAGCATCCCACACTGACATTAAAATCCCAAATGATTCTCTGACTCTTAATGCTTCTTAGATATTTTAACCACATTAACCATGTTGCACCATCGCTGGATTTTTGAGTGTAGCTCAGACAACCTCCCCCCCATCTTTTTGTAGTTTTCTGCTTTAAAAGGGCTATAGCCCCACACAGTGTTAGAGGTGCCACATTGCAGAGGTGCTGTTGAATGATGTACAGGACGAGTGCTGGAGGGAGCCAAACACTCCACTGACCTTGTGTTTGTGGTTTTTTTCAGCGTGTCGCCAAATGCAACGTTACCATGGTGAGTCATTTTGGCATGAAATATTTTTATGGGTTTTTGTTGGTAGGCATTTTCTGTTCACAAGGTGCAATATCAGCATGTTGACTTCCCAGCGGTGTCTGGTATTTGACTATGCATTGCTGTGAGCTGGTGCAACACAGTGCAAATGCCCTAAGTGGACTGAGTATTGCCCTTTTGTATGTATAGCTACTCTCAGAGCATCCTCTTCCTGTGGGACTTATGTCAACTTGCTTTACAGAGCATCTCATAGAGCTTACTTGTAATTACAAGTCAAAAGTTTTATCAAAATAATATTTTCATACTGTATAACTCTGTAATTCAGCTTTAACAGTTTTTATTTGCTTGCTTGTCAGAAGGGATGGGAATGTGTCTTAGTGCTCTTTTCAGCTTATAGAATACTTACAAAATAAAGGCCATTAAGAAGTGACTAATTAGAGAAGCAGTAAGCGTAGAACAGTTCCAGACTTAGGAGGCTGGCGAAACCAGTGCAGGAGACACAGTGAATACAGTCTGAAGAGCTCTCAGCATCTTGGTTTTGCCAAGCATAGTGGTGGCTGAGCATGTATGGCCATTCTCTAAAAAAATGGCTTTTATATTGATGTTAACCTTTTTTAAGAAGTTGGATTAAATTTCCAATTTCAAAGTCCTGCTTTAGAAACCAGCACCTATGAGCCAAACTCTAGCTTTTTGCAGGTATTGTTTGTCCCTTTACCAACACGTGCTTTGAGGGGAAAGAAAAAAAAGCCTTTTCTTCAGAGGTTGGTTAGCCTTAAAGAGGGAGCTGCGGAGCATGGCGAAGCTGTGTTCCTCCGCACTGAGACTAACTGGGAAATTCT
The DNA here is from genome assembly GCF_000699145.1 of Aptenodytes forsteri. Classification (NCBI taxonomy): domain Eukaryota; kingdom Metazoa; phylum Chordata; class Aves; order Sphenisciformes; family Spheniscidae; genus Aptenodytes; species Aptenodytes forsteri. The sequence goes on along the minus strand of NW_008794888.1, from coordinate 10,037,595 downwards.
GCTCTTTCACTGGCTGCAGCTCTGCAGCGATGACACGAGTCGCGCTGAAGATTGTGACCCCTGTCATCATTACAGTCTTTGTCCTGGCGCTGTACTTGCATGCCCAGCAAGTGGAATCCACTGCAAGGCTTGATTTCCTCTGGAAACTCCAGGTTAGTGGGTGTTTGCTGTGTTGGAGGAATACAGATAGTCACTGGTGTTAATATAAAACTACTGAGCTATTCACTATCGAGTTGAGGAGTGTTATAAAGTGCCTTTGAATTTAATCTGGATCTGGCATATAACTGGGTGTGCTAGTAATGCTCTGCTCTTCTTTGGTACTTTGCATACTCACTTGCTTCTCATCCTGGCTATTTACTTTAACCCCTTGTTTCCTTGTAAATGCACTTTGGATGGTCCCCACAGTAAAGGGTTATAGATCTGAAGATCAAGGTTAATGAATTTGGGCAACTAAGCCTGTCACCGTTGCAGGAACCTGTAATATAACACGATTTGTAAATATAAGCAGCTCATATTCACTGCTGAATTGTTTCCCAGTGAGCTTTAGTTTGCTGTGTTCAGGGGTGTGAAAGATTCATATTTGCATTTGCATTCACTTTCTTGTTAAGCAGTGGGAACTGGCTTGATACCCAGCCTTCATTAGCCCCTAGGCAGCAGTACTGGATAACCAACACACTACAGATAATGCCACACTGTACTCCTGTCCCTGGGTTCCGTGTTAATGTTTTCACTACTTGTGCCCATGAGTGATGTTGGGGCGTCGTATGTGATTCTCAAGCAAGCAGGACAGGTCTCAGCTCTGCCCAGGACTCATTGCTGGGCAACTGCAGGACTGCAGGTTTTATAGCGATTTTTTACCTTCTGGATGGCAGGACATCATTCTAATAATAGGTCTCAGTGGTTTGAGTAGGAGGCACTGAGGAAGCACCAATTAATTAAAGCTCCTTGGGAAGCAGATAAACATTGTTATTCTCATTTATAAATGGTAAAACAATGGAAGGGATGAGCCAACTTGCCTGTTCCAGGTCTGGGCTCAGCTGGCCAAAGCACTTCTTTCCCCAGGCAGAGCCAAGTGTTTTCCTTGTTCTGTCCAGACATACCACCATCTAAAGGGTCCTTCCTTGTTTAACTTCATTTCCAGTTTCAAATGTCCTGTTTCAGAAACCAGCATCCACGAGCAAAGTCGTAAGTGCTTTGCAAGTATTGCTTGTGCCTTTACCAATATGTACTTAAGGGATGTGGGGAGGTTATCCCTTCTCCCCTCACAAAGTGGGGCTGGAGAGTATGGCTGAGCTGTGTTTGTCCACGCCAAGGCCCAAATGTGCCAGGAAAGTCTTTCCTTTTTTTTGGCTCCAGCTCTCCAGCAATGACAAAAGTCATCGGAAAAAAGGATTTGAAGAAGACCCATTTCAAAAGGCTGTGCATTTTGCCTGGTGCCTCTGCTGAAGCGGAGGGTGCTGTACACAAGACAGCTGTTCGGGGCTCCCGTAAGCCTAACCGCTCTGTGTGACCCCCGCCTCAGCTGTGCCTTCCCCGGTCCTTGCCTGACCCTGTTATTTTCCTTTGCTGAGAAATATTTGAAATGGCAAAAAGTAAAACAAGGGGGGAAAATACTGCTGCCATCAGGTAATGGGGGGGAGAGAGAGAGAGAGGTGATCAGTACACACACCTCTCTACCTTTACCTACAAACCAGAAGCAATGAATTGAGGTAATGCTGGTACTGTGCAAATCTGCAAAGAGAAATCAAATCTGGTTCTGAAGTCTGATTAAGCTAGTGAACTCTAAATGCTTGTTTTATTTTAGTCACCTAGGCCTAGGTACATCCAAGGTGTTCTAGGTACATCCTAGGTACGGCCTTCCTGAAGCTCTGGTTCCATCTGAACATCAAACCCAAATCCACACCCGTTATCACAAAAACAAAACAACCCATCCTCCTCATGTTTCCCTTTGCCTGGACATACCCCCACTACCACAGGAGACATGGGCTTTACAGGCTGGTGAAAAGTCCGCTCCAGAGTGTCGGACTGGCCTGTTTCATGGGCTCCATGGTAACTGTACTTCACGACCATCACTGCACCTCAGCAAACCTTGTGGAAAAGGAGGGTCCTTTTAGTTAGCTACGTGAGCATTTGGGGGGTGCAGGGAGAGGATTATAATTCAGTGCCACTCATGCAGTCATACTTTAGCAAAGATGAGCTGTCTTTGTCCTCCTGAAACCTGTTGTGCTTGACTGGGAAAGCCAAATATGTGTTTTTGTGGATGTTTTTTGTGGATGGCAGTGGAGTTCCCCAAAAGGAACAGACCTTGTACAGGTTACCCAATTCAGGGCCCAGAAACATAACAACATTGGATTTTGGTGTTACTCTGTGCCTGCTTTTACGTACACGTGTGCATACAAAGAGACAGACCATCTTCCACTGCAAAACAAGTGTTTCTGCATCTCTCTGGTTCCGCCTTCCTTTGCAGTTTCCCCCTTTCTTCTGTTTCTGACCCCCCTGCAAGTTCATTTTCAGCTTTTTTTTCCCTCCCCAGAGCAGTTACCAAAAGAGTAAGCACATCACTGTCTCTCCCTCCTAAACTAGGCCACTGAAGAGAAAGAAGAAATGGAGGAGCTGCAGGCGTATAACAGACGCCTCCTCCACAACATTTTGCCGAAGGACGTGGCAGCCCATTTCTTGGCTCAGGAGCGGCGAAATGATGAACTGTACTACCAGTCCTGTGAGTGCGTGGCTGTCATGTTCGCCTCCATAAGCAACTTCTCAGAGTTTTATGTGGAGCTGGAGGCCAACAACGAAGGGGTGGAGTGTCTGAGACTGCTCAACGAGATCATTGCTGATTTTGATGAAGTAAGTTGCAGAAAATCTGCGTGGACAGAGTGAACCGAATCAGTGAGTTTAGTTGGGCTTTGCTGAGCTCCTGAAGGAAGGTGGCTTATTGAATCCTTGTGCTATGGTTCATTTCTCCTCATTCTAGAAGTCTTTAATTTTTAAATCTTTTTTCCCCCACATTAAAATCCCTTCTATTCCTTTGTCGCTCTTCCGAATATCTAATCCCCTTTCTTCCTATACTTTGAGTAGTGGAGGCTCTGTCCAGTACTTTGTAGTGCTTGTACCAAGGGAGGACACGTGGCAAGGACATCATTACCAGCAAGGTTTATTTGCTTCTTTTACTCTTGTGAAACAGATAATAAGTGAAGACCAATTTCGGCAGCTGGAGAAGATCAAGACCATCGGCAGTACATATATGGCTGCATCAGGCCTCAACGATTCCACTTACGACAAGGAAGGGAAGACGCATATCAAAGCTCTGGCTGATTTTGCCATGAGGTTAATGGACCAAATGAAATACATTAATGAACATTCATTCAACAACTTCCAGATGAAGATAGGTAATGTCACTGTGTTTACAGGATTAAGTATAGGTAGTGGTCATTCTGAGCTGGGGATTTTATGGAGAGTAAAAAACATAGATGTTAGCTTAGCTGTACAGTGATGTTAATAGTCTTGCGCCTGGTGACCACTTTGGCCTCTCTGAAACATCAGAGCAGTTTTGTTAGGGTAGCAGCATTATTACTGAAGCTCCCTGGAGAATTAGGAGCAGTTGGGCAACCGACCTTGGTGCAGAGAAGCTCTTACGACAGCATGGTCTCACATGGTGGTTGAGCTTGGGCTCATTTTGCCTGGGATGTGCTCCCTGCCCACACCCCCTGTGGTCCCCGGCTCTGCCATTCTTGGACATTAAATTGTCTTTCAAGTCAGGGAATAAAAAGAGACAGAAAAGGAGAAGGAGAAGAAATGTGAGGATGTCAAGTGTGGTATTTGTTCTGGAAGGCTGCCGGGCTGCTGCCTCGCAGGCGCTTAGCATTGCAGCAGCTGTGTGCTGACTTCCAAGTGAGCAGTTTGCTTGGCAGCTGGATGGCAAATAAACCTTATCCTGTTATCTGGTACCAGAAAGTAGCTCTGGATTGAGCAGACCCAGCCCGTGCTGCCAGTCAGACAGGCTTAATGGATCAAAGAAGCCAACTTTTTTTTCAAAGTTTATTTCCCCGTTTGGCCGTAGCTTTACATGTCAGGGTAAAGCACAGCTAGAACCAATGAACCTCAGGATGTTTTTTATTGTCTGAAAAATAACTTGCCTCAAGTTTCATGTGGTTCACACGTGATGGATCTGAGCATTGTGGGATTTCTGCTCTCCTTCCAGGCCTCAATATTGGTCCCGTCGTAGCTGGGGTGATAGGAGCACGCAAACCCCAGTATGACATATGGGGCAACACGGTGAATGTAGCCAGCCGAATGGACAGTACAGGGGTGCCTGACAGGATTCAGGTAAGGAATTCACTGGAAAACGTACATTGCCAGCCCTGTGTCACTTACGGGTTTTGAAACTTAATTAGAATTGGAATTTTGGTTTCATTTTATTCCTTTATGCCATACATTTACGTAGTACTGAAAGAAAAGCCAACTGGGGAATGCTAGTGGTACCATCAAGTTTTGTCTTTTAATCTTGAACAGTTTTGCAACCTTCGGTCAAAAACTTGCAGTTTAGTTCTGGGTGGAAGCGTTGAGCTGAGTTTTTCCTTCCCCGAGTGCCTCACTGGCACTATGAGCACAGTCCTGCTGTGATGCTTACTCACTCGTGCTGCTGGCTTCGCTGTTCGGCTACGTGCAACTGTCGGTTGTTTTATTTTCCAAGGGCTCGATTCAGATATGTATTTCTGTAATTCACTTCTCTGTTCACAATGCCGTATGTGTTGTGAGGCTAGCAAGGATCCAGGCATCAGCGGGATGGGGATATATAACTAGAGAAAGAGGACGGTGTAAGGGGTTAATGGAAACTGTCTTGTAATCAAACATCTCCTTGGCCTTCAGACAGTGACCTTTCCAGTGATTCAATTCCACTGTCCTGCTTTCACTGAGCCAATGTCCACAGTAACAGATTGTCATTCCTTGGGAAAGTACTGAAGGGATATAAAATAGAGTAACCAAGTAAAACCCAAGAGGGGAAGCCATGCTGTTTCTTTCCAATTAAGCTGTCAGTTAACTGGATCAATATTTATCCAACACCCTTTAAACTTCCCTACGAGATGGTCCGTGAACAATTTTCATTCTGGTTAAGCAAATCAGCACAGCAATGTTACAGCAATAGGAAGCCAGAAATGGAAATATTTAACGCCATCTGAAAAAGGGTGAGAAAATACATTGTCATAAATAAATATCTCAGGAAATCTGGTCTTTAAACTTCTGTAATTCTGCAGCACAAGTGATTATTTTTGAATGGCATCTGCAGAGAGAATTTGGATGCTGGCTAGATTATTCCATTCGTTCGGTGTTTCTCATTGCCCGCTACCTTCTCCTTCATAAAAAACAAACCCCTGAATGACTCCTTCTAAATTGTATGTCCACTGTGTAATTTCTAAAGTCATTTTTGAGGACTTTTAAAATATGTTTAACCTGTTTTCCTACTACCACTCCAGTGATATAATGAATGCATCTGAGTAGACTGAACTGCCAGGTGCATTTTTAAAAATGTGACTCATTTGTTTCTTTTTATCCTGTGACCTCCTTGAAAAATGTGCTTTTCCCCCAGCTGCGTACCATGTGTGACTTCTGTAGTTTCTCAGTTTCTAAAGGTTGTGTTTGTTCTGCAACTTGTGCCAACATTTCAGTTAGCGATCAATATGCAAAAGTCGACCGACTTAGAAACAAAATAGTTGATCCTACTTTAATTTTGTCCGTGGATTACTCCAAAAGCAAATGAAAAGACTGTGTGAAAGCATGACAAGCATCTGCTTACTCTTGTTTATTCTGCAGGTAACCACAGACATGTACCAGGTTTTAGCAGCCAACAACTATCAGCTGGAATATCGAGGGGTCATTAAGGTCAAAGGCAAAGGAGAAATGACCACCTACTTTCTCAATGAAGGGCCTCCAATTAGTTAGCACCGATTGCAGTGTCACTCAGAGATGGAATTTGCATTACACAAGATTGTGAATCGGAGAAGAATCACTTTTTGGCAGCGAAGCTGAAAACACAGCGCAGTTGAAACTTCGCACCGTGACTCTAGAGCTGGTATCAGCAAGCTCTTTGGGCACCCATCACGAAAGGCAATCGAAAGAAACCACCTTGGAGTTGTTCCTGGCCGAGTGCTAAGTCGACCAAAGATGTGTACTACAGAGTTCACAGATAAGACATGAATTTGGAATTTTTAAAAGAGGCTGCTACCACAGGATGATATAAGAAGCTATTTAAGTATTTATTAACGCAACACAACATTTACTTGGTTGAAGGAATGTATGATTCACTACAAAGCATTATTTTGGAATGGATTTGCACTCCCGTAATGTTTCCATCCCATACTGCCAGCTGTTTGAAGTGTACCACTGTGCTTTTATTAGCTGTTTTGAATGGGCTTTCAAAATTGACACCCACTGCTGCAGCACACAAAAAGGCCTTTCAGAAGGGCATCGGTAATGTTTTAGTGTAAAAAGACATTATAGCCCTGGCCCCCTCTTTTCCCCTCCTCTACATGGCTAAATGACTGCTCTTCTGAGTGGGGCTGGCACATCTGATGAAGGGGAAGGTCGAGATAAAGACAGATGGCTCTACAACCATATTTATTAAAAAGTCTTCTGTGCTCTTCTTTGGTATATATCCTTTTACATGGGAAAGACTAGATGTAAACAAGAGACACTTTGTGGGGGGAACTCCCCTGAAATTTGTTGTGGTTTTTTTTGTATTTTTTATTTTGTAATATTGAAAACATGGAGATCTAACAGATATACCAAATTCTATATTTTGTAAATTATATATAAATTAGAAGGCAGGCTGTCCACACCAAGGTGTGGTGGGAGGTGTATATAACCTGTAGACTTTTGTGTAATTTTTTTGTGCATAATACTCTGAACACAGACTTGGCAGTTTTCAGATTATCACTATACAATCAACCAACAACAAACCGGTGAGTTTCCAGGCTGAATCAGATGCATTTTAAAATGAAAATCCAGAAAAATCTACAACCCCAAAGAAGAGGAAAACCCAAAACGCGGTAGTCACGCTGTTGTTCCATGCAGCATTCAAGCGGAGGGTGGCGTCTTAACAAATGGAAACAGGACCTTGAGTTTTAGCTACTGGGACGGTAGCAGTCAAACATGTCAAAAAGAGCTCCAAGCAAATCTTCTAACTAACTCTAACAGGAGCTCTTATAAGAAGAGAAAAAAAAATAAGCTCATTTGAACTTTTCTTTTAAAAAAGTCATTTTTCATAGATGGTCTTAATAGAATCCTGCTGATACGAAAGTTGTCTGATATTGTAACTGCCATTTGACATTGCCAGGAACTATGTACTGCAGCATCGAGTTGACTTTCCTGTAGTAGGCACTTATTTAAACTGAGTCACAGATTTTCAATTTTCAGGAATTAGGTGATCTTCAAAAAAGGTTATGATGGCAAATGTGTATATGAGGTGGTCAACCTTAAAATACAGTGCCATTGATATTGTGTTGGACATCTTTATCACTAGTGGGGGGTTTATGAATAGTTCACTGTTATCATTTATGTACCTTTTTTAACTATTAAAGAAAAATCCCTTGGTATTTTATTAAAAAAAAGAAAAGAATTTTAAAAAAAAGCTATATTTTTTATATTCTGTGAGGAGAGAGTTTTGATATTGAATTTGGCTAGCACTAAAAATGACTCCAATCTTTTGACATTTAATAAAGTTCTTTTCCACTCTTCTCAGGGCAGAATTATTGTAGTACTAACAGCTTAATGATTGCACTATGGTGGTGGTGATTTATTTTTTCCTACTCGACGATGAGAATAAGCGAAAATCCATGGGCCTGTCTTAATTAATTTGCTATATTGCTAAGCATAACCTGAGCATTAAGCCATTTAAACGTGAGCTTAAATGGCATCGCCCCTTTCCTTCTCCCTTCCACTAGAAAACATCTCTGAAAAGTATAGTATATTGACTTCTGTAAAACTGCCAAGTCTGCCCTTGTACTATACTTTTGCTCCTTTACATCTTTCCTGGTTTGCAAAAATACTTAAGTTGCATCACGCTGTTATGCCTTTCTCCCCCCCTCCACCTTCCATCCCTTTTACCCCCTCACCGCGTTTCATTACCTTCATGCCATACACTCGGTTTTAGGTTTGCTTTCTGCTTTACAAAAGTCTGCAGTCGTCTTAACTTTTGATTCATCTTATGAAGTTGTGTTGTCAATGAAATTTCAAGTCCCCAGTATCTCTAGCTGTGATTGTTGACAGTGTGTCATGATCATTTCAAGGGGTATTCACACACTCTTTACTCTGGATCTTGCAAAAATGGATACAGTTATGATTTCCCATGGAAATTGAAATCTATTTAAGTAATTTAACTATATTAAACACTGTTTCACTGGTAAAGTGTCTCTGTTTTATTTTAGCTGCATCTGACTAGTGAAGAGATGAGACCTAAGTTGTGTAGGAGATACTGAATCTGCAAATAGAAACATCCAGTTCTTGACTAGCATTGATGGATGGCCGTTTGGACCACACTGGTACTACGCAATACCTGTTACAGAGCCTCAAGGGCTTGGCTGCACGGTGAACATCCCCTGCGTCCCTCGTGCACCCACTTGCCTTGAAACGTTAGTCTCAGGATAGCTGACGAGGCCTCATGGCACTGTGGTTAAATATATTGGTATAACTGAATAGCTTACATTTTTTACATGTGTGCGTGTGTCCTGTTTTTAAAAAATTCTGTGTATTTTAAAAAGGACATCACCTTCGCCAGAGAATTCCCCAGGTACCTCGGTACTTGTCCTCTCAAGGACACCTAGAAGGAGGCAGCAGTGCTTACCATTGCAACGTTTTCGGTCTTTACAGGTAAAAGTAAATGCTACACGTAACTATACCAGTTAACAGCAGCCTGAAGTATAACTGAGAAACAAAAAGCTGCAGCTTTCAACTGACTTTTTTAGGTGAGGAGGCAACTAAGAACCAAATGATTTGCAGTCTGTTATTTGTTAGGAGGGATTTTATAAGTGTACTGAGAACATAGCTGCATTAACAAAAAGCCATGAAGTACTTAAAGTACCAGTCTTTAAGAAAGATGGTGAAGACCTATTTAATACTTTATATGTTCTCCTACATAATCATACAAACAGCAATTTAGGACATTATCTGATGTAAGCAATTTTTGAAACTATCTGGAGAAGGGTATTCCCCAGGGGAGGGAAGCCAGTAGCCTCCAGTGCTGTGCCCTCTCATTTAAATTGCTGTACACACTGACTGGCCGAACTATTTTCTCTAAATGCATCTTTTTCCCATCCAGAAAGCGTTTTGATGCATTTTGAGGTGTTTAGTCACTTCTCCCCAACACAAAGCTGGCTACATCAAGTATCTGCCTGCACGTAATAAAATGATACATTTGGGACGCACCAAATTCTTACATGTGTGTCCTGCACTGCCAATATCCCTGGCCTTGCTGTCCGTGCCTTACACAACACACATGGACACCAACATCTGGCCAAAAACTATGCCCAGAGGCAAACATTTGCATTCTGTTAACCTTCCCGACTGCTCCTCAGGGCACCATCACTGCTAGTTTGAAGTTTGGGGGCTGGCAGGGAGAGAGAGCATGGGATGCAACCTGAAAAAGAGCAGTTCAGCTGTTTTAAGCTGAAAACCTCAATTTCCATTCTCTCGACCCTCTCTGTCCCAGGTTTTTCAATTGAAGGAGCCAGAAGCACCTCGGGGAGGGGGCAGGACTGAGAACACTGAATTTCAGGCAGGATGGGGGACGGCAGCAGCAACACTTTCCTGCCATCTGGCAGTGAGGTAGCTTACTGTAAAAAGCAGGGTTATATTTTTCAGTTTCTGTCCCTGAGCACCTCACAGTCCCCGCCTGTCCTGCTCTGCTCCGGCACTTTGCTTGCAGTGCTGGCGGCGAGGCCGCACTGTTGGTGCCAGCCCCGTACCCCGTGGCTCCCGCTGAAAGCCGGTGCGGAGAAGCGTGGGTAAGCAGGCGGTGGGTGCTAGGTGGGAATTACAGCAGCGGCGCAGCACAGCGAGAGCCCAGCATTGACAAGCCCAGAGGCAATGCTGGTGCAGCACAGCACAGGTGCCATTTGAATAAAAAGCTCCACAGGAGAACAGCTAGAGAGAGCGAGCTTCCCCTGTAAGCAGCTGGCCCCAGAGATCTTTTCTTTAAACACAGAATTTCAGATGCAAAAAACTATTGCCATCTATTGGAAACAGACTTGTGTAGCCTTAGCCAGGCGCCGTTATCACTGCTGCTGAGCAGTCCCACAGGATCGGGCTGAAAGAGACACAAAACCCCCTTCCACCATGGGGGAGAGGAGAGCACATCACAACCTAAAGGCAGCCACTCCTTCCAAAGTAACCGATTATACACAAACGATCAAATGCAATTTATAGATAAAAAAATAATCATCCCAGGCTGTGCGTGTCATCATCCAACCCCCACCACCACCGCTGGCAGCACAGCGGTCAATGGTGCAATAAGACCCTACCATACATGCTGCTGCTGCTCCTCGCTACGAGGGTGCCCTTGAAAGGCTCCAGAGGAGGCATCCCCAGCTAATGGCAAACTTCTTGCGTGGTGCAGCCCAAGTTCCAACAGGAGCCATGAAACGCCTGTTCTGTGGCAGCCAAATCTGGCATTGCGAACCTTGAGTCCCACCAAAGCCAGGACGAAGCCGTTACCAGCGATCATGCCGCGCCATCAGGCAACTGTTTCAATTCCTTCCTTTACTGAGGGGTACGAGCTGATATCTCCTCCTCTCACCACTCACGTATGCTTGGTGCCCTCCTGCCCTTCCAAGTGACTGTTGCCGTTCAGTCTGAAATGAAATACAGGCTAACGGACATCCTACCTCTCCTTTTCACCTGCTCAGCAAGGAGCACAGCGCAGCATCCCGGCATAGCCATGCCTGGGGGATGGGGAGAGAACACTGGAAGAAAGAGAGCCACAGAGTGCCATCTTGATGCTGCACACCTCCTGCTAGGAAACAGGGCTCACCTCAAGTTGCCTGTAGAACTAGAGAGATGTAGTTTGTGTCCTGAAAAGGGCAGGAAGACGACAGATTAGAGCTGGCTCTGGAATTATTTAATGTCACGTTTCACATTGAAAGCAGGCACCATGACTCCCCCGACCAGGCGAGCGCCGGAACACCCAGCTGAACGTCCTCCTCTCATGGCATTTCCACAGCAGCTTCAGTACAAGAGATGGAGCACGTTCTCATTTGCTTTCAAGCTTTGCATGGTGCTCCACAACCAGGGTGTGTTCTTAAGCTCTGCTCAGTATACAGGTTAGCGGGCTAATCCTACGGTGTCACTCCCATGTTCCTAGCACAAGCTGAGCTGGATGCCCAGGTCAGAGCTTTGCACGCCATACCGGAGCCAGGTACCCTTATAGTGCCTATGCAGCCCCTGCCAAGCATACCGTAAACCTTCTGAACATGTACTTGTCATCTACCTGTCTCAGGAGGCTTTGCCTCTGAGGAAGACATAAATATTACCCAGGAAAACAAAGACTCCATAAACGCTCTAAGAGGTCTGAACAACTTTTGGATAGCTCTATGAAGTCAGGATAGCAAATGGGGGTGTACCAACTGACCAAAGTGCTCCGTAGAGTTCATTAGCAAACAATTTGATCAATAAGACTGATGAACCACAATTTTAAGAAGCTGGTACAGACACTGTGAGACCACTTGGCCTTACCAAAATAAATGGTACCTGGAATATCTGACCAGCTATGACTGGAACCGCACGTGCAGCCGGATGCTCCAGGGTTCCTCAGACTCCTGCTGAGATCAGCTGGATCTTGTCAACACAGGGCTGCAACCGCTATTGAAGCAGACCCCCTACTGCTACCCTTCTCATCAATTACCTCCAATCGGGGAAAAAACCCTCCTGTAATACATCCCTTTGTATTAACACCATTCAGAAAGCATGGATTTTTGCAAGCCATAACACATATCTAGAATGCTATTTATTCTGACAAAACGCCGATTCAAAATAGCAAGTGTTTAGTGTTTGCAAATGTTAATGGGCTTCTTTTTTCAATACAAACCATGAAAGCAAAAAACAATCATACCATAGTACTTGCAGTGGAAACGGGGAATGAAAGGCAGGAGGCTGAAAGGTAATATCCCTAAACAGATGTTCCTCAGTCCTTCGATAAAGAGACTATCAATATATTAAAGAATCCACAGTGAACATTAAGTAATCACGATGTCTGCAAAGGAAACCAGTTTCCATTATCATTTAGTTCTCTGCTAGCTTTAATATAGCTAAAAATCAATCCAAGTAACACATACATACATTCCCTCATAGAAGGCTGCATTCTTTTCTAAACCCCTCTCCCCCTCTCTCTCTCTAGATTTATATATCTTGTACACGTGCGTGTGTCAGTCTTGCATGAAGCAGTGTGAAAGGAGAAGGGGTCTACAAGTTTTCCAGGGTCTGAAAAGTTATTTCCTAGCAAAATCTGACAATTCGCAAATGAGACACGTTCTTATCCCCAGCTATTGGCCCAGACATTGAATACAAGAGAGCAGACCACTATGGAAAACCTCAGATATTAAAGAAAAATATGCAAGGAAGAATGTGATTAAATCTCTAGAAGCTCAAATAGGGGACTCTGAGGTAATCAAACCTCAGACAGCATTATATATACCTTGTGGAAGTCAGCCAAACTTTTGGCCGTCCCTTCCTGAAAGTGAATGTAAACAGTGACACTTTATTCAAAGAAAAATATGGTATTGTGGGTGTTGGATGGACCCATTCCAACCTTAAAGAGGTCTTACTTTATAAATGCAGCATGAAGTGGGCTCTGCTTCTACTAAATCCCACAGAAAATCGAGTGACTGTGAATGGCCTTGTGCAATTCAAACTAAAATAAAGCATGTTGTTCAAGAGTAGTCATCTTTCCTAAGTTATCTTCATAAGTCTAATAACTCAAGTATCTGGAAAAATCAGCAGGGAAGCACCGGCTAGTTCTCTGAATGCTGAGTTTGTACAAGCAAATGGGAAACACTGGGAATTTTCATTAAATTTTCACCTCCAACTTGGCCTGGTCTGTCTTGTTTCTCATCTCACACAAAATTTCAGCAAGTTCTAATATTATAGTCAAACTAAAGTAATATGTTCAAAAGCCATGTTTTTAGCACCTAGTAATATCAGGTAATGAAGAACAGTCATGCTCATTAACTTTTCATTGTGAAATGGGATTTTTATCAGTGCCGTAAAAACAAGCAAACAAAACCCCAACTGTCTTCTATTACACTGACAGTTGCATTTGTTCATTATACCTGCTAATCAGCAATTAGTTTAACGCCAGCATAACTGGAATGGAATAATGGCTCCAGATGCTACGACAAAGGAAGTTTTCATTCCTTAAAAATGCATCTTTAGGAATAGCAGGAAGGGAAGATGTCTCAGAGAAAACAAGATTCTCTGCCAACATATAAACTGAAGAAATGATGCAACAGAAAATTCTTCATGTGCATTAACAGCCCGAGTTAAAAACTAAGCAGTACTTCAGGCATTCATAATAGCTTCCCTGCCTGTCAATGGAGGTGAAGTGAAAAGATAGGTATAAGGACTCTTCTAGACTTTATAAGCAAGATAAAACCTGGTTTTATACTTAAAACATGAATAGTTATATTTTTCAATCATTGACTTTAAATGGTAAAGGACTGCTTTTCACCTTTTCTGGTGTCCAGAATTCAGAAAGGTGCACTGAATGCTAATACAAGCAAACTTCTCAATGCTAAACAAAGGCTGTTTTCTGTTCTTCTGGATTTTTAAAATATTCATGCTGGAAACATTTCCTAAAATTCTTGTATGCTTCAATCCAGTCCTCCTCTTTATCTTTTCCCCATCTTCTGGACTCCCAAAACAAAAGCAGACCATGTTCATGAATGCATTCTTCTTCTCTGTCTCAAAGTGGGGAGGGAAGAGAATTAACTGCAAAGCACATCACCTCCAGCATCAATCTTTGAGGCTGCACACCAAGGTATCTTCAAGGTCTTGATCTCAGACATCAGTCTGAGAAACACGTTATGAAGAATATAATACATATTGCTCCCGTTCACTTTGGATTACCATTTCATTCTCTAATTCTTCTTGGTGGTATTACGCATAATTTTCTTGACTAATACCACCTATTTAAAAAGAAAAGAAAATATCTAGCTCCCTTCTTCTTGCTCACAATCTGACACTAAATAACTTACTGAAACACATAACATTTTGCTATGAAGTGCACAAAGAAATTTGCCTGGAGCAACACTTCACAGCACAGCAAAGCTCTGCCAATCCCCAAATCCAACAACACAAGCAGCATGGCAACCTCCCTGCCGTTAAAGCTTGCTCCGTGAACCCTTACATTATTCCAGGTCACATATAAAAATCTATCTATATCTATCTATTTGTACATTATGAAACATCATAAATAACTGTCATATAATTGTAAAAAACCCCAGTGTAACTGATGGTGGTACTATATGGTTGCTATTCTATTTTCTGAGTGTTTGGGGTTTGCTAGTTGATTCACCAACTTCAGGAGTATACAACAGTTCTCTCAAACACAAGTCTAGACCAAGGAGGTTCTATCCCAGCACAAAAACACCCAACCCATAAAGCCAGAAGAATAAACAAGATCCCTCGTCTTTTCTTGTTTAAGCTAATCAGACTGATTTATTATTTTCCTGTCACCAGTTGTTTATCTCACGTTTGAGCTAGTTACTCATCCATTCCTAAAAGTATATAAAAAGAAGAACAACAGTCCAACAAGTACAAGTCACTCCATTTACTCACCAATCCATTTCCTTTCAACCTTTCCAGAGTTCAAACACAGGAAGGGTACAAAAATCCTGGGTGGCAGAACTTTTTGAATAATTACTAAAAAGAAACCCTGTCCACATAGATCACTTTCAAAGGATAATTGAAAGGAAATCATAAATGAAAAAATGTTGAAGTATTTATAGCACTAGACAGAGGGCCACAGGTGCCATAAAGCTGATCCTCAGAAACAGTTTCCAGGTTACATTTTAATTAAGAAAACATTCACATATGTCAATGTGAAACAAAACATTCCAAAATTTAGTATCTTACATATTCCAAATCTATTTTGCTAATATGCAATAGCATTATTATTATTATTATTATTATTATTATTATTAATTTCACCTATCCCCTACTGCCTCACAAAGGCAAAACTGATTTTGGAAGTGAAGAGCTTGCGTGATATACAGAAGACATACTCTATACATTCCTTCCATTAACTTACTTTCGAATTAAGCTTTTTTATGCCACCGGTCAAATTCCCCAAACTTGATGTCCCTACATACATTTCACTGCATGGATATGACCCATTTTCCTCCTCTAGTCCCGTATTCTTTTCTGTCCTTCTTTAAAAAAAAAAAAAGTTTAACCATCAAGTGAAAAATGTCCACAGGCATCTTACATTGCTTTATTTTAAAATTAGAAAAAAAAAAACCCAAAACAAAACCAAATCCCATCCAGACAGCTTCTTCTTTTGGAGAACAGCTTTACATTCCTGAGAGTGAATAACTGTTGGAACAAGACTGCCTCTAAATGTTCCAGGACTTGTCAGACATTGTAATCAGGGGACTTTCCCTGTGGTTGTCGCAGTCGAATTTGTAAGGTACAAAATGCTCCCACAGTCACATGAAAGAACAGCTGCCACAGGTTGCGCAGTTCATAGAGATACATGTTACACAGGCAAATTAACCCAAAAGTCAGGAAGGATTTGGCATTCCTCCAGCCCGTGTAGTATACAAACAGGTAACACTGTCAGGAAATGAAAAAGAAATCAGATTACCACATGGAAAATAACTTCCACTGAAGAAACACTATCTGGTCATTGAGAAATTACAAATCCAAAACAAGTAAAAGTGTAAATCAACATGTAAGAACAGTACCAATTTAGCAGTCATGGAAGGGTGAAAAGTACCTGACACCAATACAAGGTTACATTTTGCTTCCATCAAACCCTCTTTGAGAACAATTCTCTCATAATAACTGATTACAACCTGCAATAAAGAGTGGCCCATGACAAAGGAATCCTGGCAATCTCTGGTCAAAATAGACTCTGTTCCACCCGAGCAATGGAGAAGGAAATAGAGCCACTGTTAAGTCTTCTTCAGGCAAAGCAATGGGAAGGACAGGGAAAAGACAGGGCCCTGCAGCCGGGAATACTCAGCACAAGGCAATCCCCCAGATACCAGTGCCCAGTGTCCTGCTAGGGTTAATGCAGAGGACTAACTGGTAGATGCGGAGAGGTCCACAAATACCCACTGCCCTTCTTCAGCTGGTGCAAGATGGATCACATTCGGAGAGAGATACACAACTTCTCTACTGCAATTCTACCACATTCTGCACGCTGTGGTGTAACACAGAATGTCAGGACTGCCCACAGTTCCCTACTCTGCCTTCTTCCTACTGCAACTGGAAATCCGTACAAGTCTCTCGCCACAGTTTTCATCTCCAAAAGGACATAGCTTTTACATAGACATTATTTTTACTTCTGCTATTGTTCAACCTACTTCCTTGACTTCTACAAAAAAAATTGCTTGCCCCATCTCTGGACTCTAGCCATTTCTGTCTGCTGAAGAAAGTTTTTGCTGGGCTTCGAGGTAGATAACAACATCACTTGGGCTTACTTCGTATTCCAAATCTGTTCCCAGTGGATATATAACCACGCTCACACAAATTTTTTAACAGCATCCATCATCAGATTATCTAAGTGTCATTTCTGTTCTTCTCGGGCATTTGCCACGTTTTATCAGCCAGAGAAACTCTACTTTAAATTTTTTTCATTCTTCACGTTCCTCAAAAAAGCGCCAAAGCATTGTACGTTTGCAAATGAACAATGCAATTTATTTAGGTTACTTTATATTCTATTCGAAACTCAACCACTTTCTTGTAAAGCATGCATGGCTGAGATTAACAAAACTACTTGTAATTTCTGGATATCTAAATATCTTCAGAGGTGTGAGCACTGACAGTATCAGTAAGATTTCTATGTCCTTCCTCCAAAGCAAAGTAAAACTAGAGATAAGTAATCCGCATGTTTCAGAATCTAGATGGAATTCCTCTGAACCTGCTTGGCCATTATGAGCAGAGCAAATGCAACCGACTTGTGCTGACAGTTTTACAAATCATATCTAAAAGAGCAATTACTTGGTACTAGTATCTCAGCAATAAGAATTCAGATAATTTTCTAGCATTGTCGCCTCCACTGACAACGTATGAAGAAGCGTAACTGCTTCCAAGATTAAAATAAGTCAGGATATGCTTCATCAAAATGATTAATAAATATGAAGTGTTTAAAAAACAAAAATACTACAGAAGTTTAAAAAATGATACTGCAACATGATGTTGAACGACTGTGAATTTTACTGAAGATCTGTTTTAAATGAATTCTGAGGCTTATCTTTTCATTAATCTAGGTTTGAGATGCTAGAAGATTTGCCACTTACAAAACAGACCACCAGTCAAAAGGCCAAAACACTGTGGTTTTAACACCTTACTATAACAAGTGCTGTTATGAAATTCCCGAGGGGTTTTTTCCTTCTATTAAAGGGAAGTGTTAGCATGGCAATTAGTGAGCATGCTTTTATGTACAAGGCTCCTCTGCTACTTCAGAGAAGATTTTGATTTTCGATTTTTTTTTTTTTTTCTAATAAATGTTAAGAAATGCCTGCACACCTAGGTTACAAACATTTTCTTGGAAACTAGAAAGAGAAACACACTGCTACGTTGTTATTAACTGAACAAGACAATGCAGCATTATGGATGCCTTGTGGGTGAATGACAATGAAATGTGCTGTCATTTAACACACGGAATTAATCTCCCGAACTCCTAAGTGTGGCAAAAGAACATCAGAACATGCCAGAGGACTCTTAGTTCTGAAAACTGACCAATTACATATTGTAGGAATGACACCAGAAGGCGCAGAACAAGAGTCTCAACAGATATATTTTGAATATTAAGAAAAAGCCTACATTCCAAGCTGCATGGATTCCTTCTTTAAAACAGCTCTATTCAAGTCAGACAGTGGGGGAAAGACATATGTCCTTATGTCTCAATGCACAGACATGAATACTTTATAAAGAATAAGGTTTCTAATTTGGGAGAGGAGGGAAGAACGTGTATTTTTCACACAAAAAAAGAATGGAGGAGCTCCACCCTATCTGATATGGAACAGATTGTTGGCATGGAAAATTAACACCAATCTGAAGAATTATTTAAGGCAGAAGCTGATGAAAAGTCAACAAGTGATGAACACCACAAGTTGTACCGTGACATTTTGCTAGAGACAAGTTATAGAGAATGGAGACTACAGGTAACGTGGACAAAAGGCTGACTGATAGAAAGGCTGATTTTAAAGGAAAATCCTGAGATTTCATTTTATGGTCTGACACTGTAGTCAACATTGGCACACGGAAACAAGTACAAACTGCATACTCCACAAGTGCAAGAGATTAGAAGTCAAAAGAATTATAATAACAGCAATTAAGCATGACAGACATTATAGTCATAGCTAAACGTAACAGCAGTGTCACTGAATGACAAATGCCAATGGGCACCAGAATACCTTGCTACAAATTATATAGGAAAGTCAAATTCAGATGCACAAATGGAAAACCTACAGACATGAAATGCAACGTGAAATATCAGACAGGAGAAGGAAAACATAGTGGAAAGTGGCTGAAAGCTTTGAAAAGGAAGGAGATGCACAATAATGTACAAAGTGAGGAAAATTCTGGGGTGTAGTGCCTAGGTATTACTGTATTTACTTCAAATCTTCCCAAAGGAAAGAAGCAGTAAGGCATTTGTTCAGATGGCTAAGTTTACTTGAACTATGAAACTACTACTTTAAGGAACTTATATAACCTCCACTGCTTGTGACTTCAGAGATAAATTGTAAGCTCCAGACAGAAAAGTACACCAAACCTCTTAATCAACTAACTGGAGAAAAATGCAAGCAAACAGAAGCTCTTTGTATCAATCTACTGTATGACAGTTTATGATTAATGAAATAAAACAGAGCAGAAATTATTTTTATAATCGCCCTATTCAAGTATCTGGGACATTTAAGAAAACATGATGACATTTATGCATGACTGGGTAATGTTTCTAAACTCTAGTGAATTATGCAAGCAGAAGAACATACCTGGTACAAACAGGCTGCTGTTCCAAGAAAAAATGCAATAACATAGCTGAAATCTTCACCTTCATTCTGTGAAAATAAAACAAAAAGCCATGTTTTACAATGTTGCTGTGAAATACCAGGTATTTACAGTATGAAACTTATTCATTATTGTATGTTAAAATAGTCTCGCATTGAGATTTATAATAATTCCTACACTACGCTAAACCAAAAGAGTTAGCACTAATCATTGCTTACTTATATGTCTGGAAAAAAAACACCGTGATCTGGAATCTGACCAAAACGTTTATTCACAACGGACAACTAACGCTGAGATTTTCAAAAGCCTTAAAGAAAGTCCAGCTCTAACACTGGATACTTACCTTCTCCAGATGCCTTCGAAAATTCAAGTCTAAACACTGGTAACCAATATCAACTTTGTAGAATTGTGCCTTCCTCCAGCTTCACAAAATGGAAAAGAGATAAAAGGAAAAGACACAAACTGACCACTAGGGTGTGGTAAAATCCTACAGAGAGTAAGGCAGGCAGCTCCGCATTCACGGCAGTGAGAACAAACAAAAGCACATGAATTTATCAGAGAGAGATTATTGGAAAATTTAAGTTTTCTTGAAGGATGTGCTGGTTTTGGCTAGGATAGAGTTAATTTTCTTCACAGTAACTAGTATGGGGTTATGTTTTGGATTTGTGCGCTGGGACAGCTGACCCCAACTGACCAAAGGGATATTCCACGCCATAAGATGTCATGCTCAGCATATAAAGCTGGGGAAGAAGAAGGAAGGGGGGGATGTTCGGAGTGATGGCGCTTGTCTTCCCAAGTAACCATTACACGTGATGGAGCCCTGCGTTCCTGGAGATGGCTGAACACCTGCCTGCCGATGGGAAGGAGTGAAAGAATTCCTTGTTTTGCTTTGCTTGCGCGCACAGCTTTTGCTTTACCTATTAAACTGTCTTTATCTCAAAGTTTTCTCACTTTCTCACGAGTTTTCTCACTTTTACCCTTCCAATTCTCTCTCCCATCCCACTGGGGGGGAGTGAGCGAGTGGCTGTGTGGTGCTTAGTTGCCGGCTGAAGTTAAACCACAACAAAGGAAAAGATGGAAAAATTTACTTGAAGTGATAGATCTTTCCACTATGTGTTTAAAAAGAGAAAAAAAAAAAATTTCTTCTAACTTATTCAAACGGGTTGTTATAGTTTCTATAGAGCTGAGCAGAATAAATTTACATGCTCAGTGATTATTCTAACTGCATTTCCAACAAACATCTGCGACAATCAAAAACTTTCCCATGACAACAATGGGTACTTATGCAAATGTTCTTCCTTGAATGTGAATTTCATTTTGAGAAGAAGGTGTTCCATTCGGAACCACAACTTGTTTCTGCTCAGAGCATGTTCAGTGTGAAGCATTTGCATCTACAGTGTTGACTAGGGAAAAGTTTGTACGTCTGCACATAAAACTGACCTACACAATGCAGTACAATCCTAAACCGTATGTAAATCTTGGCCTTGGTGCCACTGCGTATTTGCTGGAGTATAGCTACAGATCTTTAACAGAGTTTTGCTAACACCCAAATAAAAACACTGACTATAAAGGAAACACTAATTCAGAGAGAAGCTTTTGAATGACTTCTCAGAAGAAGTTCCATTAATCACATTTTGGATTATTTCTCCCTAAACCTTGTGGATTTTTCCATAATAAAGTAAATTAAGAGAAATTTTAATGGATTTTTAGTGTGCCTTATTTGTCAGAAATTAAAAAGTATCTTCCATCTGTACTGCCATCTATTACCTCCAGATGCAATATCATCTAGAATAAAATTAATTGGCTGGCCTATCATCGTTTAAATAAGTTAATCTAACATTGGCATTCCTTTTTAAAAAATCAGCTGCGTAAAGGTAACAAAACAAGTTCTAGAAACATTACACTAAGCGGTAGAAATCTGTTCAGTACTATTTGTACTACAGCGTACTTTAAATTCATTCCTATTTATGAACTAAGAGAATTGTGCATAACACAGAAAAATCTAATTAGGGATAAAGTAGAGATGTATGTTCACTATTTCATTCTTGTTTTTTCTTTAAAAAACAAACCAAAAACAACTGAAAAGAAGGACCTAGCATGGAACACTTTCATTAACTCTGTTCATCTATTCATTAGTCTTCAGGAAATGCTGAGACCTCAAACATTACTGCTTTATTAAATCTGTACATATGTTAATAATTATGTAAGACAACTGGAATACAGGTCATCTTCTTTACATTACTTCCCTAAACAATCCATTAGGTATCAAAAGCATTGCAGTTATAAAGTCCAGATATATGTTTGAATAAAAAGATTATTATCTATTAGCCAAGCAGGGGGATTCTCATTTTCTTTCAGAAAACTTCCACGGGGTTTTTAGTTTCTACCTCCATCACCCCAGCAGTAGAACCATTTAACGTTACGTAAGTCTTTTTTTTTGTGGTAACACACATGAACTTTCTGTGCGTGCTTGCAAGCACTACCAGCATATTCGCTTGAATTGCTTGAAATCATTAACCGCTGTTATTTTCATTGTAGCAACGAGAATACAACTAGCACAAGAAATGGAATAGAAAGAAACTGAAAGGCTATAGGGAGGGTCAGAGCAGAGAGTTCACGTAAACAAATAAATGTTTGTTGGGGAGGTTGTTTGGTGAGGAGGGTGTTGTTGTTTTGAGGGGGGGGCGGGGAGGGTTAGAAGAAATCAATTGACAGTTTCCCTTACATTGATCCTTTCAGCACACAAAGAGAAATAAGCATCCTACTTAAGAAGGTTTATTAAAAACAAACAAAAACTAAAAACAGTTTCTAAAAAACAATTTTACAAAACCTGCTCTGTGGACCTTTCAAAAAAATTGGCCAGATTTTCAAAGCCGTTCATCATTTCTCTCAAGTGTTTTTAAAAAACATCTATTAGAATTAAACGTCTCATATCCTGGCATAAATTTAGAAAACAGAACATTATGTTCACATACTCACTGCTACCAAGGTACCTAGGGAAGGAGTTGGCCACCCACCTTCTACTGCTTTTGAAACTCACAGCCTCAATGAATGCATCACACTCAAGGAGGATGCGCAGATCACAAACAATATAGGTTTCATAAACAGAGGTCTGACCTCACAAACAATATTTCTGAAAATAAAACTGGCAAGACTTAGTTCATACAGCAAGCATCTTCTAATGTGATATTATGATTGCTATGATGCATAATTCTCAAATTCATAAACATGTACAATACCTGGAGAAGACTTTCTATGGCATGAAAGCCACGAATTAAATTCAAAGCCCCACATAACAGACTAAGTACAAATGAGACAATCCCTGGCAGAGTCACAGGTTCCAGACGTTGATGAGGAGCTGCAAAGCAAAAGATCAAAAAAAGATATCACAGGTTAAAGCAATGTCTTTAGAAATTTAGTAGAATAGTAATCTCATTTTTCAGTGGCTTCTAGCTCAAGAAGAAATCACTGAAGCAAACCACAAGATGTCAATCTTTTTTTCTAAAAAGAAGAAACATTTTAAGTATTTCAACACAAGGTTTAACAAAAAGTATGCTTTCCTTCAATTCGCATATAGAATTGTCTTACTATATTTCATCTTTAACTCAATACATTCAGTTTATTCAGTATGGTACTGAAAGCTGCTCAAATATGCCAGTGAATCAATGGCAAATGATGCATTTGCTAGTGAAATTTGTCCACAATTAGTAGCCAGCTAGTAAGTCACATACTTAAGAGCTCCTCTCACAACCTCCACTTTTTTTTTTAACACTAATGCATTAGCAGAGCTATTGAGACTGATTTAGCTTGTTTGCTGAATGGAACGCTATGAGGCAAAGCTATTACAGTCCCCTACCTTAAAAAATACAGCCAGTGAGTGCTACCAAAGACACAAGTAAAAAGACAGCTCTGAAACTAAGCTAGTATCTATATTACAACCTTACACAGACCTTCCAGACAGTGCTTAGAAGTCTCTTACAAAACACATTAAAATTAAAACACACTTTCTTTCCATGCACATCCACTCTTTCGGGCTTAGCTAGGGTCACAAGTACATAACAGTTGTGTATGTTCCTCATTATCGCCCCTTTCCATAATTAATAACAGAAAGCAAATATGAAAAAACAATGCAAAACTCTTAACAGTCTAGGCAACGCTGGGAAAACAGGACTACTGAGCCATACTTAAATCATTCTGTTCAAATCAACCAAGTGTAAAGATGTGAACAATGAGGTTAATGAACTGTAATATTAATAGAGAGAGGGGTGTCAATCCTGGTTGTTTGCATTGCACAGATCCAGGAAAAAGGCTTTCCAAACAGTTTATGAAGTTACAGGACCTAAAGAAAAAAAATGACAAAAGCTATTTCACGTTGATAAGCAGACAGGGCTGTGTAATTATGAGTGTGTGATAACTTAAAAATAAAACACAAAATTAGTTAACTCATTTGTGCTGAATTTAACAGTGTAATCAGTTTTTTTTTTAAACAAAAGCATAACCCATGTTTAACTTTCAGAGCTTATTGCTTTTCTAACCATAGTCCGTATCAAAGGAACACTACCAGCAATCTCTCAGTTAAGGTTAGATACAGTATTTGCATACCAAACCATTCTTTTTCAGTCACTCATAACTGCTTGTTTTGTTTTGGGTTTTTTAAACCATCTCGTCTACAGAGCAGCAAAAAGGTGAAGGTGTATGCGACTGGTTTTAGCCAAAAGTCATTGCATTTCACTAACTGGTGGATAAAATTAGTTCACTGCTCTCCATGCACAGCTCTCCAGGCAATCTCATTTTCCCCATGTATCAGGGTAACTTTAAAACGTCATGTGTTAAACTAGTATTTAAAACACCTCTTTGAGAACCATGAGGGGAAAAGTAAGGAGTCGTGTCAGCTAAATCAAGACAGTCTATGAAGGATAATAAAACAGTGATTTTTCTCTCTTATTAAGATATGAAAACAAACCCAAAAACTTTAAAGGGCATTGCATAACGCTACTGATGTCATTAAAGTCTCCAGGGCTTAATAAATCTTAGTGTTACAATCAAAGCAACAAGAGTCATTTAAATACAAAAAAAAAAAAATAAAGGCAAAACCAGAGAATGAAGGAGGAGCGTCAGAGAAGGCAGGGTAAAGGACAGCTGACCTTGAGTCAGTACATCCATAAATTTTAGAGAGATTATAATTGCCATATAAAAAACTCTCTAATACAAGCCAAGGATCAAATAAAGCACACATTCTAAATTAAAATGTTGAAATTTAAATAAAAAAATAGGAAATTTGCACAACATGAGAAACTGCACTTCTTGTAAGGACGCTTATTTAAAAATAAAAATTAAAAAAAAATATCGAGTACACCATCAGGCAAAAAGTAACTTTGATTTGAGAACTGTTCCTTCATTGAAAAAAAGCTCAGAAAACAGTAAATTTATCCTAACGAAAAAAATACCTAAAACATCACACATCAGCATGTTGTCACCCTATTTCTAATGCCTGCCAACACCTACATTCAGCTTTGAAGCAGAATTCTATTCATAATCTGCGCACTTTCTGCTTCACACATTAATAATTACCCGTATTTCTCACTACACGGCACAACTTTCGCTAAAGGAATAGGGCTGCTATTTTCAATTACTTTAACAATATAAGAGGCCTAGACACTAGACCTTGGATACATATCCAATTACAAGTATAAGCAAGTATCAGACAATGCTTCATCAGCATAGCCAAAACTAACGCATCAAATTCTGCTATTCTGTGTAACAAAACAAGATTTGCGTCTACCTAACTTCCTACCTCTGCGTGCTATCCAACTTGATTTAACATACTTAATTCACTTGTAGCAAGTCATTTTTTTTAACAGGACAGCATATTCAGGCAATTACACTAGGCAAACCACATCTTTTTGTGAGAATTTGTCCTTAGAGCAAAGGAGGAACTTTGAAGTCTAGCCAACTGAGTGGGTAGCAAACATCCAGAGAAAGTTCTTTTCAAGGGTGGAGAGAAGCGATGAATGTAAAGAATTACAAAACTATTAGCAGACTTTTTAAAAAAGACACTGTTATTCAACAGCATCTAAAATTCGAAGAGCTGAAGAAGGAGCAAAGTGCAAACCTCTCAATGTACAGCCCTTTGATGGTGAGTTTCTATAGCAATTCAAGGAAGGAAACGGGTAACTGAACAGAGAGATCTATGGAATTCAGAGGAAGAAGAAAGTTAAAAGTCACTAAAAGAGGGAAAAAAAATAGAAGAAAGTCGACATGGAAAGAAAAGAGGACAACGGAACTGTTTCTGTAGGACAAGTTGTGGAGAGGTAGGTGAAAAAAAATTGGATGATCATCTGCCAATTATTGTTTAATTCTACTTTATAGTAAAAAGGGAAATGGTCCTTACACATTTTAATTTAGGGCCATATGATCTTCCAACACTTTTACTCAGAAAAGTGGTAAAAAGCTCATTTCCCATTACATGGAAAACTTCAAAAATACAGCCAATTTTGACACAGGCCAAATTCTCTCATGCTTATTGTTTTTTCTTTTTCCAATTGCAGGAAGTTTGAATCTAGACAATTTTCAGAGTTAACCAGTTGCCACTTCTGCCACCATAACCTCTTCCACAAGCCAGGATTACACTAGAACATTAAGAGGTAACAATGATGTAAGCATCAAAAGTGGCAAAAGAATGGTATCACAGCATTACACACCTTTAAAAACAGCCCACACATATAAGCAGTAGATGATTAAAGGTATGTACAGTGCTGCTTAAAAGATCCCACTCTTCCAAACAATTTAAACATCTTCACACTTTTCCTTTATTAATTTTCCAGAATCTATCTCTAATACTGTTAAATTGCAAACACAGAGATTGTCAGCTATTTCTACACTGCCTCATAGCACCTAGAATTCTCAGGATCAGGCCCCAGCAGTACAAATAGGGCACCCTAGCAATTTTGTTTGTTTCTCATCTTCAGTAGAAAGTAGTTTTCCATCTTCTAGAGGAATCCTTACGAGTAAGTAAAGTAATTAGGATAATATACTGGCAAAGAGATCCTACTAATATATATATAAAAACTGAACAAAATTAAGCTGATGTCTTATATCACAGAACTGTAGGAAGTGTTTAGATTTATGATTGCAATTTTTCCCGACATTGTAAAGTGAACGGCATTGGTGTACGTCTGCCCAGGATAACTAGCCTTATAGACAGAGGTACTTTTGGGAAAAAAAGGGAAGATATTAACTAATTAAAATCAACGCTTCCTTTTATTCTATTTATGATTTTGCTTCACTAAACTTGGAAGACTGAAATCAGATTATGTCAGTTTCACGTGCGGAGTCCACGTATTAGTGCAAGGACTTTGCGAGTTTTAAGTTTTCTGTCCTGCTGGGAAACATCTAAAGGTGGGCCTCAAACTGATTCAGAGCATTCACTCAATAGCACAAACCTTTAACCCGGTTCAACCACACAACTCCGTATTTACCTCCTACCCGAAATAAATGAAGTATTAAAAAATTCATGACTACTTAAATGAATGTGGCAAGTATACACAAAATTGCTACTATTAACACCGTACACAAGGCACTTATTTTAGAGAGTACATCTTTTAGCCAGCACAGCTCTGGATTTTCACCATCACAGATGCTTCCTAAAGTGATGTTTCTCCCTCCAGCTGCTCTAACTCCTGACACTATGCTCTTAGCTTATGTCATCATTGGGTCTTACTGGGCAGAAATAATAAAAATATTCATAAATCTTAATAGGTCAGGAAAAGAAAGAAGATCATCTTGTTAAGTGCTCATCTTCATTTGCTTATTTTCATGCAGATTTTTTTTTTCCTTCAATAAAGCAGTCCATTGAATAGACCCGTTTCTCTCTCTTGGTGCCTTGGGAAGATACGCACTTTGAGCAGAGGACAAAACAGACATCTAAACTAAAATACACATAAGGTCATGGCAGCTTTATGCTTTAAGAACATCAGGGTGAAAAAGGTTTTTTTAAAGAAAAAAAAAAAATCAAAGATTAATTCTACTGCCCTGCATCTGTCTTATTTAAGGATACAAAAACAAAAGGCTGAAACTTACCTGCAGATATCTTACCAGTACCCTTATATTCCGCCACAGATAAATGTGCGAACCCATTAGCTGAACCAAGTTCTGACATGGAAATTTGATAAGGTGGTCTCAGTTTGATTTCTGTCTGCATGTCAGCAAGATTCATCTTTGTTGACAAAGAACGTGTGTTGTTATATCTCTGTTTGGTCCTCTGAATGAAATTATCTGTGTAAAATTTAAAATTAAAAGGTATATCCTTATGGACTTTTGTAAATGAAATAATCCAAGACCATGCAGCTTTATGTACTACATACTTCACAAACTGAAATATATTGTTTGAAATGCTTGTATTTATCTTGGATTTTTAATACTATTTCTGTTTTGTGACTAATATATCATGGGCTGTTTAATTCTGCAGTAAAAAAAATTCAAGCTCTAGAAATCTAATTACTTAACAACTGTGAATAAACTAATGACTTTTCACTGCATGAGACTGAATGCATTGCTAATACAACGGATTTACTGCTCTTATTCTAGCTTTTCCATTAGTTTAGTAAATATCCTTCTGAAAAAATTAACTCCTGCATTCAAGTATAAACTTACTTGAGTGTGAAACGTGCTTGCAAAATATTCAAGTGAAGAAAATTAATGCCATATTATACAGATATAAAGACTGTAATAGACCTACATTCTAACTTAACAACTAGTAGAACAAAGAACGCATGGGGGGGGGGGAGGAAGAGCATTCATAGAAATCTTCATAAGGAAGACAACAATGTTATACAGAAATTGTTAAAAATTGCCTGACTCAATTATAGACAGGAATTAACCAACTGGAATATCTTCCCCCATATTTCTGAAACTGCAGTTCTTTTTGCTCTAATGCGTTTTATAAGAATATTTAAAATAACTGCCTAACATATAGTATTAAAGCAACAGATACTAATGGAATCCATAACAGCTGTAATCTGGTATATATAAGATTAGTTGTATATGGAGCTTGCATGACAGAAAATTAAATGCTTTGCTATTATCATGACAAATAAAAATCTCTCCCTTTCATGTACTGAACAAAAATTACAGCACAGCTAAGAGCAAACATGAAATTGCAATCTTTTACTTGAGAAATTTATGAAGCTCAATGCCTTTACAGGTTAAGTATTTCAACAGGTATGAAGTCAAACAACTCCTAGTATTATTAACTAGAAGATGAACTCCAGATTTGGTCACACAAGGCTTAAACCAAAACCTACTGGCATGAACAGAAAGATTATAAACAAGTTTGGATAAAACACTAGTAGCCTAATTTAATGCCCACAGAAGTATTTCTTTATTGATTCTAACGGGAGTTAAATCAGATTCCAAATCCACCTGAAATACAGCTATAAACTGCCTTGGACATTTTTGTTTTGTGTGCCTTAAGTTGCACATTTATTTAAATACTCATTTGTCTTAGTGTGAGAATCAAGGAAAAAAAAAGTCAGATCCTTACCAAACTCTATAAAACAGTACGGTCTGACAGCGGTATTTGTCTTCATCATATTGTAGGTAGTGATGAACTCTTTCTGAAGCTCATCCAGGAAGCAGAAAGCCAGGACGCTGGGATAATTTTCAGTGCACAACATCATATAGCTTACTCCCAGGGAACTTATAAAGCTGTAATTGAGAAAATAAATTCAAAATTTCAAATTTAAACCCAGGTAACTCGCTGCTTTGCTAGTCTGATCTCAATTCTATAATCAGAAAAGCAAAAACTGCTCAGGGGTAGCAAAGGAATTAATGTTTACTGAAAAGTCCAACACTATTCTAGAAGAAAAACAATTTACTTTTAGGCAATGTTTTATTTTAGCACCACATTGTACAATCATACGAGAAGCTGTGTTATACATATGTGTGTGTGTATACATATGTACATACTCTGACATACATGGAACAGAAAAATAACATAAAGCTTTTGGGATACAGAAACACAGCAGGTTTGTCCCGTAATAGCTTTTCATTCATCTCAAATGCAGAATATGTGATCTGGTGCATCCCAAAAATGCAAAAAATTATCTTCAGATTCGGGGGGGGGGGGCAGTTTGTTCTTTCTAAAATATGTGAGGAAATAAAACTGTTCCGTAGAATACAGGATTCATCATTCTTCAAAGATAGTTGCAAGGATGACCAGAGATGGCAAATAAGAAATTAGAAAGGGACAGTTTTCAATATACATATTCCTATTGCATTTAGGCAATTCATTAAATAGAGTTCACGTTTTCATGACACATTCAAATTTCTTCAAAATCTTGATGGATAACTTACACTATTAAAAGTAATCAGACAAAAGTAATAAAAAACATCCTGACTAAGCCTTATGTCTCCTTCTTAAAAGTTTCTTTTAAGCTGATCAGTTTACAAGCCAACTACAGCTGAGGTTTTAAAAAAACATCGACTGGAAAAATTTAGTCCATGCTGGGCCTAATCCTGAGAAATGCTGGAAATTCACATATACCAATGGGAGATGGAGAAGGCTGAGCACTTCCTAGGATCATGCAGGTGGTATACTTTCCACCACTGTAACTTCTACATGTTTGCTAGGGGTTAGGATGAAATTACTCCCCTCATTTAAAATAGCAATCTAAATTAGAATCAGAATTTAGCTCAGCTAAAGTGCAACTGAGTTACCAACTATGCATCGGTGCACCTAGTTACCAATACTAAGGAGAAAGGTCACATATAAAGCAAAATTCTGAGTAAACAATAGATTCAAAGAATTATTTCACGATAATCCAAGTTTCACGCTGCAAACGGGAAAAAAGAGCATCTTCTGAATTATTACTTAATCAGTGTTGTCATGCAGGTACACTATCAAATTGACTAGCTCAAAAAATTTAGAAGTAGTTATTTAAAAAAAAAATCAAAGCACAAAAGCGTGAAGAGAAAACAAAAAGCACTGTTGTGAAAGTGCTGGATGGAGCAGTAGGATAGGTAGGCTCCTTTCAACCATTCAAGACTTCACTACACACTGCCTTCACACTAGAAGGATCATTCCCACCCTTCCCACTCCCTCACTCCCTGTGTGTCATATGAAATAATTATTGAGTTATGCTTGGTTTTTAGGGCATGTTTCCTCTGAAGTCAACAGAAATCCTGAAGGTACAATAAAAGGGCCTAACTCCATAACATGCTAACCACAAGATTTCAGAAATACTGGGTTATGAATGTATTTGGGTACTTTTTTAAATTTGTGTAGACTAAAAAGAGAAAACAAATGAATACTAGTTGAACTAGCATGATGAAGAACAAGTCTGGTCATTTTCATGTAAGAAACAACCTTGAAATTTAAAGAAATATTTCTAGTAGGTCAAGGACTTTGATATTTATAAAAATACTGTCTATTTCAAACTAGAACTTACACGACTGTTTGAATAGGTTTCAAATCTTTCTACAATTTCTCAATTTTAAATTTCTGATACATAAATACTGCCAAGAAGTAAACTTAATTTGATTAATCATTTCTAATGTGAACTGTTAACTTTTTAACTAACAGACAGACACAACCCAGGATGTCTCAAATATATAAATGAGAAGTCTTACTTTATATTATACTGCCCAGTTTTCAGAGTACATCTATCAGGAAGCTGAGAAAGTTTCTTTGAGAGCATTTTAAAATATTTTCTACATTCTTGCATTCCCGTGCTCTGGTCATAATCAGTAGATGCAGACAGTGGGAGTCCATCCCTCACACGGACCACAGAGGCAGATAAAATCATAGACATTGCCAACAGAGTTAGCGACAACCTACAACAAAACACAAATCAGGAGGAATCAGAATTAAGGTAAAAGCAAAAACAACAGAGTCAGCTGTGATTAATCAAACTTCCCAAGCTGTATGCTGGGCTCAGGCTTAAAATGGGACACAGGGAAGATTTTCAACTATAACTCAGATTAGAGTCCTAACTGAATAGGACCTACTAGTCTACGTGAACCACAAAGCAGCAGCACATCTGACATCAATGTCACATTTTCAAATATTTTTTATCTGAACTGCCATAAATCCTCACCTAGAGATACCTGTGGAGATTGAAACACTATTACTTAGCCTTAGTACTACTGCAGGACTTGCACCCTTCAAGCTGTGAGTCGTCTTGTTTAGTGAGACAATTACAGTCTAAACAAACAAGAACAATAGCTGGAGAGGAAGAATGTGTACTGTAAAGATATGCCAGATGGAAACGTGATCCAGGTCTTGATCAAACAATAATATTAATGTGCTGTCATGAAACTGTGTTACTGAGTACATGCTTAAGTACCCTGACAAACAGAGACTTACACAACTTACGTACTATCAAATAGGAAATCAAGGATCAGGACAGCAAGGAATATAATCCAGCTCTCCCAACTCACAACGGAATTTCTTAAACATGAAATGTCTTTTTTTCTTATCTGCGTCTCCATTTTCTTTAAATCTGAAAAAAGTGTCTATCAGTATTACACAGGTACTGAGCAGGTTGAAATGGTGCTTGCAAAGCCTACATGCTTTTACAGTATTTAATTTTCAAAGCATAATAATTAAAGCTTTGTGGAATACAGTCACTTAAAAAAGAAAAAGTTGTGTATTTAAACATTTCTCAATCAGAAGGAGAACATTTATAGCAGGCATTTAACAGTATAAACACATAGCCTGCAGAGTCTTTCAAGACTGAAGACACATTTTTAAAACCTTCAAGTTCTTCAAACCTTACGTTAAATCAAAACATCCAAAAGTTTAGCAGGACAAGCATTAAAAGAAGGATTACTTATCTGCTAAGTATCAGTACACAAATTTGTCCTCTTAGCAGTGGGTGAACTGCTAGAATTTATATGAAGCCAAAAGCAAACACTTCCTCAACTCTTAACACCGCTCTGCAGACTCCTACCATATACTACACCTATCACTTAAGAGATTATGAAAAAAATAGATTTTTGCCTCCCTCAGATGATGCTACTCAAGTTCCATACAGTCACATACTGCAAAAGAAAACGTATTTCTGAATACAGCTGAAATATGCTTTCGTGTGCAATACTGACATGTTTACAGCACCTTTCAAACTATGACATTAAGGGTGCTTTACAAGCCTTAGCAACTGAAGGACTGTATTCTGAAAAGTTAGGAATCCAAATTTTCCCAAAATAGCACTGCCTCTTCTTAAGAGAGAGAAAATAGTTATTTCTTCCCTGAACTCTCACCTCCCCTATTTCCCACTACCCAAAGGTTATATATACATCAGGATACTTATTGAATAACAAATATTCAGGTTTTTCAAAGGTCAACTCCTGTCCTGGGAGTTGGGACAGGCTGGGATAGAGTTAAGTTTCTTCATAGTAGCTGGTATAGTGCTGTGTTTTGGATTTAGGATGAGAATAATGTTGATAACAGAGGGATGTTTTCGTTACTGCTGAGCAGTGCTTACACAGAGTCAAGGCCTTTTCTGCTTCTCACCCCACCCCAC